>NC_141338.1:15038304-15348304 GCF_037954235.1 Aulostomus chinensis | reverse complement strand
AAACGCCTCCCCGCACAGAAGCCTCAGCAGCATTCGTGAGGGCAGCGCGGCAATCTGAGCCTGGCCCTGCTCAAGAGGCATCCACGGTGGTGCAGTGGTCAGCGCTGTCACCTCACAGCAAGAAGGTTCCAGGTTCGAGTCCCGGCTCCATCACAGGATCTTTCTGTGTGGAGTCTGCATGTTCACCTCTTGCCTGAAAGCTGCTGGGGAGTGAGAGGCGGGGTTCACACTGGACAGGCCACCAGTCCATCACAGGACCAACACATAGAGACAGACAACCATTCACACTCACAGTCACACCTACGGTCAATTTAGAGTATCAATCAGCCTCGTCCCCTCTTGATGTCTTTGGACTGTGGGAGGAAGCTGGAGTACCAGAGAGAACCCTCACAGGAACAGGGAGAACATGGAGACTCACACAGAAAGATCCTGTGATGGAGCCTGGGCTCGAACCTGGAACCTTCTTGCTGCGAGGCCACAGTGCTGACCACTGCACCACCGTGTAAAGTCTAAACACAACACTAACATTAAGCAAGGAATGGCTAGTCTCTTTTAGCCACTTGCTAGCACTCGCCGTTTTAAAAACATATGCTTGCTTCAGAATTCCCTACTGCAATGATTTACTGTTTTTTTTAATGATGTCAAAGAAACCCTTAAAACTATCTTGATCTTGTGTTAAACACGGGCCTTTAAAACCCGTTCAAGCTGTTTAACTATGCTAACTCATGTACAGGTTTTAGGACTTCGTTAGAAAATGGATCTCCGTCCTAAAGAATCTCAGATTGCGCAGACTTTAGTTTAATTACTTATGCTGACTATATCAATAAAAGACAAAGACACATGAGAGAGGACAGAGGAAAAACAAAAGACGACAGGATGAATTAATTCAAGAGCCTGAAATGAGATGAACAGAAAGGAGGCGGGCGGAAGGTGGATGGACGGTGGCTCAGTGTCTCCAGCCTTGTGTCCAACACTCCCACGAGTAATGGGAGTGTACTTTAACACCTGAGTCCACCACATGCACACACACTCAGGTCAAGTCTTTCACTGTTCCTGCGCTCTTTCATCTTTTAGTTATATTACAGCCTTTCAGCCTTTCTTCTTCCTATCCCTTTGACATTATTAAACAAACACACTCGGGCGTTTATTACTCGAGGCCACACATGGGTTCCTACTCTGCAGAACGAATCTAATCTTCTTACATCTCTCTTTTGTTCAGGGTTTTCCATGTCCACTTCACTCGTATTCTACTTATTAATACTGTTGTCAAGAAGGACATACAATCAGAAGATACAGGAAAGAGATTCAGAGAGGCAAGGACTCACAAGCAGAAGGAGTCGTAGGCACAGTGGCTTTGCAAACTAAATAAAAACTGTCAGTGAGAAACTTCTATTTTTTGTTAAGACTATAAAATGTGCATTTATAGAGTCAGCCTGTGTTAGGACAACAAGATTTGTCGAAACTAATTCGTTAACTTTCAGATCAGTAGCCATTTAAGTCAAGTGCGACCGAGACCCACAGTGACCAGCTGACCGCTAGCTAGCTTAGCACAATGAGTGGTACTGGATTAAAAGTCATCAAGTTTTTTTCTAGTTTGCTAACTTTCACGAAGCTACATCCGTGACATCAAATCACTGCACCAAAGTTGTCACCTGTGTTCCATTCTAAGATAACGTCCAGCCTTATTTATATTTGTAACTAAAGATCATTTTGGAGAAAAGTCTATTTGATGACTGTTGACGGGTGAATGCTAACACTTCCCATCCACTACCGTTCATTGTGCTAAGCTACATAGCAGTCAGCTGGTCTCTGTTGGTCTCAGCCTCCTTATGCTGCACACAGGAGAGAAGAGATTCTGTCCCCTTGTCTGACTTTAGAGGCGATGAGTGATACCTTTATTTGGTGTGTTCGTTTTATAGCTGGGTTTTTTTTTTCTAATTTTGATCACTCAGTCTAGCAAATAAAGCAACTAATTCCAGTTTAACACTTTGGTAATTGAAATCAGAAATGCTTCAGTTGCTGACATTTAATTATTATTTAATATCTGTATTTGATGAAAATTGTGCTGATTTTACTAATGGAGTGAATCTGTGAATATTATAGGCAAAAGAAAGCCACTGGAATCTGAATCCGGGTACTTGAGGTTGACATTTGTCCCTCAGCAGTTGATGTGATGATGTCAGCCAGGTGTAGATGATCATGTCTTCAAAGAGTATAAGTACTTGGACATGTACTACATGTATCTCTGATACAGAAAAACAAATTAAAGTGACCTAGAGTGGTTGAGGTCCAGTCTCCACTGGGAAGCATGGCCCATTCATGACTATTTAATAATAGAAACACATTTGCTGCACGTAAAAAAGTTGCAGCTTCTTAATTGGACTCTTTAGTTATTCCTGTTAATGTTAAATACTGGCAGAGAGGGTTTAAAGACTCACACTCACTCACTCACTCACTCACACACACACACACACACACACACACACACACACACACACACACACCTTTAGGTTGTGTGGCTCGGTGGACCATGCACACAGACACAAAAACGCTTTTTAAGGCGCACACACACACACTCACACACACAGGATAATTATTACCTTCCTGAGCAAACGCCTGCAATGCCCGCCCAGCTGCCTTACGGATTTTTTTTGAGTGTGTACTTTTCTTATTTAATTAATTAAAACAATCATCAATGAACTTTAAATTAGACCAGCATAAAATAATCATTTCCACTCTGTGTGTGTGTGTGTGTGTGTGTGTGTGTGTGCTTATGTGTTTTAATAATTAGCAGGCAGTAAAGCGGCTGTGTTAATTGCATTTAGGATCCTGCCTGGGGAGAGGGGTGGATGGAGGTGGGTGGGGGGGGGGTGAGAGAGAAAGAACAAGTGAGAGACTATCTCTCATCTCTTGTTCCTGAAATAGAGAATTCCCATGTATTCTGAGATATAAAATGGAGCGTGGAGCCTCAGGAGCAAACACACACACTCACACGCACGCACGCACACACACACACACACACACACGTCCTCTCTCTCTCTCTCTCTCTCTCTCCCTCTCTCTCTCTCACACACACACACACAGCCCCTGGGAGGATGGAGCTAACCTTAATTAGCCTAACACTGTGGCGAAATTGATTGAAATGCAGAACATCAATTATTAAGTTTAACTGTTTTCATAACCCCACACACACCCCACCATGTAGCACATGGAGGGGGAGGGAGGGAGAGTGGGAGGGATGGTGGGGTTGGCGTGTGTGTGACGGTAAGAATGGAAAAGTGTGAATATGTGTGTGTGTGTGTGTGGCTTCAAGTATCAAATTGCTAAGGGGTAATATGATGTCAAAACTTCAGGTGTGTGTCTGTAGATTTGACACAGTGAAAAACACAGAGGACACATTTAGCAACAAGTGACGCACACACACACACGCACACACACATTAGACCAAGGGGGGGGGGGGGGGGGTCTTGCAGTGTAGGTACATGGTGACTGTCTTCATTTGACTCTCTATCTTTCCTGTGAATATTCTCTAAAAAAAAAAGTACTGTTAAAAATGTTTTTCCCACGTTCTTAATCTTGCATTCACCTAATTGCTTTTTTACCATCAGATTTAATTAAAAGTTTAGATAACAGAGGCAGAACTCTTTAGACTGAAGAGAGATGATGAAGTTCTAATCAGCTGATTTAAAGTCCCACATACTGATGAACATATTTCACACGTTTAATTGGTTAAAAAACAGCAGGAACCTGATTGAGTCACGTGAGTCTGTGTGGAAGGAGAGGATCCTCCTGACACTCAAGAGTCACTGCGCAAATTAAAATGTGGCATTTCTGAAGATTTTATCCTCTTTCAGACCCAAATTAGATTTCCTCCAAATCCAGATTGACTTTAAAAAGTCTGGAAATCCAAAAACCACTTGAGGCTTTTAGCTGCTTCAAGTTTATGTCTTGTTGATCGATTTGTGATGTCTTGAAACAACAAATCTGATCTCAACTCTTGCAGATAACAGTGTGGAAGGAAAAAATCTGATTTCCCTGCAGTCTGAACGTGCTTTACTCCCTCATAACGACTGAGACTCTCCAATCATGTCACAGTGAAGAGGCAGCCGCTTATTTTTAAACAATGTCGATCTCTACTAATATGTAGTTAAATATTGCAGAATATACTACAGCCAATTGCTTAATGGGTTAGTTGAAATTTCAAAGCACATTCGTAACAGCTTTCTTTTGTTCCCTGTAAGTGAAAACAAGATTAAAAATGACATGAAAAGTGAAAAGAACATTAAGATTCATGCTCCCTGCAGACATATACAGTACCAGCATAGTGCTGGACAAGCTCTTTTAATCCCGCCCCCTTCTCCCTAATGACCACTGCTGTTACTCCGTGACCCTTTGAACCCGACACGAGTGCAGGTCACCAGCAGGTGACAACCACACACATGCTTCCTGTTAGGTCCTCTTAATGGCCTGTGGTTTGACAATAAGAATGTCAAACTCACAAATGACCAATAAGAATTAAAAATGAGTTTGAACTCCACTTCTCCATTGATTCGTGGCCAGCTGAGCTCAAACGGTATCAGGGTGACTTTCAGGCCAAAAGCGCGTCATTGCTGCCCCAGGTTGAAGTGGTTAGTCAAGAGATTGTGGTTATTTAATGGGTTTGACAGCGATGCGTCCAGGTGCAGATCCTCCAGATGGGTCCTTTATCATTTTACGCTGCGTTTCAGGGAAATGTGTCACTGCATTTTGGAAATAACAGCATCTAAAGAGCAGCAGACAATGAGCACTGCAGTAAAAGGGTTTCAGGGGCAACACCTTTGGATTATTGAAGAAAATAACGGGAAAAAAAAACCCACCACAACTTCCTCACTGCGTCCTCTGTTCTTCAGGGCGACCTTAACAGTCTCGTTCAGCCACTTGTTAGCAACTGACATTTTTAGACATATTAAAAAATGCAAAATTAATGAATGTGATATTTACGATTGCATTTTATGCCATAGAACAAAAAAATAAACACCTCGAGCTTGTGTGAACCACAGCCCTTGTTTCACGCACTTAAAAATATAAATGTTGATTTTGAGACACAAGAACCTGACGTTCAACAATGCTAAATTATTGCCAGGTCTTGGTACTCATTCCTGCAGTACCCTATTTGTACAAAAGTGTTTTTTGTTTTCGATCAAAGACAATATTCTCTCCAACAAATGTGATGTAAATGAGACAAATAGAGAGAGACACTGGACACTGACGGGAGCAAATTACCCTTTTTGCAATTTTAGTAGAATTGTTTTTTTGGCTTTCATTTTCTTTCTAAAACCGAAACATGTTTGACTTCAGTTTATTGTGTTTCAGTAAAATTACACCCAATGTGTAAGAAACAAAAGTAATGGCAAACCTCAGCGCTCTTCGTTTCTAGGAAACAAGCAACGTTTTTTTTTTAAATCTAGTTTGACAGTGGTATGCTAACATTTCCCGTCCACTACTATTCACTGCGCTAAGCTAACTAACTGAGGTCAGCTATGGGTCTCAGCTCTCTAATGCAGCACAGAGGATCTATTTTCTCGTCTGACTCTGGGGAGGATGGATACTATGCGGGGCTTCTGAAAGGGTTTTAATGTAGTTCGCAATGCTAGACACGGCCTGATCTCTGGAGTGTCTGCTGATGGCGTTCTGAGGCAGGTTGCACGTCAGGCAAAACTACCTGAGTCGAGACAATACTTGGATCTACTTATGAATACCATTTTCTGTGATTAAAAAACTTTATTTAAAAGTGAGAGCCCTGGTAAACGGCAGCACCGTCCCCAGGAGGGCTCCAAACATCTCTCCTGAGCAACCCTGACCAGAGGAGCCTTCACTGCCCCCCGTCTCATGACCACGACGTGACTCTCTGACCCCCCGTCTATCTTTGTTCCTGCGCCATCGCCACGACCCAATGAGTCAGTGGAAAACTCATTTAGGCCTAATTACATTGGCCAGGCTTCTGCCTCTCTCTTACTTTCTTTCACTCAAGAGGAACTTTCTTTCTTTCTTTCTTTCCTGCTTTCTTTCACCCTTTCTCTTCTCTCCTTCACTCTCTCGCTGTCCTTTTGCTCTCTTGTTTCGTCTCTCCTCGTGCTCCAGTTACCAGATCAAGGTAGCCCTGCAATACCAGCCAGCCATAACACACACTCACACACACACACACGCACACACACACACACTCAGGGCATCCAACCCTTTAGTGTGGCTAAGAGGCCACAGGCACACGGGTACAAAAGCTTTTAGACGGCGCATTGTTATTTCCTCAGGGTCAGTCATAGGTTCGGGCCCGGTCTTAATTAGCTGACATAACTTATACATGATTACCTTTCTTCAGGCCCTATAGCCCCAAAACACACACTCAGAGCCTTTCAACGGCCTCAAGCTAAGATGTAAAGAGGGTTTCTGTGAGCACAAACCCCCGTCTACTTGGTGCAACCCACCAAAGATGAGTATATTAGCCTTAAAGGAGATATTCACCTTTGAATGTGACTGTGCTAAACAGATTTACATCCCTGCAGCATGAGGAATACACACACACACACACACACACACACACACACACACAATGTAGCATGTCTAAGGTTTAGGGACTGAGGGGTCAGGTAGGTGAAATGTAAGGAACCCTGAGAGGAACCTGACCCCAGGACGTCTTATTGTCCACCACAATGACAGAGATGAAGCCATATTAATGATGGATGACAGTCTGGGTCAGCGATCAGGTCGGATGTCAGATCCGACATTTCTCTGTCACCAGGAATCAAAGATGGCAGGTGCGGGGGTGTCACAATCACAGGTAGGACGTGTACCTGATGAAATTAAACTTAAAGCTTTGAAAATGTCATGGGGCATCCATTCACTCTCGCAACACATCTTGAAGTTATTAGCCATCAAAGACACGGTGACACATCTCAGTATCTCAGTACCAGAGGCGCTGGAGCAGAAAATGAGAGGGTTGTTTTTGGTTTTGGTTTTGAACATGCATCACCTTCAGTGTCTTAAACTGGAGACACCAAGTAACCTTTAAAAAGAATATCTTCTCGATAATAATCATCAAAACTCTTTTCTATTTGTTGTTTTGTTTGTAATTGTCCTCTGGACTGAGCTAAAATGCAGGTATTTATAGTGATGAAAAATGCTTCCCGGCTGTTTCTGAACTCCTGTATCCGGGAAGAAAAAGACCAGAGGTTACTTGACTATCAAAAATAAGCTAACTAGTAACTTGAGAGTGAGTAAGTGACACAAACAGCACAAACCCAACATAAAACCTCATTCATCTCGTGATGACCGTCCAGGCTTCAGCTAACTAGCTTTAGCTCGCTAGCTGAAATGAGGCTCAAATCAAAACCATCACTTCCTTTTTTCTTTTTTTTTTTAAACTCTTTCTCTGCCCGCATTTTTGCCAGCGACGTTTTCATAAATCTCTCAAGGCCCACAGAATATTTTATGCTATAACTGAACATATTAGACATATAGAACAAAACCTCTTTTTTCATACATATCATGTTCTTTCTGTTTACCCTGAGCGTTTGAATGAGGCTCGTTTTCCTCAAGAAATTTGTTTGTTGTATTCATTCTTTTTTTTTTCAGCCAACCCATTACTTTTTTCTTGTAAACTATTAAAAAACTAAATCAACGGTATTCAACCAGGTGGAGCTGCAGTCCCCCTGGATAACTGGTGAACCCGTCCGCCTCCTCTGCCTGCTGCACCAGGCCGACTATCAGGGCCTCTCGGTGGGCCTGGTGCAGAGCCACAGGCCCCCGGGAGAACCACGTCGTCCATTCGTCTGCTGCGTCTGGAGCTTCTTCTTCACCTTTTATTTATTTATTTTTTTGGACCTGAAAGTGCAGTACTCTTTCACAAGGTGTGCAACGGCACCCTCTATCGCACACAAGTGAAAACGCAGATTGACATAGAATCTTGAAGGTAATAGGTGTTTAACGTTAGAATGAGTAACCAGGTTTAAACAGTAAAACTACTTTGACCCATAAAAACCCCATCTGTCTCTTCCCCTCGGTGTTTCGCGTGCTAGTTTAGCTGTAATAAGCTCTGGCACAACAAACACTGGCCTCCCCGCTGGGATGAGTGTTTATGTATTTATTGGAAATGTTGTAGTATAATTTGATAACCAACAGAAGTCCATAATGATGCTCTAATCTATTCTTAATGTGATGTAATATTGACGGATACATTTTCTTTAGGTGCCGCCGATACTCAGCCGTGATCCTGCCATCCATCCGCTGATGACCTTAATACACCGTAGGCTAACAAACCGGTGTTAGCTCGCTGTTGCACTACTGACTGTAATCTACCAGCCTGAATTACTCTCATAGTTATTGGAAAGCATTTTGCATTTGCAGGCGCTGCATAAGACGGTATGGTTACAGCACGTCCGATCAATATTTAGCCCATAAAGTAGACGCCACAGTCACAAGAATTAACGTCTATAAACTATTCAGGAACATAAACTGAAATCCATTCTCCAACCACAAGAGATAAAAATGACTGCCACCATTACCAGTCTATATTACACTTCCAGAAAGTTTAGGTACACTCAGGATGTAGTATTAATTTGTTTGGGAAATGTTTACTGCTCAGTGCTGTAATAGGACTCAGGGGAGAGGATGAGAGCCAAGGCCAAAGCTGAAGGTAGGAGGAGGGAGAGCATCAACAACAGCAGCTTAATGACGCTGGAGCTAAAGACAATCATGCATCCAAAACACTTTGCACGTAGCCGGCAATGCATGTGCACCCGCGCGGGTGCATGAATCCCAACGTGTGTGCGGCACACGCACACACGTTGGGATTCATACGTGTGCATGTGTGCAGCACACGCACACGGGTCCTGCGATGGAGGCGGCTGCAGACGCCGACCAGCTTTTTAGCTGAGTGTGCTACGTGCAGCTGAAGGCCAATCTACTGTCATTTATCAGTGAAAATCAGGAAATGCACCAACGCATGCAAACACACAAACTCAGGGTCTTAAATGTGTGTGGATGTCTGTGGGATGTTTAACTATGAGGATGACTCAAGTAGCCTGCTATACTGTGTGTGTGTGTGTGTGTGTGTGTGGGGGGGGGGGGGGGGGGGTTCACTCACTGACAGTAAAGAAAACCTAAATAATTCAGTGGGCAGAGAGAACTTTCTATTTATTTGCAATTTGTAAATCACAGCTGCAAAGTCTGTGGGTGCGTAAGTTGGACTGCAAATCTGACAAGAAGAAAGGTGTGGATGTAATTTCAAAAATCTGTCCCTGAGACACGCCGGGGGCATCAGGACGGGGTGAGTTTGATGCACGATGATTTATCAATATTTTTAAAACAAAACATTCAGGCACAATTAAAAACAAAACAAAACGTGACGATGACCGACAATAAGCTGAAGGTTTTTAAGAAGTAAAGGTTGGAAGGCATTTTTGCCGCCAACCAGCACGTGGCAACAATGTGTTGCATCAACACTTGAGCGTTGGCTGAGTAGAAGCCCGTTTATGCGGAAACAGAGAAAACACATATTTTTAACAACAGGACTAAAGAACTATAAATACATTTGGAGGGAAAATATGCATGTTTTTTAGTAAATAATTCAATAATATTTCAATTTGCCAGTTGTGCAGATGATCCCTTTAATGTTAAACGATTGTAGGTTTTCTAATTCAAAAACAATCGCAGACTGATCACCTTCATCATCATCATCATCATCATCATCTGTGACAGAGTTAAAGTTATGAACACTGTTAAACTCATGAAGGCTTGAGGCCAGAGCTACACGGATGCTTCACTAGCGTGTGTCTACTGCCCTCTGTTGGTTGATAACGTCCATTACACACAAGGGCCTCACGTTCTAACTCGTGTTTTCAGGCAGTTAAAACACGCAGAGGTATGGGAATGACGACTCACGCTTTGAAGATTGAAACGATGAGTGAAGCTCTTGTGACTAATTTGATCATTTCATATGGCGACATCTGCAGTCCCAGGGTGGCTGTGGTAGGGAAGTGTGTTCCAAGGGACCGCAGACACATGAACTGCTTGTTGGGAGGAGGCTGGAGGTAAAGCTAACCAGCCATAAAAGTGGCTAATGTGACGACTTCAACATGCAACGCCACCCTGACGGACGTTTTTGAGTTTTTCTTCTATAAAGCCAGTCAAAATATTAGTTTAAATTAGCTTCTTCGCTTTTAATGAGGAGAAAAATCCATTTTCTCCCGCTTATTCCTGTTCAGGGTTTTGGGGGGGGGGCTGGAGCGTAAGGAGCAAAATCCAAGTTTGAAAAATTACATTTTTCCTGCCACGTTTCTTTCATGGCAGGAACGAAACGCAACTCCAGTTCTCTTTTCACATATCACACTTGTATGATAACATTTTGACTGTTTTGCTAAAGCCGGAAAATTCTATCAAAGGAAAAGTTATTCATCATCAGAGGAAAAACTACAAATGGCAGCACGGTGGTGCAGTGGTCAGCACTGTGGCCTCACAGCAAGAAGGTTCCAGGTTTGAGTCCCGGCTCCATCACAGGATCTTTCTGTGTGGAGTCTCCATGTTCTCCCTGTTCCTGTGTGGGTTCTCTCTGGTACTCCAGCTTCCTCCCACAGTCCAAAGACATCAAGAGGGGACGAGGCTGATTGATACTCTAAATTGACTGTAGGTGTGACTGTGAGTGTGAATGGTTGTCTGTCTCTGTGTGTTGGCCCTGTGATGGACTGGTGACCTGTCCAGGGTGAACCTGCCTCTCCCCTGAAGGCTGCTGGGATAGGCTCCAGCCCCTGACCCTTAACAGGATAAGAGGAAGAAAATGGATGGATGGAAAAACTAGAAATGGCAATGCTTCCATTCATCTTACAAGCCATCTGGGATAGGCCCTTTTCCATGTGCAGGGTGAATGCAGCCGTTGATAAGTTGCCGCTCCGGTGGGCCAGGGTGTCGCGCAGCCTCATTGGAGGGATGTGACACACTCACTAGGACCTAACTTGGTCCATAGCCCCTTTTCCCACGTCATCTGCCTGTTCAATAACATGAATTAAGGCCACATTCCGTTTGGTTAGGCCGGTCCTGCGTATGCTGGCTCACAGGAGAAGCTGTGACACCATCAATAATTTGGACACTCACACCTGTTTGCTACGGCTGCTGTGAAAAGGGCCTGTAGGAATTACCGTGTCAAATGTCTTTGACTTCAGCAGTTACTGGCTGAACCGACGGCTCGTGCACCGCATCAATACAGACTAAGTAAACGTGTCTAGTCAGGGATAAATCAACGTGGAAACTGCGTTGTTCCGTCTTTGCAAAGAGACAAAATTCCCTGTTTAGCTGCACGGACCCCTCAGAGCTGTTTCTGTTTTTTTCGGTGAGTTTGCATGTTTGTCAGACGAAACGTGCAAAGTTACGAGGATGAATTTCACCAGACTTGGTGGTGGTGGTGGTGGTGGTGGTGTTCCAGGAGAGAAAGAACGCATTCAATTTGGGGTCATATCGATTCAAAAAAGTGAGTTTTCTTTTAAATGCATGAAGTTTGACTCAGGTTTCCGTCACAGTTCTTGGTAGCGATGCAGATGATCTCATCCCACTGACGTCAAACGCTATTTCTTACTCATACGAGCACCACAAACGTGATCTCCATTTGAATTAAAACAGCTTTATTAGTGTACACTGTCAGAAGTTGTCTGTATATATAGAATAGTTGGAAAGTCTATGAAGATCATCAGTGTTTGAAGAAGACAGAAATCCTAACAGCTTGTTTTCTAATGGAATATGATCGGTGGAAAGCGTCGAAAAAGAAACGGCATACAAAGTAAAAATAAAAGTACAACTATACAATAACATCACTAGTGACATGTAGCAACCAAAAAGCCATTTTCTTAGGAAACGTCCTCAACGAGAGGCTCATTAGGGAATTCACAATTGTCCATCACAAAAGAAAAAGAAAGTCATCTGTAAATAGCCTGTACCTGACATTTAACCTCATTTGGTCTCATCCTCTTTTTGCAATACTAGTCAGGAAGTGAGTTGGTTTTGGAGAAAACGAAAATGTTAGGTGGCACTCATTTAAAGAAAAAAAAAAATCACATACAAACAGCTTTTGCTGGACCCTGGGGGGGAAAAAAAAGAAGAAAAAAAAAAAAGAAGAAGAAGCATAAACCGTAAATCTAAACAACACATTTCATACTGCGGGAAAAATAAAAAATATTTCTGAGAATAAAAGTCCAGACAATCTGATGTCAATGCATAGAGCAAATGTGTGTAACTGATACAACAACCTCAAGGAAACACTGTTCTCATTTCACTGACCTTGGCATTGAGGACTCCAGTCAACGTTTTTCCCTAATAAGTGAACGTAAAACGACGGGACAGATGGACGCACAGATACACACACTGTCAGAAGAGAAGAACGGCTGTACTTTAGTTTATGTACATGGATGCATTTGCTTTTGAGAATTGAAATCATTCCAGTTGGTCCACATGCTAATATAGAATCACCCTGTAGGAGAAGATCTCGAGAGGAGAGTGTGTTCACGTGCGCCGACGACGACCAGCCACTCTTCAGATGCTCCCACACGCGACAGCAAGTTTGAGCCCTCAATTTAGTACAGACAGGAAGTACTTCTTGTAGCTGGCAATCTCCCAGGCTTCCATAATCTTGTGAGACTAAATTGAGGGTAAAGTAAGTCCTGGTGTGTGTAAGGAAACATCTGTGGTGAACAACATT
Organism: Aulostomus chinensis; assembly: GCF_037954235.1. Classification (NCBI taxonomy): domain Eukaryota; kingdom Metazoa; phylum Chordata; class Actinopteri; order Syngnathiformes; family Aulostomidae; genus Aulostomus; species Aulostomus chinensis. The sequence goes on along the minus strand of NC_141338.1, from coordinate 15,335,589 downwards.
TCACTCACAAGCCACAATTTTAGCCAGTTTGGAGAAGGTGACACTGAATATCTGGGTTGTGACAATAAGTCTCTGTCCAGTTTACACCCATTAAATATTCTTATGCACAGATGTGTTCTTAGACCCTATAGGACTTTTTTAACCCTCAATTCAGTCTTACAGACAGGATACTAAGCCTGATGTCCAGTTGCTCTGCTCCTGGCATCCCTCTACCTCATCTGCAAGACTGAACAGAGGGTTAAAAAAAAAGAAAACTAGGCCTGTAATGTTTCAGAACAAATTTGTGCATAATCGCATTTCATGAATGTAAATTAGACCAGACATGTTTTATCTCAGCGTTACAATCTCAAAATTTAGCTTCACAATCTCAAAACTGTGACCAGAACTCAACATTGCACCTCATTTATGAAATGTTCTTGGGCACAAATGTGTTCCTCCACGCCACCGGATGCTTCCTAGCCCTCAGCTAAGTCTTACAGACAGGAGGTAAGCCTGATGGCGAGACGTAACCCTGACAGCTACCGCGTACCTCACCTGTAAGACTAAACTGAGGGTTTTAAAAATATCCGAGCGTCGAAGAATGGATTTGTGTATAAGAACACGTCGTGATTGAGGGCGAGTTCCATCACGTTGTCCCGCGTGCACGTAAACACACTCAGAAATGAACAGTGCACAAACATACAGTCGACCCAACAGCCGCAGAGCTGAAGCTGGAGGCAGTTTTAAATATCATACTGGAATGTACCATGTTGCTTCAGAAAGACAAGATTCACCATCCAACCTTGTAAGTGATGCGATGATGAAATGTAACACTGTATTGCTGGCTTCAATATCTCACCCTCGTCACTGGACTGCTTTACTCTGGGATGGCCATGCTTGACTGGAAATAAACAAGAGGTCCGTTGAATGTTAAGTCATTTAAATCCAACAAATGAATACTGGAGCGAGAAAATTTCCACCAGCAATTATGTTGTTGTTGTTTTTTTGTTTTTCTTCACACAGATGATCTGCAATGTACAAGACAAACTGTACAAACATGCATTCAGTCTTTGGGACAGCACCGTCATCATCGGGGTCACGACCCTCTGAGCTGAGCAGTATTGATGAGAACTGTTTTCAGTGGCTATAATATTTGATCAGAGTCCAAAAATCACTTTTGCAAGAATAAAATAATAGTGACTGAATTCAGAGAAGTACAATTGTGGTTTGCCTCAAACACATTTTTGGAATTTTCTGTGAAAATCCTATGCTACATACTTCAAATATCATCAAGCTGTAATCATTTCATTGGGCAGATTTTGAAAAAATACTTTAAGAAAAGGGAAGAAAGCAGTGATTTTAAATTTATATATATATATATAAAAAATAGATGAATATACAAAAACATATCTAAAAGAATGGATAGAGAAAATAATAAGTGTGCAGTATAACTAGCATGTTTAATACTTAAAGCTTAAATACTTTTGAGTTGAAAAGATTTGAGAGTTTTCAGATGAGGACGAGAAATCTCTTTATAAAATCAAACGAATGCTGCAGACATTCTTTCATAAGCCAATTCAGACTTGACTAAAAAAAAAAAAAAAAAAAGTTATCGTGAATAATCCAGAAATTAAATTTGTATTTTTCTTCTATTGGGCTTTTCAACATTCCTATCTGTACATTTCAAAGCATATCTCGCTGTATTTTACAACAAAGGCAACTTTCTTGTAGCAATAACAAGGGTGCATAATTTGGGGCAGTGCAAGTTAAGAGTAGAGAGGCCATTTTTTTTCTTTTTCTTTTTTTTAAAGTCCCGTACCGCTGGACTTTTCCTATCAATACAATATCAACAATGGAGGGGGGGGGGGGGACATGCATCAGTCCAAGCATATAATCTAGAGAGACTTGCAGAGTGTCCTCATCTTCAGTGAAACTTACAGTACGTCATGGGTAATTTTGCCTGTTGGACAGCAGGGGGCGACATTGAAGCTTACATTTACACCGAGTCCCTACCTCAACTCCCCTTCATTAACAGGATGATAGAACGGTAAAAAGAGAGCGAGAGAAAGAGGGTTCATTTGCTTTCTCCTTCCAGTTGTCTGTGCTGGAGTGGCCAGCCCTTAAACACTGAACAACTTCTCTCACAGAGCAAGTCAAAAAATAATAATTCAGCCTTCAACTGATGCAAACATCTTGGTTGAGCACGACCGACTGACATGTATCACACAAAAGGAATCATTTGACCGTTACGCCTGAGCAAATGTGTTATATTAGCAAGTTAAGTTGTGTGTGTGGATAACAATGTGTGTGTGTGTGTGTGTGTGTGAAGACGGGTAATTAAAGACATCAACGTGTTTGCGCAGTGGCTGTGCAGACCAGCTTCTTTGAGTCTGATCGTGACAGCAGATGACTAATTAGGAAAGAAGCAGGAAAAGTGGAAAAAATATCTGATAATAAAATCGGAATGGAAGTTTTGGTCACTCAAACCAAGAAACTCATGTCCAAGAGGCATGACGTCGACTTTGGTTGAACGTGAGCCGAGAGCGGCTGGTCTGCTATTGCTCAACCGTGTGTAAACGAAAACTCTTGACGCTCAATCAAGCTTGTGCTGTGGTAGCGAGGCAGTGAGGACGCAAGGTGAACTGGTGGTTAGAGAGAGAGAGACAGAGAGAGAGACAGAGAGAGAAAGAGACAGAGAGAGAAAGACTGTCCTGTAACAAGAAAGTCACATGCTCAAGCCCCAAAAACGGCCGTGGTATATGTGTGTGTGTGTGTGTGTGTGTGTGTGTGTGTGTGTGTGTGTATGAGCAGCAGAGTGAAGCTCCGCACTTCTCCGCCTGTCTGGATCAGCACCTCCGTCAAATACCTGAAACATGAATGTCGTCTGGGCTACTCTGACATCACTCTTATCATTTTGATATGCAGGGTGATTTCAATTAGTAGGTCCATGATTACTGGAATGTCAGCCTGAATTTGATCCAACAGAGCCAAAAGTCATTAGGCTCTCGGTGACATCACTGGTAACATTCCACTATTGTCCGTCCTCTTTCAGGTCCATTATCTTTTTTCCTCTCATAATGACGTTATTACATCAGTTTAAGATTGCATGGTGGTATCCTTGCGGACACTGGTCGAATGTTGTGAAATGTCCGACTTGGCGTCGGCAGCAGCTGGACCCTGTTTAGGACATACTGGAGCAGCGCACAGAAGGTGAGCCCATCTGGGTCAGCACCTTATCCAGCCACTGGAGGGGGCCGTTGAGATGCAGCTCGATCCAACAGGGGGTGCTTGTTACTGTCTGACGCCTGCAGGGATCAAATAATCAAGAGTTATAAATCATCCTCCGACTAAATGTGTTCACTTGTCAACCAAATCTGTGAAGTCATGTTCCCTGATTGTGCTTTGTTTTATGGGGAAAAAAACAAACCTAAATCAACAGTAAAAAAAAGTAACCCATGACAACAAGAACTAGGACATGCTTTCACACACCAGGATTTCATCCCAGGAATCAAACACACCCCCGTGCTGTTCAACTACTGGATGGTTGATTCGGGCCTCTGAGAAAGCAGTAAGGGTGCAATGACACGGACCAAATCGAATGTTCCGAGGCCACGTGCCTCAAGATATCTGATCTGTTTCCTAGTGAACCCAAATGTGATCCAACTGATCCAAAACACTGAGGATTATGGGACATCTGCAGGAGCCATTGATTCAGATGTAAAAGAACAACAGGAAACATGACAGAGAACCACCTTGGACTTCTGGTGCAAGACTCAAAGTGGGGTTGCCATTAGTCTTAACTGCGGGTTAAGAGGTTGTTAATCAGCACGTCACCTTCCACCTCTACTGTCCCTCGGCGAGTTGCTACTAAACGCTGCATCCTCTTTCTGTTAAGGAGGCAACATGTTCCTCTTGTACTTGGGAAGCAGTTTTCAGATACATACAGAGCTGCTTTTCCTCTGGAGGGTTTCATCTGTTGTGTTGTCATCAGTTCTTGTTTGTAACCAGTTTGATGTTTTGCTGATTAAAGGGCTCAACGATATATGCTGCATTATGAGGAGTTACTGCGCTCATGAAAACATCAACATCACTGAGAGCAACATCGCCTCTCTTCAAACTAAATCATTCAAGGAACAAGAATCCAAAAAAAAAGGAATCCTGTTGGTGTAATTGGCGTGTCCTGTGCCGTCAGTGACCTTTGACCATTAAACTCCAATCACTTTGCATCTGTATTAATTACATATTGAACATTTGAGGCCCTCTTATCATTTTATCTTCCTAATGTCAGATTTCATGTTGTCTTTGGTTTCTGAGACTGTGTTGATAGGCGCCTTGTACTTTAAACAGCAACTAAATCTACCAACAGGTGCAAACACAGTCCTCTCAGCCTGCCCTTGAGTCCCAATGGACATTTGTTCCAAATTTTGACAGCCCTCTACAATTTCCTGTTACCCAGAACAGGACTGATGATGGGAAACCTTGAAAAACACAATGAAATGGAGCTTTCATGGCCAATGCCTGATCAGGTGATCAAACACAGTCGGCCACTCTGGTCCTGCCAGGCCTGGCCAGAGCTCTACAGACAGTGGGGACACGGTGGCTTAACTCTGACCAATGAGGAACAGGCAAAACACTCCCACAAACACTGCTGTCTGGCTCCTGGGAGGGGACAACACAAAGCAGAGCCAGGAGCAGAACAGATGTTGGCTGGACGGATGGTTAGACAAGCGGACAGCCAGAGAGGTTCCGACAAATGCCCTGTAATCTCTGACATCACACAACAAAGGACGAATAGAATAGAGATTACACACATGCAGCGCACATCACACCCTCCAAAAACCCGATAGCCGAGGCTCGTTTATAGACTGTCCAGGGGTGCAACAGCCCACACAAGTCACTGCTGGGTTCACACATCATGGTTGGGTACCAGTCTGTTACAATGGGGGGGAACTAGATTTCTCATCATCTATCCAGTATTTTTCCACTCGGTGTCATTTGGTCCCCGCTGAGGGAGCTGGTACACCCTCTAGTCCTTTAAGCAGTGACATGAGGCATCAGGTCTGATACATCACACGGTCTCACCATAGATTTGCACGGTTAGAGCCGGCGTGTATTAATGAAATAATCAGTAAGTTTACATGATTTGAGAAAGGCAAATTATTGTGTTAGTCCAACAAAAACTAGACCTTTAAAACACAAGTAAACAAGTCAGTCAGCTAACATACATAGATACAGAGGTAGGGGATCAAATCAAGTCTGGCAGGAATGAGCTTCAATCAACCCCCAAACGGGCCTGGCGGTCTGCACATGTTATGGAGGCACCACGGAGGTTTTACCCAGAAGTCAAGTGAGGAATCATCAAGGTGGATGAAACTATAACAAAAACAAATCATTTATGGACAGACGATGACACAAACTTCATGCTGTCTCATCAGAAGGAATACTCAAATTTCTGCTGTTCAACGGGGATGCTGCTTGCTAACTTCTTTCGCATTTGATGCCAAAAGGTTTGTTTCCATCACACAAACTTTCCCCTGGACCAGGAACTTTCGGGGAAACTGCTTTTGAGCACTACAACAAGTGTTTAAATTTAGTTCCTGGACCACTCAAGCCGTAGTGCCTTCCCGGGAACTTTGGGGGTGGGTCTGCAATGCAAACAAATTCTGATTGGCTGAGTACTCACACCTTTTCCACACCTTATCAGCCGGATTTGCATACTCTTCCAGGGACATCGGGCCACAGTGAAGACAGAGACAACATGATCTTTTACAGGTGTCAGGTTCCCTTCTAGACACAATGCTCTCTGTCTTTCTACCAAACTAATGACAGCAGACTGTCTGTGGACAGCAGGATGTTACACTCTGCAGTGTTACACACACAGAATTTCTTTGTGCTAGGGTTAGGGTTATACTTGGGTATAGTTTGTGGCCGATTTTGGCATGTTTACTTTCTTTTCAATCAGTCCGAGAGGACGACCGCATCCTCAATTGATGAGTGATCAGTCTGCCCTCCTCTCCTCCTCACCTGTTCCCTCTGCTCTGAGAAGGTCTGACAGTTTTTGACAGAGACACAGACTCTACTGCTTAATGTAAAGGCCTCCTTAGAGAGATGCTTAATCCTATGGGTTCACCTGGTTGGTGTCGATGTCATTCACCATCATGTTAGTTCAGACAGTTTTAATAAACTCCGTCATTAACAACAAGTCTCCTCCCCATGTAGCTTTCTGCTGTGAAAACTGAATCGCGGGTGAATTTATACAAATGGAAAACAAAAATAAACACGTTGGATTTTTTTTTTTTTTAATAATTCAGCTGTTTAATACAGAATTTCAGTGCCCACCTCAATGTGCAAAACAAAGAACAGTTCGGATCTAAATGAGGTCTCAAGGGAAAATTCTTGCCTCGAGGAATTTTAGTAATCAAATGACTAAAGTTACTCGAGGAATCGTATCAGCCCTAGCTGTAGCCATAACTGAAGAACAGAAAACCCCCCCCCTAAGAAAGAGATATTTTACTCAGGTTTTGTGCTACTTTTAGATATGACAAGGCGCTTCACTCACAGGACTCGGTTCATCATGCATCAAGAGTGCCAGACACACCTGTACTCTGCGCCCCAGCCCTTGACGAAGCTCATTCTGATGGTGCACATCCTGGTCAGCTGGTAGACGGCCTCAAACCCCTGATTGACTGACTGGGCAAGCAGTGCAGCAAACTCCTGGTTGTTAAAAATCTTCAGGTTACAGCCTAGAAATAAAAGTGTGATATTAGGCCCAGCATTACTGATGAAGAGTGGGAAGTGTGGCTTTTAGAATCTTAAACCCATTAATAAAACCCGTTTTGTCAGTCTGGAGACACAAGACAGTCCATCTCAACAAAGGAAGGTGGACGGTAAAACGTGACTGTCATTCCTGTGGAGAAAACCTACAAGCACCAAGCAGGAGCACTGTGATACTCTAGGTGTGGGTGTATGGTATAACAGTGATTATTCTCAAGGCTGACAGACCCCTCCGAGTTTCTACGAGATCCTCGTGTTTCCTTTCTATGCAAATCTGCGCCTGAGTAATGATACTCTTCACACTGCTCATTTGGCCAGGAATGAAATGTTCAAAGTTCCATGGGTACAGATGAGTCAGTCTGTATGTGTGGGTGAGAATCTGAGAAAAACACTGTCACAAAGTGGAGGGCACTGGTTCACTTTCCCGAGCTTCACTTGTTCGATATCAGGTGAATAAATGCATGTTTCAGTCCCTCAGGTGGACTATTTATCACACAGGTGAACATTTACACACAGGATGTTAAAGTTCTGTGGATGTGAATGCCATTAATCTGGAAACCTTAATGCATTAATCTGACTAGAGTTTTTACCACTTCTTTCTCCTTCAACCACTGCGTAACACACAATTAAACAGAGAGTAATCTCATTGTTTGTGTGACAGCAGATTAGACGGTCGGACATTTCAGACACAGCGTAAAAGTAATTCAGGCCATTTTCTCAGTGCTTAGTTGAAGTACCTTTAGTAGTAATGGTCTATCTTCTTTGGTAGGACATAAAAAACTTTGCTAATGTGTGTTTGTGCTTTTCCTCCCATTCTTCTCTGCAGACAGGTCAGCAGCCATGTTTAGGTATTCCACTGAGTTCCTGTCAACACTTGGGTTGCATCACTCGAATACTTTCACAAACTCACGCTTGAGTTAAAAGGTGAAACTTCATCCCGTCCGGGAGCTCGGGAGAATGTTTTCATCAAGGATATCTCTCGGCTCTGGTCTGGTCAGTTCTTTGGATCAATCCTAAGCAGTTAACAGTCTGTGCGAGATGCCATCGGGACGGTGTTGGGCAGGTGATGAATAGACCAATTGAGGCCCAAGAGCTCAGTCTTTGTTTCATCAGACCAGAGAATCAATAACCTGGTCCTCTAGGTGCTTTCTTTGAAAACTCATTTGTCTTTCACTGAGGAGAAGTTTAAATCTGATGGTCGTCCTTCTGGAAGATTCTCCTATTTGTGTACAGGATCTCTGTTGCTAAGCTCAAGTGACCTTTTGGGTCCTTGGTGCTTGCTGCCCCAAACGTCTTCCTGTGCAATAGGGAAACTTTATCCTTTATATTCTAACATGATGAAATACTGAGTGTGGCTTGATGAGGGTGAAAGATTATTGTGAACAATTAAAAAAAATAATTGAACACCTTGCTAACAGACCGATTAAAAAGCTAAATGAAGGTAAGATTTGTTGCACATTTGGAGTCTAACTGCATTTGTTTTATCACTGTACACTCAATAGAAGCATTGTTAACAATGAAGAGGAGTAAACCTGGTGGTATTTTGCAGACTGTGGCGGGATGCCAACCGTATCGCTGGTTGCAGTTGGGACTCTGGACAAAAATGGCGCTGTCACTGAGGCACTCCGCGAAGACCTCCCCTCCAATGTAATACAACCTCACGCCACGACCTGTATTGTGTAAGACCAAAAATATGGGAATATGAAAAGGAACATTAGACATAAATCAAGAGGAAGGCTTGGAAGTTCTTGTGAAAATAAGACATTTAAGTTCAGAATGTTTGTAGACTAATGTGTTCACTTATATACACAGAGTACCTATATGTCTCCTTGTCATTTCAACGGTTGCGTTCCTGTTGACGTTGCTGAGGAGCCCAAGACAGAAGCGTTCAGAGTTGGAGGGGTCAGTGAAGCCGTCGACAGTGAGAGAAGGCTGGGAAGCGTGGAACGTCTCTCCGACCCGCTGGTTTAGTTCATAGTAGGCTATAGAGCACCAGAAAGCTGGTTCACTGTAGGTGACTGGTTCGAGGTCTGGAGAAGAAAATAAAAAAAATATCAATATACGGGAAGAAAACAATAGATTAGTGCTGCGCGATTAGGTAAAGAAGCCAGAGTGCTATTATTGTGTGTAAAATTGAGACATAATCAACAAATGATCTAATGGTTCTACTTGCTTATCAACTCAAACAGGCACTGAATAAAATTCAAAAGCAAACATTTTTTTGCAGGACTGCTTTGACAAAATCAATGTTTAACCAAATCAAATAAATAGAAATAACCAAAAATACGTTTTACAAAAATTAAGCCATTTCTGTAACTACAGTGCGATACTCTAATAACAATTGCCGTCTTTGTCGTTACATAAAATCGAGCAGGCTTACATCACAACTGTGATTTGATTAACTGTGCAGCATTACACTACATTGTAGCTCCTTTCATTTCGAAGCTGTATTTTAAGATGTTATTCGATTTTCAGAGAGATAAAGTTACATGAACCTACTGACAAATACTCATCAGATCCAAATTCAAGCATTAGATCATCCTTACACATGACTGTTAAGGTAATTGAAGAAATGAATATAGAAATGCGATGTCTTACCCAGGCCATGACTGACTGGTGACAAGGTGTTTGGTGACAGTTCTGCTGGTGAGCCTAACACAACACACACAAAATACTAATAAGACAAAAACATAATAAACCTATACTGTATATCAAATTTCATGTCTACATGAACTTTTAAGAGTTTTACACACAGCAACCTGTTGTGTTTATGTTCAACTCCACAATATAGGTGGTTGGATTTTAAGAGCCTTGACCATCAAAGGGGGAGCTGTCTGTCTCTGTTTCTCTCTCTGTCTCAACAGCAGGCTAAACTACCTGATTCCATACTTTGATTCATCTGTTGGTCGCTAGCCTCTCCATCTTCACTGATGTAGCCAGGCGGAGGAGTCTCTGTAAAATAATTAAAAGAATTACATACATATATCTACAGATATATATAAACACACACACACACACACACACACACACACACACACACACACACACACACACACACAGCTGCCTGTGTACATGTATGGTGGAACACAACCATCTGGCAGTGACCTCTGACTTTCAACTCCCTAAAGAAGTTGGTTTGCAGGACAGTCCACAGCAGGTAAGTTTAGAGATGTACTGACTGAAGTACCAGACGGATAAGTGATATAAACTCCCCATCCTCCATACACACCTGGTATATAGTTGTTTGGCGGATCGATGCCGGCAGGGAAGTTCGTGTTCTCGGGGATGGAGTTTGTGAAGTCATCTAGAGGTGGAAGCTCTGTCAGAATCTCTGTGTGGCGTGGCACCAACACTGGTGGCAGCACTGGAGAGAGAACAACGTCACTTCAAAAGCTCTAGAACAGGAAAATACATCCAGACTTGCAACCATTGCACAAACTAGTCAATTCATCATCAGTGGTCCTTCTGTCAAATATTTAATTTGCTATAATTACAGGCACTGGGACAGTGTTTGTTTATATGGAAAACAATTTTCCTATATTCCAATATGAACTTAACTAAGACAATATTCTGAATATGAAGATGACTTGAGAATAGTTTTTCTAACTTCCTCAACCAGAATAAGGTCACGTTGGAGACGTGGTGTATTCCAGTATTAGTTCCATTATTGGGGTATTGTATCCTACCATTCAGATTCAGAAAAATTTATCCCGTGGGGAGCAACTAAGGGGAAAAAAAAAAAAAAAGACAGCTAGTGCAACCCCAGGGCCTGGGTTGGGGAATGAATTTGTGGCACCTCCCATCCAGGTCTCATGGAGCCCTACAGGAGGTTTCACAGCACTCTGTGACATGTATGGCACACAAACTGCTTTACGGCACACAGTCCCACTTCCAGAGAGTGTTACCAACTCAGCTCCAAGCAAACTGTCTTGAACTGATAGCCAGTAAACACTCATAATGTACTGATGGCAGTGTGGCAGAATGGTTTCAGGTCAAGTGGGCAGGAGTCTTCAGTCATTAGTTAGATGTTAAGTTGTAGCGTGTCATTAGGAATTTGAATACTACCGGTACCGAGTCCATGCCTAAATTCTGAATATGTGATGGTGCTTGTCAATGGAACTGGTACCAGAGGGACATTAGCAACAAGCAGAATGGCGCAGCAATAGATGTGATTGTGGATTAGCAGAGAAAAAACAACACCACACACACACACACACACACACGTGCAGGTGCACTGTCTGTAAGTGAATGTTAGAACTCCTCAAGATTCAGCTACATTCCAGTGTTTCACCTACTAACTGTTTAAAGTGAAGTGGTGGGCACTGACACTCGCAGCATCTGTCTCTCCTTCTGTCTGCAAACTACATCAGCACAGAGCTATTTTCCAAAAAGCCACATTTAATGACTACACTAGTGATGGGAACTTTTACAGATAAAAAATGGCTGTCCAACTACCTCTGACCAAACTGCATGTGCAGCATCTTAAATGTGTTGATTTCTTTGTTCTATTGTAGAATGCTGTTGTTGTATCACAACAGGTTTCCAGAATTGTCTAAATTCAGCGGTATGTTGACATCGCTAGAATACTCTATACTGAGCTCATTCCGTCACTTTGTCTCTGATTATGCTTACAGTGATGGCAATGATCAAACTGTACACCGTCCTTTAAATGAGACGGACAGAACATTAATGATCAGAGCCTGCAGCACTCACTGTGAAATAGAATTCAAAGAAAGACGCACACATAAACACACAAACACAGTTCAGTAATCATTACCGGGCGTCTCCACTCGCTGGTAATGGTATGGGTTGACACACACTTCATCCTTCTTCAGGTTGAAGGCGTACTGGCACGTGTCGATGGCCCTCAGCTCATGGTGGCTGTGGAGGTCAGGCCATCTCCACAGGCGACAGTAGATGACGTGGGGCAGGCCCTTACGATGGGACACCTGGAGACGCCCATCCAGGGACCTGGCAAAGTTTGGAGAGAGAATGGTTAGCAGCTCTAGTCTGCTTCATGGTGTTGGTGCTTTCTTTGTGATTACAGGTAGATGCACAGTGAAGCAATAAAGAGCTGAACATGACTTGTTAACCCATTATGTGTTTGTGTACGTGAGAGTGCATTCACCTGCTGTGGTCAGGGTATCCGTACATGCCCGCAGAGTCCCACTGTTCTATCATGTGGCCTGAGCCTAGACCCCATAGATCTGAGCAATTACTACAGACACACAATCACACACAATCACACACACAAGACATGCATACACATATACACACAGGCACACAGGACAAGTGCAAAAAAGGGACAAAAATAAAAGCGAACAGATGGTGAACATGAGGTGTTCCATTCCAAATTAGTAGGATGACATCACAAATGTATGCAGTTGGTCTCTCATTAGGATAAAGATGGGAAATAAAAAGACACCCCCCCCCCCCACATACAGATACACATACACATTTTCATCAATATGAGATGTGATAGTGAAAACAAGTTTGGCAAACCCAAACTTCACAAGAAGTGATTTTACAAGATGGCACAGCGGACTGGACTGGAACGCAGGCTGATAAAACTTCAACTGGGATGTTCGGACATTTTCAGCTTCTGACATAAAAATAAAATGTTTCATAAAGCTCAGAACAAATGATGTTATAAAAAAAAAAAAGGTTCAAATTAAAGTGATCAACTGCTTTTTTGAATGTAGCCGCACGACACGTTTTGTTTTGCTTCACACGTGCATGCAGTTTCTTTTTTGTCATTTTGTGTTCTAGGGGGGCTTTCATATTAAACAAGCTCCTATGACTGACTGATAGCACGTTAATGCTGGAGCAACATGATGTAAAATGTATGTATAGTGTTTCCAGAGACATGAGGAGACATGGGATGTGTTGTAACACAGAAACATGTGCATAAAAACAATCATATGTAAATGAAGAAATAAAGAAACACACAGAAATTTGTGTGTACGAATACACAGTCTATGAATCAGAGACAAAAACACCAAAAACACTCATCCTCACTCAGACTGCGGCTAACTTAATTCTCTTGAGCCCCTTGTAATATTCTCACAATGGGGAGTAGATCCTGATGTCTGATGGGAACAAAGTAATGGCACTAAAAAATAATTTTAAAAAAACAACACAAGGTACCAACTTGATTTCTTATGGAACGTTCATGATGCCTCCGCTGTTGACAGAACCAATACTTCACTCAAATTCATCCAGCATAAATATGCATTTTCTTACCAAGTAATTATGTGTACTACATGATCTTGAAAATAAACATGAAAACGGAATCTGGTCTTGATGTAAATGAGAAAATATGCATCTAATCCTGCTGTCTATAGACACCATTGAGCAGTTTTTCCTTGGGTCACATTTTCCACCTCAAACAGAAAGCTACGATGACCTCCACCTGCTATCTCTTGACAATACCCCCACACACTCTTCTGCTACCATCTATCTTGGACTATCAATCTTCCTTCAGTGTTCAAAGAGAGAAAGCAGCACTTCAAAGGCCTGATGTATTATCTGCCAGTATTGTCACGTTATACATCTGGAATCTAAGATTCCTGCTCACCCCTGATGGGAACCGGTGGTGGAGTAAGTACGGAGCCTTTACAAACAGAAAAGTACCAACATTACAGTATAAACAGAATCCATTAAAAATCAAACAGCTTACTCAGTAATGTGTAAAAGTAAACCACAATCATGAACTTGTGTATCTGTTAATGTCTTAAACATTTGCTTTTCAGATTCTGATGAGCAAAAAGTCCCTTGAATTTCAAATCGGGAAAAAGAACCCTAGAACAGCCCCAGAAATTACAAATAAATTTCATTGCGAAGTAGCATTGAAGTAGCATAAAAGGAAAAACTAACGTAGCCAAAAATGTTGCCACAAAGGCATCTCAAGTCTGTGAACAATTATACTAGTGTACATAAATATAGATATACATATTCTGTAGACCATGGCCTACCTAACTAAATTGTTTACCACAAAGTATATCAGAGATTATTTTCAAGAATGCAGGGTCAGTCCAAACTTTGAAATAAAAAAGAGATAAAACGCTCCAAAGTGAGGACAGCAGCAAATATCCAACAGAAACTGCCGTCATCTTATCAGCGTCACTTCAGATGCTTTCTGATCCACATTCCTCAGGGTGAAGAAAGGTAGCGGCCTGACATCAGAGACAGCGTTTCTGCCCTTCATCCCACCCTTTCCCTGCTTCCCACACTTTGAATGCCACACCACCAACTCCCCTCACCAAATAATGGTCACCGGAATACAGTTTAGAACCAAATATGTGAGGGGATCTGCTTGGACATCACCTATCTGTACATCACTCATCCATCTGTGCCTCTACGTTGGTTTTCACTTCATCGACGTACCTTCCAAACACTCAGTACACATGTACTTGGCGATACCAGAGGCAGAAAGTGAAGCCCTCGTCAGCTTGATTCATCTATGGTTGCATTATGGTTACATTATGTCAATGTGTAGCATGTCAGCCACATAGCATTTCTACATTCACAGACACCACTAGAAATAAACCCACAGTATATTAATAGTACTGCTCACACTGCCAATTCTGTTTTATTTTTCTTGACACATATGTGGCTGCATCTGATGGATCGGACGTGTAGGTATGTGGGTTAGCTTGCGCTGGTCACAGCCACAAGGGATTCACAAGGGACCGAGTCTCAAGAGTGAGTTAAACACTCATCAGACTGTTGCGTGCACTTGATCTGAGTTATTTACCTACAAGTGGGTGTGTTGGAAAGTGAGAACAGGGCAATGGGGGGCAGAGCATATCAAAGTGCAGCTACAACAACTGAGATCACATATGAAAATGGGAGATTAATATGTGGCAGTTCATGTTGACATACTGCTGGGTCACCACAAATGGACATAAAGACACTGCAGTGGTGTTTGGCTGTATAGAATAAATCTAAGAAGAATAACCACCACATGGATGTGCGTCTCCGCTTGCATCCGTATTGGTCCCGGGTCTAAATATATAGAATGTTGTTTGGGATTTTTTACAAGTGTTTAGGTGGCTTTTGGTGAAATGGAAGTTCCTCAAGGAGTTGCAGCAATGACATTTTACAATGGCCAGGGAAGTCATGGCAGAACATTATCATGTCACTGTAATTGACTTGTGAATTCAGAGTTATTGCCAGAAAAGGTGTTTTTTTGGGGTGACAGTGACTTTGACCTTTCACCATCAAATCTGCTTCATCCAAATGAATATTTGTGCCAGCTTTCAGGAATGGCTGTCACAGCTGATACAGAGGCCTTCATGAATTCTTATAATCATGAGTCCCATCCTGTTCACTGATTCTGACTTCTAATCCTGTCCCTCCCAATCAAGTGGTGAAATTGACTCCCATCTCATGGGAATCCCCAAAAACTATCAGTCTATAAATGACTGAAGTGCCATGATTGCTCCTGTATCTGAAATCTCATCCTGAGCTAGAACAGTGGTGTGGTGGCTGGGATGAGGATCCCTCAGTCAAAGACTATGGTCCAACATATCATTTATAGAAGCCGGTTGCCTAGTTGAAGCATTCTTTGACATTAATCCCAATCAGCTCCTGGTGAGCTGACCTGGAGTCAGCATTGAGTGGAGCCCTCTATGAACAAATTATAGCACTGGTATTTTGAAATTACAAAGAGAGACCTAAGCAGAGAGACAAATAGAGGTGAATGGGAGAGAGAGTTTAGATGAAGAAGCAAATGTGAGAAGGGAAGCTCATAAAATCTTCACAGGGTCACAGAGTTGTATCCCCTTACTGCTCACCCAGCTGGACTGATTGACACTAATCACGTGTTTTTTCAAGGGGCGTCCTGACTTTACCATGCTGGTCATGATAAGGTTTCACCTGGTCCAATGACTGTCACTGATCACGTACCTCATCATGCAGCCCAGGAGAAATCTACACTGCAACACACACAAGCTGTACCAAAACAGTCTGAAAATATCAGCAGAATTAGCAGCTTTGGATGCATGAAAATAGTTACGTTCTGAACTAATTTATTTAAAGAAATGACATTTCTCTCGTTCCTTTATTAAGGTCCATCAACTCCCCAGTTATGTCCAGTTTAAAACCCCAAATAATCCCACCAATTGATATGGATTTTCTGTTTGTTGCACGATTTAAATTTTATAAAATCCAATTTCACAGTAGAACTGCGCGCTGCACACTCTCTCTCTCGACCCAAACATGGCTACAGTACACGTCATGCCCCTGATTACAGAATGCCAGAATGCATGTTCAAAAATCACACACAGCAATTACATCAGGTTTATTTGGTTTTGTGTGAGAGAGCAACGCAGCATAACGGTCGGGACATTTTCACAGCACTAATGCAAGAAGTGTCTTCTCCCTCCCTTAAAAACATTATGACTTAGACAGAAGTGTGAATCATACAGTGTTTAAAACACGCAACCCCCCCCCCCCCCCAGAACAGTGAAAACAAACGACTCTAACAGGAAGCATTTCTACTCTGCAAATGGTCCACTGGCAACTCATAAGTGAGCCAGGGACCAAACAGACAGGTGTCCAATAAATTGATTTTACAAAGACTTGATCAAAACTATTATTAGTTATTATGTCAAACCTCATTATCCTAAACATGCCACTGTTACACCCTTATCACAATGAAAAACAACCCGCGGGTATTATGGACCCGCGTTTGCTCGGCATTAGGGCGCATTCAAGGTTCCAGAAGACCCGGGTCTGAACTCCCGCTGTGAAGGCTGCGTGCCTATGTTTTTCTCTCTCATATGTCATCACACTGACAACGTCATCATTTCACATAAACGCGCGCCAGAACCCTGAGATGTAAACAAACGACAACATGGATGTTGCCGAGTCAAACATTAGCGTTGTCGTTAAATGCATTGCAATGTTGTCTCTTTTGCAAAGAATACAAACTCGGCACAGATTGGAAAATGTCCGAGTGCTCATGCAGCAGAGGGAGGATGGAGTTTTTGGCTCGTCCGGGAGCCAAAGAAGCTACAGGCGAAGCCTGACAGGTGGCACAGTGACAAAATCAGGATGCGCCAGGAAGGTCGCGTGAAACCTGAGATGAAGCGGGTTGCCTTTTTCACACTGCAGGCAAGCCGAGCCAAGCCAAGCCAAGCCGAGCCGCTAAACACACGGGTTGCTTGATGAGTCGGTCGACGTGGGTCGAAATGCCAAGTCGACCCTTTCAGAGTGCTGAAAAACCCACGTTGACAAGCGTTTTTGGTGCAGTGTGAAAGGGGTATTATCTAAACTTTATGGTGAAAGAAAGTTTCCAACTTCAGAAGATAGGAAGATGAAGCAGTCTTCTAGAGCCACTTCTCTTCATGAAGAGGCTCAAACGTCTACCATTACAGTTGCATTAACATACTACATCAGCCTAACTAATCATTCTGATGGGATTATAGGCAATACTGAAATAAGTCTGAGTCATGTTGCTGCAACAGACCACAACACAGATGCAGTCAAAACCTGTCACACATTGAGCCACTGACCAGAGGACAGCAAACCAACAACAAAGCTGCACATGGACTTATAGATGCTGCCACTCATTCAAAAAAGATTGGGTGCAGTGGGGCATCTGTTTCCTCCAATCAGGTTTCACTTCTCCTGCACCGCCAACCTATGTCACAGCTGAATGAAGAAGTGGGCCTTCTGTTGCACAAGACTGATTTGTCCTTCTGCAAGTCTGTGGCTGCATGTCAACCACTTTCTTGCTTTCATGTGTTGATGACACACTCCAGAGTGCTCTTCTGGTTAGTGGTAGTTTGGACAGTGTTGAAATGACCGTGTCGGAATAATCAGTATTAAGCTTTGGATTTCGTCGACTGGGAAAAATGGAATTGCTGTCTTGTGAATATCCCACCTTTCCTTTGACCTTTGACCATCAAAATCTAATCTGTTCACTGAAGTTTGAAGGAATTCCTTCAAGGTGTTACAGACATATCACAGGAATGGGACAGGCGACCTGGAAACATAATGCCTCTGGCCACTGCTATCACCAGGGCTGAGGCTTATAAAAAATCAAAACTAACTGATGAAGCCAACGTGTGTCTGAGCACAGAAATTTGCTGGTCTCCCCTGAGTGTGATGAATGTGTGTTCCATGTTGTGAAGTACCAGAAGGTGAGACAGTGTGTGTTTTATCCTTTTGTGTTGACACATATTCCCTGTGGTACTGATCGTGTTGAATGTGTAAACATGTCAACGAGAGGAATAAATACAGAAGGTGTGTGTGCGTGTGTGTGTGTCCTCCTCTCACCTGGGTATAGTGACACACTTTGTGTTGCTGTTCTGTGTGCTGATGGCTTTCTCCAACTCATCCAGCTGACCCGTCTTCTTCAACTTCTTCACCAGGCTCTTCACAGCTTTTTCACACCATTTCTCCTCCTGGCCTCCCCCGTTCTGCTCCCCCACGCCTCCGATTCCACCTCCTGCTCCTCCGCTCCCCGCTGGAGTCTTTTTCCATCCCAGGAGACGCTTCACTACCGGGGGAGTGAAGGGAAGGATGGAGGACATGGTGGTTTGTGTGTATGTGTGTGTTTTTTGAATGACCCTCTTAATCTGATGGAGAGAGGGAAGGGGAAAGGGGAGGGGGGTGTTCACAACTGCTAAAAGTCTGGATTCCAACAGATGTTATGAAACTACATGTAAAAAATGTGTATACGAGTTTTAAGTGATCTCTAGTCAGAGCTAAGGCATCGATCTGGTGGAGTCCCGGAAAGTAAGGGAGTGAAGAAGAGCATCCAAAGGAACCTGAGAACAGAGAGTGAGAGAGAGAGTGAGAGAGTGAGAGAGCATGGATCAACACATGACATGCATAACATTTTCTTTTGACATTATGAGTGTAATTATGCCCACGTATCCTGATTCAGATCATATCAATCTGTGCCCTCCCCCACCGCTCCAAACACTCCCAACATGCTCAGTATGTCGCTCAAGTACACAGGCAGTCATCTGATCAACTGTCACAGCGTCTAATCTGTGATGGATGCATATATTAACACATGATTAGGGATGTTAAATAGAAGCAGATGCACCATACAGGCTCATGTCATAGCACATATACTTAACCAGCATGACTCCAAGTATTAGGGTGCTTCTGCAGAGGCTGTGTGTTTGTAAAATTATTGAAATTAAAATGATTAAGAGCATGGATGACCCCGCGTCTCTACTAGGTTAACCGTTAAAATCCATTTGAAGCCCATTAAAGCTGGGCAATTAATCAACATTTTATTCATTTTCAATTCCAATTTTGGAGAAGCACCAATCCAAATTATTGGGTACACACCTGTCCAAACCAATATCAACTCTTCTGAGGTTTATTTTTAATATGAACATTATCATTGCTGCCAGTATTACGGTCATAGTTACATCACCATACTACACTCCCTATAAACACAAAAGTTATCTCATGCACTGAACCTAGATGTATTTCAAATCACTTTATTTTAACTTTATGTGTTGATTCTGACATCCCATGTCACTCTGTCATGGATAAACTACAGAACGGAATCTGGATCTGTACCAACATTCAAACACCTGATCTGTGATTGAAGTCAGTCAATCTGTATCCCTATCGCCACCTAATTCTGATATTATCAAAATGATACTCTTCTGGAAAACTTTCTCCTTCCAATGATTATGAAGCTAGATTAACTGATTGTGTGTCCTTTTTTCTGTTCCTTGATGCACTTGTTTTGTGACAGAACGGCATTAAGAGCCTTTGGTCAACAACTCTTTGGTGCTCAGGAGTCCCACCAAGAACCAGCTAACATGGTGTTTCCAAATAATTGTCATCTAAATATAAGGCTGGGGGGGGGCTTAAATTAAAACCTCAGCTTTTTGTTTGTCACACCACATCCAATTTCCCATTTTAATCTGTTTTTGTTATCCACTTAAAAGGCTTGCGGGGATCTTCACTTGCCATCCAGCAACAACACAATCAAAGCGCCATGAGTGAGTGAGAGATTGCGGGTCTGTGGACAGCACTCCAGCGGTGTGTTTGAGTCTCACATATCAGACAGCTACTTAATGTTCAAGAGAAAACTGATTTTTTTCACAATCATCATAAACCATCAATTCAAATGAATTAATAAAAATCAGTGCATTGCTCATCGCTGTCTCAAACTGAACTGGAATAATGATGTTGATTTAATGCTGTAATCAAACCGCCCTAAAAGCCATCTTGTCCGAGGTGCTAAATCTATGTCAATATCTCAACAAATCCTATGCTAATCCCCCTATTATCACAACCAGTGTTAACCCTCTAACACAAAAGCTGGGCAATGTCAGATGGTGTTAAACCCTAGCTGAGAGCAGGGTCTTTGAGCCTCATCAACACACAGACACTGATGGTGCTATTATCATTGGCAGGTTAGATTACGGTAACGCTCTCCTTTCTGGTCCAACAGAGAACACAGCAAGTCAGTAGAAAGCCGACCCCATAAGCTGCTTATTATGACCAGGAGGTGAGCTCCCACCAAGGCAACTTCAAAGTATTTACACTGGTTACCTCTTAGATTTGAAGTCATTTGAAAATCCCTTTCAGAAGTTGAGAAAGTCACTACATGGCCTTGCACCAGACGACCTCTCACACATGCTTTTTAAACACAGTCCTCGTTAGTTACTCACAAAAGCAGAGCCAAAACATTTGGTGATGCTGCTTTCAGCCATTATGCTTCAAGACACCTTCCAGAGGAGATGAAAATACTGACCTTTTACATTTACTCAGTCCATTTTATGTAATAATGTATAATTTCATAATGTGAATATTTCATTTATCCCACACTGGGGAAATTTTAAAAATTCATGATTGTCATACTTGCATTTATCATTATTATCCATTTAATTCCCCTTGTTTTATCAACATTTACTGATCATTATTTATTCAATTCAATTAAGAGTTTATTCTTTATTCTTCTTATTCTTGCTCATCTCTTTTTTGACACGATATGGTAGATACAAGGTCTTTTCTAAACGGTTTGGGGAAAAAAATAGAAACTTCTTGTACAAAATGTGATTTATCAGTCCTGATACATATCAGCAATCGGCCAAATCGGTTAGAAAACATCTGTAAAACTCCCTACATCCTACCTGTCAGTCTTTAGTCATGCATTTTAAATAGCAATTCCTTTTGTTTTAAAGGAGATTTACTTTCCCCCGTAACATTTTGTTCGTATTCAAATCTCCATCCCCAATCTTCACCAGTGCACGTCATATTTCCAATATACTGTGAGTGGCAACTGCTAAAAACTGCTTGTGAAATACAGTTTTCAATGGCAGCAACTGCTGCTGGGAGTTGACATGGCCTCTGCACATGTAACCTTATCCCATATTATAGCTCTCAATTTTATCGCCAAGATCGATCAAAAAAAAAATCAAACATAGTAGTCATTGAGTCAATAGTCTGGAAGGATCTACAGAAAATACTGACACTGAATCTAATTTAAAATGATCTTCCCCCCTGGTCCCCAGGCCAGAGCAGCAAAGTCTTGATCAATGAGACTTAAACTACAGATAAAACCACTCAGGGATGAGGGTTTATTGCCAGGCAGGAAGGGATAACTGTCCTGGGCATGTTACTCTGAAACTCCGAGCTCCTTCTAGGAATTAATTTTGCAGGCTTAACCCTTGGACTGCTTACACAGAGAGTCTGAATGGCATTCCTGAAAATAACTAACTGGTGTTCTTACTGTTATCGATGCAAACATATATGAGGCATCCTGCCTTACACACCATCGTTCCAGGAGAAACACTTGATGTCAAAAGAGACAGGGGCTGGGGGGGGAAGTCATGTGTAGGTCACAATAGAGACACAAAAACGACCGTTTCAATTTATAACAGTTGAAAACACTTTTCGAAAAGCAGATACAAACGTGGGGAATTCTCCCCTAAAAGCAGCAATGCTGATGACAAACCCTCGTCTTCCGTGTGTCCCTGTTACACAGCGCAGAAAGTAAGAAACACAAAGCCCAAACCGCGCTGCTATGGCTACATGACACGCTGCAAATGCTAATCACGGTTCTCAGGGCCTTGA
Organism: Aulostomus chinensis; assembly: GCF_037954235.1. Lineage (NCBI taxonomy): Eukaryota > Metazoa > Chordata > Actinopteri > Syngnathiformes > Aulostomidae > Aulostomus > Aulostomus chinensis. Next base: position 15,313,773 of record NC_141338.1, on the reverse strand, counting down.
AGACAAGATAAAGCAACCTTATTTAGTCTGTAATGTCTTGTCTTATTTTGAGAAACTGTCTGTTTGGGCTACTTCTTCTCAGCAAACGTACACAAAAACACACACACACACACACACACATGCGCGCGCGCGCACGCACGCAGAAGCTTGAAGAATAAGCTAACGCTGTCGCTACTAACGGCGAGTCAAGACAACAGTGGCCGTTAACACTTAGACAAACCCAAAAATCCCAATTCGTTTGGTCGGTGTGAGTCAATAACACGGATTTATTAAACATATAAAGGTTTCTTTTGTTTTGAAATGACTGGCAGTCTCCCCTCCGCTTCAAAAAAAGAAAGAGTACGAAAAAAAAATCCGCTAGCAAGCTTGCTACTTTGTGTCACAGACAAATAATCTGCATGTTTTGTCGTTTGCAAATCAAATCAATTTAATTGTTTCAAACATACTTACACGCTGATGAGGTGGACGGTTACTCAGGTACCTGCCAGTAAAGCCTGCTGGTTCATTTTAAAACCATCCAGAGAGACTTTAAATTGTATTTTCCACCTCCGAACCGCCGGGATGATGGCCCCTCTCATTCAAAGCTCAACCAAACTTGTATTTCACGCAAAACAAGAACCGCGACGTTCTCTCAGTAAGCCCCGCCCTTTCTTACTGCCTATTGGCTGTTTGTGATAAATCACTCAAAACCTCGTATTCTATAGGCTCGGATTCATGTCTGTCATGTGTTGTGACGTAGAAGGTATGTTAGTGAGGTTTATCAGCGGGTACCTTGATTGTCCTTTTGCAATTGCATAATACTGAAGCCCAGGAATGGCACAAATATTAGAAATCGATAAGAACAGGTGAGAATGTGTTGATATAATTCATAGATAGACTTAGACTTAGATAGACTTAGGCTTCAAAACATTATTATTATTGTTGTTGTTGTTGTTGTTGCTATTGTTATTAATATTATTATTGTTGTTGTTGTTGTTGTTGTTGTTATTACATCCATAAAAAACTGACAAACTGTACAGTCATCCCTGCACAACACTTCTTGATAAATAGTAATGCATTAAAATTAATGTTGATGAAATAAATTTCTCCTTGAATTGGTTGCAAATTTGATTCCCCATGTATTTGTGTCATTTAAAAACTTCCCAGTGCTTCATCATCAGTGGGTAGATGGCTGTCCCCAGCAGCCAGAGTAGTGGCAGGAGGGCATGTCAGGACACGTCTTCTTTATGGACATGAGCCTCAGTTAGCTTGGTTTTAAAGAGGGAGTCTTCCATTTGATTGAGAGGTGAGGGTACTCATTCATTTATGGCTGCTGGATTTGCTTGCCGTTTGGCGGCTTAGGTAACCGTTTTGCTCAGCCAGTCAGGTGAGTGTTTGAGAGGTAGAAGAACACAACCCAATATTTTCAATAATGACCTACATAACAGAGTTAATGAAATACATTTGTGTGTCTGTTTATTCTGTGCCAGCATTTGTCAGAGGTGAGGAGTTTCCTTGAGCTCACTGTAATAGTAGGGTGCCTGTTTTTCTAAAGAGAAAACTCATAGAATCATGACAGTGATTGATAACAACCACAATTCTCATCAGTCACGCAATTCCATTTAATGACATACTGAAAAAAAAAGCATAAAATGATTGGAGGACATACACTCGGCATGCAGACACATTCACCACTTCAGATGAGAACCAATTATTGACATAAAACAAGAATAGCACGAACACACAAATAGCACAAACACTAACATACAAAACTGAAATACCCGTAAAAACGAAACAAATTACATACAGATTTAACCCAGGAGCTGTTTACAGGTACAGTAAGAAAACATGGAATTCAAGTTAAAAATATTCACGGTTTAATTTTTAAACAATTTATTATTCAAATCATCTGGATATATTTGGGTATTTACCCAACAAGTTCTACCACGAACTGGGGAAAAAAATCCCCTCCAAAAAAAACCTAACAACTAAAAAATGTGTAACATTCCACAGCACCTTTATTTTGTTATTTCATAACAATAACCAGGATGTATTTAAAGAAACCCCGAGTTTACTCATCAGAAATGGTAGTTACAAAAATCTCAGCTTGTCATGATATACATGGAACAATATGGCAGTTGCCCTCAATTGTAAACACTTAAATATATGAGTTCCATGGTGTGTTACATTGTGTGTGTGTGTGTTATTAAGTCCTCATCTGAAGGGTTCCAGAACAATTACCAGCCAGTGATGAGTCTTTAATCAGATTTAGTGAAATACAGCCGATTACTTAAATGCATCGTTCCACAAAGAGCTCCAAAAGTCCAAAGGACAAAACATTATCTAAAAGGAACAGAGCCAACATGACCTGATAGCCACAATTAACATAATGAGGTGGGAGAATTAAACATCGCACATTAGAAATATTAGAAACCATTTACTTTCCTTCAAGACCATTTGAGGAGAACTAACTCTTCTCTGCGAGGTTTTGCTGCCACCAAATGGTAACAGTTCAACTGTGTGTGTGTGTTTGTGTGTTTGTCTCCCTCCGGTTCAGCCGAGGGGAGCCCAGCAGAAATACATTACTGCCCCCTGATGGTGGCATTCTTGCTATCACAGTGAGAGACATGACTTTACCTCTAAGTGCCAAATGTTGGCCAGCATGGCTTTCAAAAAGTGTCTATATGGAGGACAAAAAGTGTGTTTTTTTTCCTTTCAAACACTCACAAACAGTTATCTTGAGTAAAAAGACATTTTCCCTCCTACATCACTTCTTTGAGACTCCACAATGCAGAAAGAGTCAGCCACAAATATGTAGCTTGAAGCTAAGAGCGCGATTTTGACACGAACCACAGCAGCAGAACTTTCAAAAAAAGTCAGTTGAAAAAATCTCAAATGCATTTCGTGGTGTAATCCATGTCTTTATGATCTACTCAATCCCACAATCTAACCAAAAAAAATAGTTAGATAAATTATTCCAGTTCCACTAACTAGAAGTTACGCTGCACAACATGAAAACATCCAGCCCAGGAGTGCAGCCTGTGAATAACCTGGGAGGCAGGAGTTCATAGACTGTGGATCTGGAACTGGATTTTTGTTTTCTTTTGCCATTTTTCTTTCTTGTTCAAATCCAAGTATTTGTGATGTAGTAACCCTACCACTGGATCAAGAAAATTTGGATTATTCAGGATGACGTGTTAGAGAAGTCAAAATATTCATGAAATAAAGCCATTTAATAGTCAATAACTTATGAATAAGTTACATTTCTTGGGTGATGTATCACTTTAAACCTTTGAGTGAAAAAACACACACACACACACACACACACAATAAAGTCATTCATAGCAAGACAGTTAAGCACTTTCCAATCTGTTTCCCATCTGTTATGATCTGCTGGTATTAGTGTTAAATATTTGGTTTCATAGAAACAGGTGAAAGGCAGGGAGCGCCAGATTGCAAGCATTACAGGACATTTCCCCTCACAGTGCGATGCATGTAGTTTTTATCCTCAAGAATATATGGCATGATGAATTGCTAGATGACCAGAAGGGGGCTAATGAATCAACCTGTCACAGGCCGCTTCTGGTATCATGTAAATATAGACTAAACACCTGCAGTACCTGCATGCAAATCTAAGTGTCTCTGTGTGGAGAACTCACCGCCTGATGAAGCTGCTGACGGGCTTAAATCCCTCTGTTCACTGCATGTGGTAGGACAAGCTGTGCTGTCCTGCTCATACCCACAAGTGTTGAGGAGCTAAAGTAGCGCATGCTCTGTGCACAGCCTCACCTGGGACTGGTTGCTCAGAGGCAGGTGCGTTATGACAACCTCTCCTCTTATTTCACATCAGAAGGATGTCTCTCATTTTCCTCCATTGTTATGGACAGTAATGATGCGCTACGGACCTGCGACGCTATATCCAGCAGGTAACTCAACTGGATGAGAAAACTAAAGCAGCAGCTTTACCCATTTCAGATCTACTTGTAAGTATCTTCATGCTTTGTTTTCCATACATTGACATAAAATGTAGTCTTATTAGGGTTTAAGAGGGATGGGAGTGATCATCAATACGCTGTAAAGGATATTGGACTGGAGGGTTTACCTGCTTTTCTATCAGTGTTCACTTGTAAAATGTAATTTAAAATCAAGTTCTTCTGTTCAACGAAGTATTGAGTTGTCGTGGGCCAAATTAAACGAGTAAAGCAGCATTGTCGTTCTCAAATTCTAGAGGAGGGAGATGTAATACATTGCATAAGATATGTTCCAGCGTGTGTCTGTGGGGGGATGCTCGTCTCCCTCCAGGTAGGTAGGTAGGGGATGGTGCTCTGAGTGTGTCGACAAAAGCAGATAATAAACCTCACTGGGCCGTCACCATGGTGAGAGAAGCTCTAGTGGGTTGTCTGAAGTGTTAGCGTTAGAGATCTCACAGGTAGACCTGTGACAGGAGTTCAGCAAGAAACAAGGAAAATTTCTGTATTTGTTGTTTAAGAGAACTTTTTTTTTTTAATGTGCGCAGGTGTTTATCAGATTTGTCATCACAGGAAATGGGTAAATGCTGCAAGTGCAACGGGAGACTCCTTTGCATGTGCTTGTTGCCTTGCATGATGACCGGCCACCTTCTGATCTACATCATGGTGACCATATTCGTCACCATCTCCTACAGTCCTCCCAAAATAACCATCCATTATATCGCTCCGGGGATTTCTGCAAATTCTGGAGATCTGGCTTCACACCCGATCAGCCCTTTCTGGAACCTTCATCTAGAGGACAGTGCACTGTGGAACCGCTTGCAGCATGCGTGGGACCGCAAACACAATCCAATACTGCGTGGAAATGTAACAGGGACACTGAGGGGGCCAAAATCGAAGCTTTCTACAGAAACTCATGAATGCTTTTCTGACTGCATGTCAGAGGGAGCTCGTCCGCATGATCTCAACAGCTTACCAGAACATATGAGAGCATTTATTAGGTCCATGCACTGCAGGAAATACCCACTACTGATCAACCAGCCTGGTATGTGTAGAAGGAACAATAGCTTTGGTCTTGACTCTCCGATGCTCCTCATGGCCATCAAATCTCAAGTGGGGAACTTTGAAAATAGGCAGGCCATCCGTGAAACATGGGGGCGCAGTGGTCTGGTCAAGATGGAGTCACGTAGGAAAGGTGGATTAGTGCGTACCGTGTTTCTGCTCGGAAGGCAGGACTCAAGCACAGGTCCGCACCCAGACCTTAAGAACCTCCTGGAGTTGGAGAACCAGAAGTACGGGGATATTCTCCAGTGGGATTTCAGAGATGCTTTCTTCAACTTGACCCTGAAAGACTTGCTGTTCTGGGGTTGGCTCCAGCAGTACTGCCCCACCACCACCTTTGTATTCAAAGGCGATGACGATGTGTTTGTACGAACAGGCGCCCTCCTGGATTACCTTGACACACAGTGGACGGCGCACAAACTGTGGAAAGGTTTTACGAATGAAACTCTCATGGATTTGTTTGTGGGTGATGTAATCAATAATGCCATGCCAAACCGGGATCCTTTGACTAAATACTACATTCCAGAGAGTTTCTACAAAGGCGCGTACCCTCCCTATGCTGGTGGAGGAGGAGTGGTGTACTCCGGCTCACTTGCATTACGATTGAAAGAGGTATCTGAGAGGATACGCCTTTTCCCAATTGACGATGTTTATCTGGGTATGTGCCTGTACAGACTCGGTCTCTCGCCAAGCCATCACCCGGGATTTTTAACATTTGATCTTCCAGAGTCAGAGAGGGGAAATCCTTGCGCTTACAGATCAGTCCTGCTGGTTCACAGACGTAGTCCCAAGGAAATGTTGACTTTATGGAGGCAGCTTCAGGATCTGCCTGGTCAATGTTGAGGCTCATTTGCCTGCCAAATAGGACTCATCAGGATGAGTACTCCCACTACCTTTATCACTCTGTGTCCATATCTTCATGTCAAGCGGGTGGTACCCTGTGAAGGTCATGCACCTGTCCTCTGAGGAACGACATAACACGTAGGTGGAAACTGAACTACCTCAAAGGGTACTTGTATTATAAGTGCATTAAAGAATAAGGCACAGACTTGGTATTCTTTAAAGAAAATAGTGAAGTTATATATATATGCCCTTTCAACCTGAGTTTATATTAATTCATAACATTTGACGGGATATCTGTTGGTTATGTTTGCTGATCAGCATCAGTTGTGTTTTTATTCACATGATTTTAAAATATCTCACATCTCTTTTGACCAATATTTAAAATGGAGCGAATCTTCATGTAATCTATTCTGTAATTTGAGTTCAATTAAAGACAAACTCAGCATCGATCGTGGCTATCAAGTAGTCCAGGAAGGTGTGATGTTTAGCTGCTGATTATGGTGCGAGCTGAAAAAAAAAAACAGGCCGTCTTAACTATTAGTTCTAAATTTAAAAGGCATTTTTCTCTTGAATAGATCAGAACTGTAACTCTAGAATGCATGTATGTTGTCGTTGTTTTGATCATGATTATCAATTTGTTTAGTTTCTGAGATTGTACTGTAATCAATTATGCTTTGCTGCAACAAAAAAAATAAAGACAAAACACAAAACACCACGTGGTTGGATGCGAGGTTTCCTGTCACAATGACCTTTGACTATCAAAATCTTTTCTGTTTATCCTTTATGCAAAATTTGAAAAAACTCAAGGTGTTTTGGTATATCACAGGAACAACAATGGGGTGGATGGATGGACAATCTGAAATCTATATCTATAATTCATACTCAAAAGTGGCAGATGAAATCCAAATGAAGGTGAATCATTATACGTCTGGTAAACTACAACCTTTGAATCACAGCACAGCGATCACATTCGAGCAGCATCTTGATTGACAGCTGCCAGAGTGCTGGTGTTACAGTGGAGAAGAGAGGTAGAAGAGAAAAGATCAAGTCAGCTGCTCAGATGGAAGCGGCGGACCGTTTGTTGCTAACAGGGATACACAGGGAGCACATTTGAATCACGCATTATAACAAATATCCACCGTGAATTCATTAAACAAAGTAAGCTTGTAAGATGTCGTGTTTGTACAGAATTAGAATTATTTCTAATGTGTATCCCGATGATAACCAAAAACATAAAGCAAGAGGATCACATCAACTGTGTGACGTCCACATTCCAACCAGTCTACTGAGCCAAGACTGAAGCCTGTGTTGCTGAACCGAGACGTACCGACTCGGTTCAGCAGACATGCACGTTTGAGTGTGTCACACCAAGACCGGTGATGTATTTGTCAGAAAATATCAGACAATCAACGTATTCTGCCTTTTTCTTAATAATATTCATGTAGATTAAACTGAGGCCATCCTGCGTAAAAAGAGGAGATTTGGAATGTCAGGATCCCCCTCCAGGGAGAGCTGTCACAGCCAAACAACAACCACGCCACACAGAAACAACTAGAAATGATAGAAGTGATACATTTGTCATCTAGCTGCACTTTAAGAAGAATGCTCTTTTCTCTCTGTTATATTTAATTACTCTCTAGCCTTTATGATGATTTTGGCATGAATGGGCAGCCGGTGGTTTCAGGTTCATGTGCAAAGTCTATAAATGAAGATGAGGAGGGCTTGAGAGCTTCAGGACACTAATGAGGAAGTGGAGGGAAAGAGGAAAGACGAACTACATTAGAGGTCATCATTTTTTTTAAATTTAGTGACAAAAACCAAACCAAATTGCTTCAAAACGTGTTTAATACTGTTATGACTGCTAATATGACCATAACAGGTCTAACAATGGAGTTTGGGTAATCAATGAAAGGTTACAGTGACATCTAGTGTTGAACTCTTGCAAATGCAGGAGCATTAGTTGGGGAAAAAAACATCCATCCATCCATCCATCTATCCATCCATCCATCCATCCATCCATCCAGCCTTCAGGTGAGAGGCAGGGTTCACCCTGGACAGGTCACTGGTCCATTACAGGACCAACACATAGAGACAGACAACCATTCACACTCACAGTCACACCTACAGTCAATTTAGAACAGGGGTGTCAAACTGATCCAGTAAAGGGCCGTGTGGCTGCAGGTTTTCATTCCAACCAAGCAAAAGCAACACCTGAGCCAACCAATGTGCTGTGTGGAGCAACAGCTTGATTGATTTAAGTAGAATCAGGTGTTTACTGGATCGGTTTGACACCCCTGGTTTAGAGTATCCAATTTGTGGTTAGTGTTCTGCTTTCATGTGTGCTCCCTCTTGTCTTGGTCTGCCTTTAGTTCTTGTTTTATTTTGAAGTTCAGGTCTTGTCTTCCTGTGTGTCCCCTGCTGTGATTACCTCATGTGTCTCACCTGTGTATGACTGCACCACCTGTGTCTCGTTTCCTTGTGTATTTAACCTCTGTGTTTCCCATTACTTCCTGTTGGTTCATTGTCACTCTCCACGTCGTGTTCCCTGCACCTCTGTGTTTTCAGAAGCCTGTGGTTGTCAGTGTTGCATTGAACTTCTTTGTTGGTACTTTGTTTCTGAGTGTGTCTGAGACTTAGGCCTTTTGACCCTTTCAGTTGATGCTTTTTTTCTTCTGTTGGACTTTGAACTCGCCATATTTTGTTTGCCTTTTTGAATTAAAGGAGTTCTGCTACACCCTCTTTAGCAGACGTCTGCATTTGGGTCCAGTTTCCGTAACCAACCCTGACAAAAACAAACATTCAGGCATCACAGTGTGTAAGAATTACATCTCCAGATAAAGTCAAACATAACACTAGCTGAAATTAATACATTAATTTATTAAGAATTAAGTTTTTAAAACCTTCATAAAAGTGCAGACTTTTATATAAATGGACACAGGTGGAAATTGAGGCAAATCTCTTGAAATGATTCCCATCAGCTTAGGCAGGGTAGACACATTTCTCATTTAAAAAAAATCTGAATTCAATCTTGAATTGCAAACATTGGCTCTAAACATTCTCCTACCATCTGGAGGAAAGCCTGATCCTGGAGAATTGTTTCTCAGGCAGGTGGGCAGGAAGCTGAGAGGCTGTGGAAAGACAGAAGGATGAGGAGGACCTGTACAGACTGGTTCAAACAGGAAGCCCTCACCTGCAGTCTGGCTACGAGGGAGAGAGAGAAAGAGAGAGGGGGAAACTTTACCGGCGTGCGTGTTCACATGTTCACACACAGAAGGCAGCAGGAGAAACTTGATGACATGGGCTGAACCTTGTATTCCTGTGACTTACTGAAACTTTTTGTTTTTTAGAAATAAGTGCAAAGTTTAGTCCATAAAATTTGCAAATGATATCTTAACAATTTATCTCACAAATGTCTGTTGAACAATAGATAATCATTACATTTAAGTATATAAATACAAACATTATAGACTCAGAGTGTCAGATAGCAGGCGTGCAGGAACAGAAACACCTCGATGAGGATGGTCAGCACCTCTGGATTAGACTGGATCTGGAACTGAGAGGACATCAGTAACCATGGTAACCTCGTAGTCTTCTGGACCCTCTGTGAGAATGACCTCTGTAAATGGCCTGGTTGTTGCCAGTTTGAGATGGACAGGCTGAACTGGTCCCAACCAGAGTACAGGATGAAGATTTTTAGCAGGTGGTTAGCATGTTGGTTTCTAGCTAGCTAGCTTGTGCTAGCTGGCTGAGAGGTGACGGCAGGAAAGGTAGGTATGGTTCTCACCTCTGCAGAGGGAGAAGCCTACGTTTGGGGGACAACAGTTGCAAACTGGCCTTGGGTGATGCCATGGAGGAACATGTGGCTACTAAACTAGCCAGTCCAGGTACTGGCCTGAGTAATATCCCCTGTGGTGTTAGCAACAACTCTTTTTTTTTTTTTTAGCAACAACTCTGATGTCATCACTGTGCAGCCAAACCCATCATTCACACCCAAACACTTCCATTCCAGAGTTTTTTTTCCTTCAAGAGGTTTCCCCGGTCCTTGTGGAAATGAGGTTGAGGTGTGTCTCTGCTGTGTTGAGTACACAGCAACTGTTGGACAGACAGCAGCTGTTTGTTTGTTACAGAGGGCACTTGGGGGGTGGGGCTGTTTTGACAGTACCTGTCTCACTGACTCAGGGGGGCCATCACACAAGCCCACAGTCCAGCAGGAGAAGAGCCACTGTAGAGTATCTGGGCCCTCTATGACAGCTTCATACCCATCCATTGCAGATATGCGTACAGCAGAATATTGAGCTTCTCCCTCCTGTTACCTCCATGTTTGCCTCTGTCACATCTGAGTTTGCTCCTGCTGGTTTTTGCTTGTGTTTTGATATGCTGAAATACACAGGAGCCATGGTGACATCTGAGAGGGTGGAGCTGGCCTTTTTTCTTTTCTTTTTCTTTAACCAGCCTTTTCCTCGGGGTTTCTTTCATTATAGATGCCTCGAGTGCCACATCATCAAATGAGAAAAGGAAACAACCAAAAAAAGGAAGAGAAGACAAATTAGACATCAGAAGCGTGCGGCACTCTTGCATGACTAACGTGGTCAGTGTTGATGCTCCAATCAATTACAACGCTTATAAACTGTTGCTACGTTCATGTTATGCATGGACGCCGACGTGCAGCCGAGTACAGATTTGTGCACGGCAGAGGGGGAGCAAAAGAAAATGTCCCCGATTAACCAATATAACACGACTGTACTAGATTATACAGCATATGAAGGAATGTCTTTGTGATACATTACACCTTTTACCTGAGCGCCTTCTAACTTTTCTGTTAGGTGCTGGAGATTATGTTCAAAGATAAACGACTCCTAGAATTTTTCATTCAATATGTTGGAATCAGCTCTCTCGTGTATCTTAATGACTATGTGCACTTTTGTGTGTTTGTGTGTGTGTGTGTGTATCTTTTTAATGTTATTTATCAAAAGGTTACATTCCAGAGATGGAGAAGAAAAAACTATATATTTTCCAAATTGGTTTAAAATGTCAAAGATGGAAGATAATTAAAGGTTAGGCATTGTGTTCTTTTGACAGAAAATAAAAGTATTTACGGGACGTAGGAAACAGATAAGAATTTCAGAGAAACAATCTTTTTTACTCTCTTTCTCCAAGCTGTACGTATCAGAACCCCCAATTTCTTGAATATGACACTTTGCTGTGCACCACGTCCGTCTAAAGGAACCATGTTGGGATTGAAGGGACGATCTTTGAGTCTTTTTAGGCTCTCAGAGGAAATTCAATTTATTTAATATCTCACTGTCAATAACAAATAACCTGATCTTATTTGCTATGCTACTGGATATACAGCAAGAGTCCTCACATCCCCTCTTCGTTTTCACATCTTACCACTAGATGGCAGCATTTTCTTACTGAGGAAAAAAAAAAATCCCCAGCAGAAATCCCAAACCAGGAATTTTGCTGTTAATTTAACCTTAGTTTACTAAAACAAAAATAACACACTATGAACTATGCCAAACCTCGAATGAACCACTGCTATGCGTCTGTGTATTATAGTACTAATTGTGACACAGTGAAAAAAAATTGTCATCTGGCCTCTGGTTGTAAATCTGTGCTTTTATTGTGATAGGATTTAAGACAATCGAAGTAACTTTTAAGTAAACTTCTCGTGTGCAAATGTGTGACATTTATTTATTCCAGAGAGATTGATATGGAAGACTGTGCATGTGGAAGTAGGGCGGCAGCAGCAACAACAACAACAACACAGAAGCCAGGATTAAACCCACATTCTCCGTTTCAACATATTCTATCTCTCAAGAAAACAAGAGTGGATGATGAAACCTTGCCTGGCAAACACAGCGCTTTGCTGCCAGGGGATATTGTGTCAAGGCTGGTGTCAATATTTTTGACACATAAAGAGAATATATGAGTTTTTTTCCAGTGGGGGTGGGGGGGGGGGGTGGGGAGAGGGATTTTTTTTCTTTTTCGTCAGGCGTTCACCTTTGGATGAACTCCCCAAAGTGAAGGCAGGATAGAAATGAGGAGGAGGAGAATGAAAGGTAACAAAAATAGAGGAAGGATGAGGAGGAGGAGAATGCAAGGCTCAGCTCCATGAAAATCATCTGCATTGTTCTCCTAATGCTGCTTGTGTGTGCAAAACACACACACACACACACACACACGCACACACACACACACACACACACACACACACACACACACACTGAAGCTACCGGGACAGCATCAAACACACTCAAAGAGAATCTTGGGCGCAAACTCCCACTTCCTTGTTCCTGTTTGTCCCTCATGGAGATGGTTTTTAATGCGCCATAATCCCCCCTCTTTCCCCTCAACATATAAAAGAGATATCCTCTCTATCTGTGTTAGTGGTTCTGACGGCCACCAGCTCATCACAAGCACACACATATCACACACACACACACACAGACGTTGAGCCGCCAGCTCATCATCATGCAGTTATTCCTTTGGCGTTAGATCGCAGGCTGTTAATTGGCTGCCGAGCAGTGTGTGTGTGTGTGTGTGTGTGTGTGTGTGTGTGTGTGTGTGTGAGTGTGTCTGTACTGCAGAGCTGGGGTTGCTTTAGAAATTCCTGTCACGTCTCTGAGCCTCGATTAAGATGTTGCTCCAGTTTCGAACAGACAGACATGTGGGGAGGAGGGGAAGAGAGGCAGAGCGGTGGAGAGGATACAGCAGAGAGAGAGAGAGAGAGAGAGAGAGAGGGAGGGAGAGAGAGAGAGAGAGAGAGAGAGAGAGAGAGAGGGAGAGAGGGAGGGAGAGAGACAGAAAGATGAGAGAGCACCAGAGGAGTGGGAAGAGAGAGTGAGAGGTGATGAGGCGGGACTGAAAGTACAGGCAAGAGAGAGAGTGAAAGGTAGCGAAATGCTGCAGTGTGTAGGACCTGGAAGTGATAACTCCTCCATCCTAATCTGTATTAGGAGTTGTGAAGTAGGAGGAGATATTTCAGGCATCTAGAGCTGCAGGAGGAACAGTTCCGCTCACACTGTAATGTTCTGGCTGCAGGTGCATCTCCAAATCTCAGGCTTGGGTAAAATCACTACCAAGTTATCTAACTCTGAGATTAAAAGTCACATTCCATTCACAACTCTGTGTGTGTGTGTGTGTGTTTGTGTGTGTGTGTGTGTGTGTGTGTGTGCGTGTGTGTGTGTGTGTGTGCGTGCATGAAACACAGCCAGAAAAGTGCATGCGTGACCCTCAAGATGATTCCAGGCATTTTAAGCTTCAGTTCCTGATTGCTTCCTCTTGATTGGTCGGTGCTGTTCCAGTCAGAGGACAACCGAGGCTTTTATTCAGGAAGTCAGAGGAGCATCCACACCTTAAACAAACACTGAACAGGCATAAAAAGGAACACTAGGAAGACTTAGAGAAGGCTACAGAGCAGACCAAGGACAAGAAGGTATCTGCCGAAACACCTCTCCTCTTAAACAAACAAAAAAATAATCGATGGTTTACAATCTTCAACCCTATATACAAGTCATCTGCCAACACATTTTCATAACACTTCTTGTGTCAGAGATGGGAAAACAGTGGGACTGTTGTCAGCGAAAGCTGCAACAGGAAAAGGAAGACACCAAACATATCCTCATGAAATGGTTTGAAAGGGAAAATACAATCGTAAGGTCAAGTAGCACTCTAATCTTACGTGCAAACACCGTGGAAGCAATAGAAAATCAATTATGTTCACTTGGTGGTGGAAACATGAAATCCTTTCAATACAGGGGATAGTTATTTTTATCCATGGTGCTATTATTTTTGCACCTATGTTCCTTGTAGTTCTTTTATACCCCTGCTGAAGACTCCTTGGAGGTTGCAACAGTGTTGTGATCCTCCCTGTTTCAATAAAGGATTTCTAACTTCATATCAGAGCGACTCGGATGATCTTCGAAGACTGACGTCCTACATGGACTTCCATTACAAGAGACCTGGGCAGTCATTGTGTTCTTTTTTGTGTCCTTTAAACAAGCTTTTGGCAGGAGTTAATGAGCTACAAAATTCATGCGTCCACCACAAAAAAGAAAAGAATCCTGGTTGATTGACATCTGCATTGTTTCTTTGATGCCACTCCAAGGCAGGAGCTGTTGTGGTTTAAGTATGTAGTATTCCAGTTAATCGACCTCGCATCAGTGTCCCTTTTCCAGCTGCAGGCACCTGTGTACACATGAACTTTCCAGCCAGGTGAGCCTGCTTTAAAAAGCTGATTGCGTTTCTGTCATATTTGACATCGTAAATGGAATTAATACACCAGGGCAGTGACAGAGGCTGAATATACTCTTTGGTGGATGTAGACTCCAGTCTGCTCTTCATACTCGGCTTGAATTTGATGCTGATCTGATTAAGAAGTTACAGAACAGGCAGTAGCAAACATTTTTCATATCCACCGTTTATATTTTGTGTCATGAATGCTTGCATGGATGTCTGAGATTGGAAGCGGCAGACATTACTCAGGTTTTGTGTTCACATCTCTGCCAATCGGAGCCAGAGCCTGTAAACACCTGAGTCTACTGCGAGGTCAAGTGACCAGGGAGTGAACGCAGATCAAACCTGTTCCGACTGCAGACAAAAGCCAGGGTTAGCAGGTGTGTTGTCGAGGGGGACAGGCTCTGAACACTGGTATCCTGCTGGAGGAAAATTGTTCAGGAACATTCCAGAAAAGAACCGCTGACATGTGTGACACCACTTTGATGAGGCTGACGATCGGGCACGTGTGTAATGATGTGTCATTACACACGTAATGACACATCATTACACATGTCAAGTGTAATGACGCGTCATCAAATCCTCTGATAGCTCAGTGTTTTCCACATCAGTCCAACAGCTACTTGAAATAAGAGTTATGTTTATCCTTCACACCAAAAAGATGTAATTATGTGGCCTACTTTTGAAGAAGTTGAACTAATTAAAACCCTTGAAGAGATCATTCCTGAAAACTTTTGAAGCGACAATGGAAAGTGGGATATTATTTTGTTAGCAAATGAATCTTCACACTTCACTCTGGCATAGAGAGAAAGTTGGTTCAATCTGACACAAAGAAAAATGTGAGAATCTCAAGATGAAAATATTTAGGAAGAAAAGTGAGAAAAAACTGAGACACACACAGACACAGACACACACACACACACACACCTGCACCCACACCCACACATGCACACACAGACACACACACACGATAGTGAGGAGGGAGTAGACTGATCATTATGAGAACCTAAACTTTCAGTGTAGGCCATAATGAAGCCATGAGAGACTGTTCAAGATTTCTAGGTCACACTCAGTCACACAACACACACACACACACACACACGCACTTGCTCTAAATTGTGTGTGCCTACCACAGACACACACTTTCAACAATCACAAATTTTACCACAGATCGCTGGTTATGTAATCATGCCAGAGAGAGAAAGAGAGAGAGAGAGAGAGAGAGAGAGAGAGAGAGAGAGAGAGAGAGAGAGAGAGAGATGGGCGTCACTCAGTTGTCTGTCACAGCACTGCTGTGCAGCTCCCTCTCTTCTTATCCAAATGGCTTTGGTTTGGTTTGGTGTTGGCAAATTGATGTTATAATAATGTGATAAATCAAATACTTTCCTGCCGAGCTGACTTTGTTTTAAATTCCCAGTTAAATGGAACCTGCTATCTTTTCTCTGTTTTGAATGTTCAGTTTTTTTATCTGCTTTGATGTCTTTACTGGGCGGCACGGTGGTGCAGTGGTCAGCACTGTGGTCTCACAGCAAGAAGGTTCCAGGTTCAAGTCCCGGCTCCATCACAGGATCTTTCTGTGTGGAGTCTCCATGTTCTCCCTGTTCCTGTGTGGGTTCTCTCTGGTACTCCAGCTTCCTCCCACAGTCCAAAGACATCAAGAGAGGACGAGGCTGATTGATACTCTAAATTGACCGTAGGTGTGACTGTGAGTGTGAATGGTTGTCTGTCTCTATGTGTTGGTCCTGAGATGGACTGGTGACCTGTCCAGGGGGAACCCTGCCTCTCACCTGAAGGCTGCTGGGATAGGCTCCAGCCCCCCCCCCCCCCCCCCCCGCAACCCTGAACAGGATAAGAGATATAGAAAATGGATGGATGGATGGATGGATGTCTTTTGGTCTTGTTTTCCATGAGTGGAAAACAAGAGGATTTGTGTGTGTTTGTTTTGAGTAACTTTGAGAGGTCTGAAAACCAGGGGCCCACGATACTTGTGGGGTTGGTCATGCTTTCTTGAGCTGAAATTCTGAGACCTGTAATATTAAATTGATTTTATTTTGAGTGCCATGACAAGGTTTTTGGGATGGAGTTAGAATTTAGTCCGGGTCAGGGATCGGCATTTCAGCGACACAGTCCTCCATCGTCCGAAGAGTGGACAGTTGAAGGTGGAATGATGACAGCCGCGCACCGGTCAGTGGTTATTATCTGTAGTTCCCCTGCCGCTACCAGATAATGAGACAACCAAGACTCTGGCTCAAGCTGGACAGAACAACCCTTTCAAAAAAGGACAAAAATGCAAAATGACAAGGGAAAAAATGAAAATGTATAAAATAGAAAAAGAGAAAAGCAAAACTTAAGCACACCAAGCACTGACATCCCAAACCACCGTTGCTGTCTGGTATTTGTGGGATGCTGTACCACACAAATATAAACCCACCATGGTCTTTGTGTGTGTGTGTGTGTGTGTGTGTGTGTGTGTGTGTGTGTGTGTGTGTGTGTGTGTGTGTGTGTGTGTTAAATTAGTCAATACTGATGAGAGCAGGCTGGTTTCTATTTCCTATTTAATTATCCTCCATCAAACAAACATGATAGCACCTTCAGATCACTTTGCCCCCTAACACACACACACACACACACACACACACACACACACACACACATACACACACACACACACAGAGTAGTCTCTAGGTGGATATGTCTGATACTCCCTCACTGGCTATCAACAACCACTCATGTTTTAATGGGCCTATTTCTCTCATCCACATTAACCCTTTTCCTTTTGACCCACCTGACAAAATTCTTCACAACAGTCAAAGTCAATTCACTTTCTCTGCATTCATCGCTGAAACGTGCTCGTTAGATGAAAATCAAATAAATAAGATGACCTGTCCTTCATTCCTGACACACTTTATTCTCTCAATCAATGAATTTGAAAACCAGCCAAACAATATTTTGAGCAAAGATGAAACCACACAGTTAAAAGTGCTAAGCTTCATTAGTCATCATAACTTGTTTCTATACTTTACTTCCGATTAACATAACTGGACGAGCGGGAGAGGAGCGAGTGGAACAAGGTCGGTTGCTGTTATCAAAATTTTAATGCAACCCAATTTGTAAATTGGTTTCAGTATTTCCTTTCGCGGTTCAACAACTTGTTATTGCCGAGCAAAGGTCATGGAGGTGTAGCTAGCTAAACTGTAATCGGGCGAATTTTTATAACATTCATTGAGAGGAATTTTGGGCGGCTAGGAAGAGTTTTATAATATGTAGTCCCTCAAAAGCACAGTCATGGCGCCTGCTAAGAGTTGTGCTTGTGCTGTTTGCAGGTGAGTTAGTGCCTCAGGAGAAGCCCTGTACAATGTCAGTAATTAGCCATGTCCCGTGTTTTTGTTTTTTTCTGTCCTCACATGGATTTGGGCAGTTGTGGGGTGTGTGCAAGCGTATTTCTATGTGTGTGTGTGTGTGTGTGTGTGTGTGTGTGTGTGTGTGTGTGGGTGGGGGGGTGCTGTTTCCAGTTCCTATGTCTGATGGTTGTGTATTATGTGATGTGTTTTAGGTGCAGATGATCGATTTCATAAATTTGACTACCACTGTGGATGAAGTGGAACTGTAAGTTTTGCAGCTTTTCCACGAAAAGTGACGGAACAATTGTCTCTCATTACAAAGACACTCATGAGTCAAGAGATCAGTGGAGATCTACCACACATCCCAGAGCTCATTTCCCGATGGCCAGCTCTGTTTCATGAGAGACAGAACTCGATGGTGCATTAATTACACAAAGAGTTTTAACATGTGCTATTAGACATTGTGGACTGTGTCCTATTGAGAAATATGTTGATCATTGTCTATCTCCTCAGGTAAAGGCAGAATTCAAGAGAATCGTCGCCACAGACCTTCCAGAAACTTTTCTCGACGGACCTGATGACCTGGTCCTGAGACGACTGGAGAACTTATAAAAGTTACCTTCCTGAGTTAAAACAAAGCTTTTCTTGAAGTTGAATTTACTTACGTTTTTAAGGCAGCAATTGAACTTCAACTTTTAAGTTGAATGACCCTGGTCATTTTTACAGTGAAGTTTCATATTTTTTTCATATTTCACTGACGATTAAAATATCATACTGTGGATGAATGTTTTGTCATGAAAGCCTCTACAAAAAGTCTGGCATCAACGCGGTGATCTGCAGCTCTTGAATAGTGAGCAAATGTCAATCTTCTTTGAAAGAGATTGACAAATTCCTCTGTGCAGAAAACCAAATAACAGCCTGAGGGAGGACAAATCAACGTTGTGAGACACCTGCAGCAAGTTCTTTGAGACCGGTGAGGGAATCTGTGCTGACACTGAAACATTTTTGGCCAAGGCATCTTTTTATACATATTTTTTTCCACAAAAAAAAGATGAGACTAAAAAGAAATACAGATATGCACATATTGACATCTTTAAATTTTATGCTTTTTTAAAGTATTTCAGGTGCATTTTCACTGAATTGTTTTCCGTAAGTGACTATCGGCATCAGCTGGGTACATCAGAGCATCATAGTCGTGCAGAGGCGCACAAACTTTTAAATGTTTATAGTACAGTTTACATTGTTTATTTCAAGTGAGACCTTTAGAATGAAGGAAATTCCATTTTAAAGGTAAAGTCTGCAACAGCTTAAAAAACAAAATATAGACTTTTTGTTCAAATCAGTACGTCTCAATATTCATTTGCGGGCCTCTAGACGAAGAATTGATAAACTTTCTACAGGAAGTTCTATAAGTGACAAATGCCGGTGTTTAGCGTGGGCTAGCCAGTATTTAGTTTGTCCCAGCCATTGCTTATCTTGTGCCACCTGCTGGTCGGCCCGTCCCAGCTGGTGTTGAACTTGTGCTAGCGTCTGTTAGCTTGGTCCAGCTAGCATTTAACTTGGAGCTTGAACCAGTTGGTGTTTAGCTTCTACTAACCAACGGTAGCATTCAGTGTGTGCGACATGGTGGCTAGGTTGTGCTGCCAGCGGTCAGAGTCTTAGCCCATTGTTGATTGGTGACGTCAGGGCTGGGTGGGGATGTCGTATCTGCGTGGAGGAGCCAAATTGAATGAATATTGTGTTTACATGAACTATGCTATGTAGTTTTTCTTTTCTTTCTTTTTTAAATAGTGAAACCTTTCAAACCCTCTAGCAATATCAGGGTTCATAGAGTCCCGATAGAGATTCTAAAAATGTTCTCAGTCTAAATTAACATTGAAATGATTTTCTTTTCCAATAGTTCCACTCACATGAATCCCTGAGTACACATTCTGTACATACATATTTATGTCGTTTGTAGTTTAGGTAGGATTTGCATGTGTGTTTCAGTACTAGAATAAACCGCCAGTTGTGTTGGTCTCTTCAAAGTGCATCATTAAATATAACAGAAGCTTTCTACATCTCCACATGCTTCCTGCTTGCTCCACACTCACCCTTTCCCCTCCTCGTGTGTGTACTTTTGTTCCATGTAATGTGTTTTGTTTGTCGATGTATCTGTACGACAATGATTAGCCATGATGGACGATAGTGACCCAATAATTGTGACAAGGACAGAAACATTAACATTGAAGCAGGGACAAAAGCAGTGCAGCTGCATGGCCACTGCATTATTTAGACAGGATGGATGAATGGAGAAAAGGGGAAGAGGAAAAAATGGGGAGTGGGAACAAGGGGGGACAGGAAGGAAGGACGAGATGAGGGAGAGAAAGTGGGAGTGGGGCTACGTATGGAGCGATTTATGGGTAGAAATAGAGCAGTGGAGGAGGGAGAGATGGGGTGCAGACGGATGTATGGTACAGACTGGTGGTGCTAAGGGCGGGAGGGATGGGGTGGGGGGTGTAAAGGTTGAGAGGACTGGAGATGAACCAACAAAAAAGACGGAGGAGTGGATGGAAGGGTCGTATAGCGCATTGCGTCTGCTGGGAGCTCCCACACAAAGAAACATACCTAAATAAATGTGTCACATACAAAATGAACTTACATACTGAAGAATTTAAGGAGCAATCAAACAGATGGTTCCTTCTATAAAAGATGGAAGGGGTTTTTAAGCCTTGCTACCTCAAAAGAGTTTATAATTCATGAAAAAAAAAGCGGTTGTGATCTTTTTAGGTAATCCTCCTCATTGTAAATAAAATAGGTCAAAAATGATAAGAAATGAACAGTTCTTATCATTCCACCTCAGTCTTGAGAGAATATTGTGCTTTTTTTAACATTACATCCAATAACTTAAGTGAGAATCTACTTTGACATATATTTTGTATATTTTTCTAAATGTTTTCACCTTAATGTTATGTCATTTTGTCATTTAATATCACACCCATACAAAAAGAACTGATAAATGATCAAATGAAAATTAAAAAAAAAAAACACTGCAATAATGTTACACGGTCACAGTTCCTGATTAACCCTATATGTATTAATTACTAGATGGCACACAGGGAGAATATTTACTTCAGAAGAATAAAATGACACTTTTTTAAGCTAACTGACAAGTTAACATTGCCATTAGTTACCATGACCAAAAGCAAAATTGGATTTTTGCGTTGTGCTCTGTCTGTGTTTGCCCCGCAGCACAGGCAGCTGCTTTATTGAGTTTCTGCCATTACAAAAATCTGAAGGACCACGTCACAAAAAACAACTACTAAAGAAACAGGGATCTGTCAAAAGGGTTTTGTGGTGTTAGACTTAAGACAGCTACATCGCTCTGCACCGGTCCTGCTCTTGTTTTGTTTTTTTCTTTACTGCAAGCGCGATGCTGCCAAACTAAGCGGCCCTGCTACTCTTGTCCTTGAGTGCTAGGCTCAAAATTCAAATTATTTCAACTCTGACCTTGGTTGCCCCTGACCTTTCAAAGATTGCTGAGATAAAATGTGAGACAAAAGCTGTATGTGACAGCCAGAGGCAACGCAACCAAGCTGCGTCAATTGAGCCAACGGTTGGATCCTCCTGAACTCTACATGACATTAACCAGTAAAAATAATTTTTACAGGTAATGGCTGCCGTCATTTGCGGTGACCAGGTTAATACAAAGGCATGCAGTGTATCTAACGACTTAGCTAACACCAATGCTAAAAGTAAGGTGATTAAGTTTCATGTATTATTGCCTAGAACCCATCCAGAGCTTTGCCTCCCTCTGCTTTGCCTCCACGCTGCTAGAGGCTCTTCATCTGACCTCACGGTGAAGGACCAGCCAATGACCAGACGAGGGCAGTTTAATGTGATTGCGGTGACAACTGACAACGCTCATATGCCGCCGAGTTACGGCTGAGTTTAACATCGACCCATCCAACAGTTTGTTAGTTTACACACAGCGCATGTTTCCACTGCTCCTATTTGGGTCGACTGGGATGCTTCCTGAGTCTAATTGCTCTTTGGCTGGAGATCACATGTGATTCATCATCATACTCAGGTGGGAACACATTTTGGCTGTCAAAAGCAAGTTTCATGGAGGATCTTCTCATTTCCCCCTTCAGTGTAAGAACAAATACACAAGAAAATGAGAAAAGTCCTGCATGTGGCCCAATAAGACACCACACACACGCACGCACGTACACACAGAAGCACATGCACAAGGACACCCTAACATTTGCTGCCGTAGAAGCTACTTATTAGTAGTAAAACACAATGTGGACACGTGTCTTTAAAGCCTCTCATTGCCAGACTACTGATCTGTAATCAGTGCTGTCATTTAACAAGGAATGAGATGGAGTGGACTCAGAGGTTGGCTTTACTGATCCTAAACCAGCGTCTGCTCACTCATCTTTACAGCAAAAGAAAAAATCGGGGCCTTGAGTAAAATACATCACCATCTAGACTTTAAACAGCTCGAAAAGGCTCTTGCTACCTGAGAGAGAATTAAAACTTCAATGATTAGTCAGGGTCAAGTCAGGACTGGCTGTTGTTTGTATGTCAGGTTAGAAAGCCCCATGAGGTCAGGAGGTTCGGCGTTGCAGTTCCTGTATTTGCTCCTATCATGGTCTATTTTAAGTTTTGCTCCATGTTAAAAATTTGTTCCGTCTTGCCTTTGGTGTCAGCGAGCTGATAAAATATGCATGGTTTGGACTTTTCACCTTTCCGATTTTTATTCCTTGTATAAATCAAAGGAAAATGGAGCCTTTTATGGTTGGAGCTCATCCATGTTTGATGTGCAGCCAGGAGGGAGACCTAGATAATAGAAGCTATCAGAGACATGCAGCGCTCCGTGTGTGTGAGTGCATGCACAGTCGCACTGGTGCGCGTGTATGTGTATGTATGTGTATGTGTGTGCGTGCGTGCGTGCGTGCGTGCGTTCTGTCTGAGTCTGTTTCATTCCCAGGCATTAATGGACTTGGATGTATTACAACATACACATTCAGAAGGGTTGACTCTGCGCTAAATAGGTTCATACACACATTCAGACACGGATGTATTTCATAAACGTGAATGGTGGAAAATACAACACAAGAGGGAATCAGCTACTGAAGCAAGTGAGGTCAAACTGTCTTAAGAATCCCCTTCTCCTCTCTACCTACATATATTAAAAGCCACGTCATTCATTCATTCCTTCAGCACTCAAACACACTCATCCATTCAGAATCTTCCAGTCGCTGACTCGTTTGTCGTCCTCTGGGCTCTGTCACTGAGGGAGAGTGATCAAAGTCGAGTGATTCATCACTAGAAGCAGAGCGATGGTCCTGGGAGAAGATTCACTTGTAACTATAACGGGATGTTTGGTCGTGGCCCTGGGCGTCTCCCTCTCTCTCGCTCTGGGACTAAATCAATAGTCATTTTAGAAACATGACTTAATAATGACTTATTATCCACAGTGATGAGCGGCGCTGCTGCTGCTGCTGCTAGCTCTCTCTGAGTCGACGTTAACTCACCATGATTTACCTGTGAACGGTTAACGATGAGGTTTCTTACATCTTCACTTATTGAGCTCTTTGGTTCTTCTTTAGCCGATTCGTGGAAAAGATCACAATCGATCTTAAAACGTCAGAATAAATATATTACAAAAGTGACATTTATTGACAAATTAAATTTGGAAAAACTCCCCAAAAAAATTGTCTCAACAGTGAGCGTATTTCTGAGGAATATTCACAAAGCTTGCTGTTATTAATGTTGATATCTCTTCAGTAGTTCCAATTAAAGACTATAAATAGAATAAGTCAGCCAATTATATCTTGTTAAAATTATTTGCTGGTAGTCTTCGATCTCCATACTTGAGCACTAACGAAATCTGCATAGCATACTAATGCTTCCTTTTTTGTGAGTGTGAATGGTTGTCTGTCTCTGTGTGTTGGTCCTGTGATGGACTGGTGACCCGTCCAGGGTGAACCCTGCCTCTCACCTGAAGGCTGCTGGGATAGACTTCAGTATAATAATTCCTAATTTGCAATGAGCAATTCAAAGTTAGCAACTTCTCTGCTCATCAAAACAGGAAGTAGATTTATGGGAAATATGGTCCAATCATGAGTACTCGGCCATCAGTGTGGTAAACAAACTCTTAAGACCACTTTTCCCACAAACACCAACATGGTTTAATAATTTCACAGCTAACCGATCACATGCTAGCATTCTGGTGGAAATTCCAAACACAATTGAGCTCATCAGTGTCTGTAGTTAAAAAACAACAACAACAACAACAAAAAATTGTTTTCCTGAACTTTCTGAGAAGTTTCTGAGAAAAGCTGCAAAAATCAAATCACCACTGTATTAGCATCAACACACCGGCTGTTGAACGTAACCCAGAATGATGATGCACATCCGAGGCAACAGATTTAAATAGAGACACACTGATCCTTTGCACATTGGTAATGTGACATCAGCAAATGTTCTGCACACGTCTGAGGAAATTCAGAAAGAGAAAATATCACATGCTAAAATGCCTTCCACCAATATAAACACACACACACACACACACACACACACACACACACACACACACACACACACACACACACACACACACACTCTATTGAAGTACAGTTTTTTTTATTGAACTCTAGGTGATTTATCGCAGTCATTAGCCTGTCTATGCAGAGCGGTGAATATGAAGACAAATGGAAGACGCTCTCACAGCTATTTGCTCCAGTTCATGCATGTCTCAAGAACAAAGGTGAGGTAAAGCACATATTTGCATCCCACACGGTACCAGGTGAAGTCCCTGTTCTACGTAACATCACTAGAATTGTTTTAAAAAGCAAAAAACAGCACTGATTAGCCTGCGTAAGGCATTCGTTGAAGCTAACTTTTGGTTATTTGCGATCCAACACTGTCATAAATTTATTGAGTAGTATCATGCATCATTATTAAGTCATTTGCAACATCTCCATCACTGTTGGGCACACAAACACACACACACACACACACACACACACACACACACACACACACACACACATTTTGCCCGCTGCTGCATGGCGGTGCTGATTACGTACTGCAATGGTACTCTGTGGAAGATAATTCCTCTCCATTTCTCAGTGGGTAATGTCAAAATAATTATCAGGCAGCACGTCTTCATTACAGAGTGCGGCTAAGGGGGCTAACAACCTCCAAATGTGCAGCGCGTGCCATCGTCTGAGGTTTGACATGAAACTCCTAAATCCTTTTCACCTTTATCTTTGCAGCTTTTTGTAGCTCTTCTCTAACATGATCCTTTCATGCTCACAAGAATTATGTCACAGCCGTACGGCTCTGTCTGTCCTCGCCGCTGCCCAGGGAATTTGGAATGATGAATTTCAAATGTGGCTTTCTTTCTTTTTTTGTCTGTAGGTTGATTTCTTCATTATAACTCACCAGCTTAGAGCTTTGATCAGGACTAAAAGACTCAAATTTAAAAAAAAAAAGAAAAAAAGAAAAAAGATATCCGAGCTCCAAACCTGTGAGCAGATGTTGGTCCAAGCCTGATCTGAACCCAAATTTGAGCAGTTTATTGGAAGGTAGAGTAAACTAGATAAAACGCAGACTCAAAATTAATATATGTAAATAAAAACTAAAACTAGTGGCTAATGTCGACCCATGTGTGCCACCATGTTTGTTTACATCCTGAGCCTCATAACCCAATGATGTAGACATACCAATTTGGGCTGCTCATATGACTAGGTTAACAAAGAAAAAAGAATTAATTTTTTTCCGGAATTAATATTGATTCAGTAACTCCTGAGATCGATTATTACCGTTGTAGTGATGCTCCACTCCTGCGGGGGCACTGTGGGCACCGTAGCATGATAGCAGTAACAGTGGGCAACTTATCTTTACTGCTTTTGTGAACCAAGTTCAGCTCATGCAAAAAAAAAAAAAAAAAAAGGATTTTAATATGTGTTCTTTCTTTAATAAAGATATAATTTAAGGAAATATCAAAAGCCATTGTTATGAATTATCAGAATATTTCTGACATTTACACGCATTACTGAATTGATAGCATTGCAACTGGACTGATATCAAATAGACTCACCTTCATTTTCCGGGGCCATCCAGCCTTGTGGACTAGAGCTAACTCACCAGAGCTAAAGCTAAGTTAGCCTGCATGTTGTCTTTCACCGAAGTAACGTCCCCTCTCACACCAGTGTATCATATCAGGTGAAAACATGACGGTAGACTCTTTTGAGTTTTATTAACTGGATTAACAACGAGCTATGGTGGTATGGCGGAACCTACTGTAGTCAGGCAGACATTAGCAGGCTACTTTCTTCACGCTTCCTATCAGGCCCTGCAGCCCCACCCTGTAGGTGCCTGTGGTGCTGCTGCTGCAGCTGCTGGAACCCAGTGATTCTGTTCCGGCCCAATCAGGTTTTGGAAGATAATTAAAGCTCCACACCAGCTCACAAACTGTTCTGTATTATTCATTTGCATATGCACATGAAAATGTATAAAGATGCAAATACAAAAAAGACCCAATGCTGTTTGTTGGTGCCCAAAAAAAAAAGGAGGTCAGAGGCAAGAAATGGTAGTGAAATCTCAGATATGAAGTCAGTTTAGGAATATAAAGGATAATCAAAGGCTAAAAAGCTAGTTTTGTATTCTTTTTTACAGAAATATTAAATGTTGGTAATAATTCCAGATATTTTTCTTCACATCATGTCACATTCATAATGCCGTTGCACTTGATTTCATCACTTAACATAAAAAAGGATTTAATTCAAGACAGAACCTAAAAGTAACCATTTTTTCTTAGCTATATCTTGCAGAGAAAATAAGAACAAAGAGTGTACCACAGCGAGTTCACATCTGTGCGTTTGTGTGTGTGTGCGTGTGTGTGTGCGTGTGTCTCAGACCCCAGAGAAATAGCTGTGCATGTGTGTTTGCGGAGTATATTATAGTTGCT
Source organism: Aulostomus chinensis (assembly GCF_037954235.1). Lineage (NCBI taxonomy): Eukaryota > Metazoa > Chordata > Actinopteri > Syngnathiformes > Aulostomidae > Aulostomus > Aulostomus chinensis. The sequence goes on along the minus strand of NC_141338.1, from coordinate 15,287,377 downwards.
ATTAATATATACATCCTCCATGTGTCTCAAGCTAACTGCTCTTTCATCTCACCTTGACTGACCTTCAACACACAAGTACACACGCAAGCACTTACATGACCTAAAAACACAGACACACACACACACATGCACACGCACACACTCACACACACAGAGGCATTGTACCAAAGGGACATTGCATTAGGGACAGCGCAAATGATTGACTGCTTGGAATAAAGGACCTTGGAAAAACATCTGGGCAAGTGACAAATACGTCCCCGCGGCTGCCTTCACGAGAAGGAGACAGATACTGCGGGCGAGAGAGAGAGAGAGAGAGAGAGAGAGAGAGAGAGAGAGAGAGAGAGAGAGAGAGAGTGGCTAATGCGCATGTAGAGTTATCTCCAATGCTACACAAAGACCTGCCAGACTGCTACCACTGGCGAGGTTTCTGTGTGATTGTGTGTGTGTGTGTGTCCTTGCCAGCCAGCCACTTGACATCACACAGCCCTCTCATGGCAGGCTTCTCGGATCAGTAGCAGAATGGATACGGCTATTTACCAGCAGCTTATTTGGTCAGGGTCAGACCTTTGCTAACAGTTTAACATTGAGGGTTGCTACCACACTGAGAGAAGCGGCTTTATCTGTCCACATGCACCTTGCGCTCACATTTACATAAAAATACAAATTTAGAATTGTCTGATGCCAGGAATTGGATACAAGAAAAAAAAAGATTCTGTAAATACGAGTAAAATGTACAACTAAATTACTAATTTTGAAATGAAAATTTGAATTTCCAAAAATGACATCATCAGTATTCCTTAAACCACTTATACCCATTGTCGACAGATGGACTGTGCTGATGCAACGGAGTTTTGTGGTTGATTCCACTTGCCACAATCACAACCAATCATATTTTAGTTTGTTCAGGTATTGTGAATCTTCACTGGTTGACGGGTCTCTCCTCAGCATATAAATACTGATTGTGACATCAGCACAGTGCCAGTATGAGAGGATTGTTCCCACGGAAGGTTACATGAAGCACAGCGCAACGTTAAACACTGTCAAAATAATGTAAATGAAAGACACAGCTATCATAATATTATGTCTGACTACATGTAAGAGGGTGACGACTGCATTGCCCTCACTTTAATGTGCCAAATTGTTAGCTTAGCTCCTCAGCTAAGCTAAGCTAATTTTTGCGGACTTTCCTATAGAGCTGTGCGGCATTACTGTGCCCATGTTGACTGACCTGCGCATTTTTATGCCGAACACAGGCAATATAGTCCGGTCTAAGGTTGAAGAGAGTGTCTGTCCCTAATTCACACAACACAACGCAGAAGGAGATTTAACAGTTACACTGACTCATCAACAGCCACAACCTCGAACTACTGATTAGACTCTTCATGACAGATGTCAATACATCTGTGTACAATATTTTTCACCACGGTAAAATAAGACGAGGCAAATGTCTTTATATCACACAGGCAATTAATTTCTTCAACAAATGGAGAGTTCACATCATAAAAACCTAGAAAATGTATATGCCTATTGTGATGCTGTTGTATCGTGACCCAAGTAAGGGGATTGCTGCCAACACCCACCACCACTACTATTAAACGCACAAACCCCATTAAAACACAAATCTATGAACCCAACACAAACCACTGTGGAGTTCAGTCTTTACAGTATTTCATCCATGGCAAAGATGAGAGGAAGTACTTAAGGAAGTACCTTGTGCTGCTATTTTCACTGCTGTGTATCACCCGTTAGCAGCCAAGCCATCTCAGCTGAAACGCTTCAGTTGGTGCTCTCAAAAGAGCCCCTGGTGGGGTTTTTCTTCCTTTGAAGAAAAAAAAAAAAAAAACCCCAAACAGAACTTGTGTACACTTTGGTGTACACACAAACAACACAAGTTACTTTCTGCATCCGTTTCATGCAATAAATGCATCTCTGATCAACATTCAACTTGTAACAGGCAGCGATACAAACAGAGAACATGTGCTCATGTAGCCACGTTCTCCCAGCTACATTAAAAAAACAGAGATTCAACCTCAGTCGCACCTAAACTGGCAGCTAAGGTTCTACTGAAGGTCATTCCTAATGATTAAAGAGGCTTCTCTGCAATGATTTTTAAATGACCCTTGGGAGAGGCCACTGACACCTCTTCAAGAGAAAATTACTTTATCGTGCCCTGGGACACCTGACTTCCACTGACAGAGTGATGGTCTAGGAGACAGCTAGACAATCAAGAGTGGCAGACTGGGACTGAGAAGTACACGCACACAGTAAAAGAAGACAGGAGGACCTAATAGAGTCACAAAATGAATGTCATGCAAATATGGAGATGTACAGGCGTGTAGCAGATAGAGGCCATCGCAGCAGAGAGAGGCAGAGCAGCAGGCGGGCGGGCGGGCGGGCGGGCGAGCGAACGGGTGGGCAGGTAACATGAAGGCATGTGCACACACAGAGAGACAGCCGGGCTTGCCCAAAGCAAGAAGCTCACCCATCCAAGAACAATCCCAGTCAGCACCAGTGGGAATATGGCCACACACACACACACACACACATACACACACACACACACACACACACACACACACACACACCCCTGTAGCTCTTTTCTTCAAGCTGCTGATACAGAGTTTTTGATAATAGCCACACTGATGGTGTGATGGCTAATTTCACCTTCATATACTGTGTGTGTGTGTGTGTGTGTGTGTGTGTGTGTGTGTGTGTGTGTGTGTGTGTGTGTGTGTTTGTAATAATCACCTTGAGCCATGCAAGCAGTAGATTCCCCCAGAGATCTGCCAGGCTTGATTTGACATCAAAACACACACACACACACACACACACACACGGGGCATAAACAAGTAAGAGCCTCACCTTCACACGCGATTCAAGGTTATAATAAAGAGCTATTATACTGTGTATATCATATCACACAAACTCACAGTTTATATCTGTGACCCAGTGATAATTGTATTCTACTGTAGTCTGTTGTTAGCCATGATGCAACATTTACAGTTAGCTTGACACATACAATGGATGGGGCAGTGCTACTTGGGGTCTTTTTTTTTCTTCTGCAACATGATTCGTTCCAGAGACTAAAAATGTCTCTGTGTTCATTCATCCATCTTTCTCTGTGTATGGCACCCTCCCTTCCCCCAGTCGTAGTGCAGACAAAGAGGAAAACTGCTAACTGGCTCACTGTTACCCTGACAATTGGTCATGGTTGATTTTGAATGTGTCCTCCATGCTGCCTATTACCCATAAATCTGTGTGACAGCTCGCAAGCAACTGGAATAAATGAACCACTTTGGTGGACTGAACTCCCTAGAAATAACAAAAAAACATCTTTAAAACTGCATTGCTGGGGAAAAAAAAAAAAAAATATACATACACGTATATATATATATATATATATATATATATATATATATATATACACACACACACACATATACATATATATACATACACACACACACACAGTATGCTAATATCCAGATTCTCTGCTCTAGTCAGAGAACTTTTATTCATAATTGACAAGTTTGTCAATTAGCTTTATTGTTAGTGGTTATATTGGTCCATGCAATCACATACAATAGAATCACGATATCAAGATTTTCAAGTTTGGAGTGAAATTTTTTACCCAGAATTATGTGAGCATTGCTAAAGTTCTGGTTCTCTCATGTCAAAGTTTCAGTTAAATCCCTGATATCTGTTGTTCACAATATTTTATTTTGAATTTTAATTTTGTACTGTAGCATAAAACGTAGCATTCATTTCTAAGCTTTAATGCGTCTCAAAAATAGCAGTTGCCGACAAGTAGTTACAGAAGACAGGTTGGAACAGACTATGTCATCACCGTAGCAAAAGTAGAAGTGGTAAGCTAGTTGTAGTGATGTGGAGGTGTCCACACTGTAGCGCAATGTTCGCTTTGAACCCCTAACCTTAAAAGGGGTTTCATTTGTTCAGCAAAAGGTGAAAGCTCACTGAGGGAGCCATGGCAATGCTAACTTCAGGACTGGCTAACCAGAATGTGCCATCCCTGCTGCCAGGCTGCTCGTACGGCTAAAACTCTGCGCATACCATGTAAAAATACTTTGCTTTTTAAGTTGACTAATCTTCAAACTGGGTAAGTTTGTAGCACTTTTCATACAAAAACTTTTTTAGTTAAATAAAGTAGTTATCAATTAAGCTGTACTTAATCTGTTAGTTTACATTTCTGAAATATTCAATTGCAACAAAATTGCCGGCTTGAGTCAAACTGCTAAGACGGTAAATCTGTAATTACTGATCCCAACATCAACGGATGGAGCGGCAGCAAGAGGTTCAGTTACCAGCCAGAAAAGCTACATCAAGAATTGATTTTAAAGATCTTTATTGCAAAAATATAGAATTTGATAACACGCTACAAAAACATCAACACAAACATAATACATGACAGTCTCAAAGACAAACTAATACCACATCAATTTCTAAGTATTTTACTGTGCTTTCAATGGATCACAAAACAGTTACTCAGTTGTTTAAAAGCTCATGTGTGTTACCAAAATTAAAAAAAAAAAATAATAAAAAAGAATAAAAGATTACTTTCTCCAACCCAAGGAAACCTGCTTTTGGAAGTAGATATTTTGCGTAAAAGCTGTAACCCCCCCCCCCCCCCCCCCCATAAAGAAGATGTGTGTTGTGACCCCAATAAATGTACCCATCTTATACCTCCTGAGAAGTTGACTATACAATTGTGAAGTAGGTGGGGCCACCGTAAATAGCGCAAGTTATTGTTACTGCAGATTTGACGACAAAATGCTTTGTTTTACTTACACAGAGATACTGGAGTGGCAGATATTACCGTGCCAGTTACTGGGTGAAATTTCAGTTTGTCTAATGTCCAAAAAAAAAAAAAGGCAAAAAAACTACAACACTCAAAATCCTCATTGGCTGTTTCAGTCAAAAAGACATCAATTTAGACCCTTGAGTTCTTCTTCCAAACATTTCATCTTTGCAACCAGGAAAAAAAAAAAAAAAAAAAAGCCCATGGCAGTGAGTCAAAATATATCTATTTTTTTTAAAGTGACTGAAAATGTTGCAATGGTGCGTGTGATTTCTGAGCCTCATGATTGGATTGTTAGTTCTGCAATTAGAATGTGGTGTCACAGTCCATTAAACTAATGAGCCACACGGTTGCAAAAAGTTTTGATGCGATTTTTTTTTTTTTAATCAGTACAATTCTTGCTGTCTGAATCGAGTTAACTGAAGACGAAACATCATACTACTGTACTGGAAATTCTCAAACAGCTATTCAGTCTTAGCTTTTTCACTTCCTGAACCCTTGATGTAACCCCGCCCACCCTCCAACCCCACCAAGTTTGTTTCTAAGGTTTTCAAAGATGCCAACACAATTTTTCATTATGGAAAAGCATCTTTCAAACCCATTCAAATGCCAGTAAATGTATTCCCATGCATTTGTATATTCAAGTATAATATATATTTTTTGCGAATAATCATCATGTATTGCTTTTGTACATTTGCGAGAATTCAGTCAAACTTGCTATTCAATGCAGTGATTTTACTGCGGAGCCAAATCCGGCAGTCCCCAAAGTAATTTATGAACATTACTGTGTCGAGCGATGATAATACATTAGATTATCCTCCTCTAAAAGTCCATACCAAACAACCAAAGTTGTTGAGTCAGATGTTCCACCAAATGTATTCTCAAATTTATTATGACATTTAAAAATTGGCTCCTACATAAACACTTCACTGCATGGCTGATGGAGTTCCCGCTGGCAGTCGTGCAGACTAACAACGCGTCAATAAATCTCTTGACTGGTTTTCTGTGCGCTCACTGAGAATTGCTTTGTTACAGAAAACCAGGATAAACTTAGGTAATTGCAAAAGTTCTGCTAATAAATCTGTCTGAATTATTCAAGATGTTTTGCAGAGCCACACCTGGGATAATAAATCGATGGCTGTTGTTACGGTTTCGCAGTGGCAATGCCGACATGCAACTAAACGCTTGCATTGACCTCTTCATATCGCTGGGAAAAAGAAAAAAAAAAGTTCCCATCATCCGTTCACGCTCCTGAATGGTTTCTTTCCACTACCCCGCTCTGAACGTATAGTTGTGCCGTACATAAGAAAACGGTGCTCTACATCAATGATGCTTCTCCAAATATTTTACTTTTGTTGTCAAAAAATATCACCAATCTTTGTGCTTAACCGTCACCATGGGAAGCATTGAGAACATGAATTGATATCATAGAGTATTTATACTATCTATATAGTGGATATTGCAGAAAAACTTTGACACTAGAAAGTCCGTCATCTATAGACATTTTAGTAAAACAGCAGGGCAAAAAGATTTCTCATAAAGTGCAAATTAAATTAGTTCCAACATACACATTTTCCAACATTCTTATTGCCTGTAGATATTGTTGGCAAAAAGTAAATACATAGAAAGTGGGGGCACAATTGGGGCGTAGCATTTTGTCATGGGGAGGAAATCGTGGTGCTTAGAAAGATTAGAGGCACTTATAAGGGTTTACAACTCACCAATTGTTCATGCCCCGGGTTGAAAATATGGTTTGCAAAAAAAAAGAAAGAAAAAAAAAAAAAGCCAATAACATGAAATTTTGGGTAAAATCGAAGCACCGCAAACCTCCGTTCATCTTCTACACCGACGGCATTTATGAGACCGAAGAAGTTTTAATAAAAAAACAAAAAACAAAAAAAAGCTGAGATGTAAATGAAAATCTCCCAGCACAATGACTTGAACTGTACATGCCTTTTTCTATGGTGGCCTTGAGGTGGAAGACAAACAGGAAAACACAACAACAAAAGTTGTAATCCACAAAAATCCAAGTGGGTCCAATCAGTGTCACGCTCTCCTGTCCATTTTATTCAATCTAATTTGCAGGTTTTTTTTTTTTTAAATGTTTTCCTGTTTGTTGTTATGATTTGCACGTCAAGGTCATCAGAACAATATCCTCAGACTACTCCTGCTATTGATGCACTCCCCCACTGATGAAATATCTACATAGCCACAATAGTCTACACATATACTGTATGTTTTACTGCCATTAAGTTAGGAAGTCAGAAAGACTTGAAGAACTAGAAACGTACACTGGGGTTTAACAGAGCAAAAACCACAGATGTACCATTACAAGATGGCTACTCTCCCAAACCATTAAAAATATATTATTCTGCTGAGGAGTTTTCTGGAGCGACTGCCTGACATCAGAGTACTGCGTAAATCAGGGGTGGGCAACCGTGTGCCATGGAGGGCCGTGTGTATGCAGGTTCTCCTTCCAACCAAACACCTGAACAGGTGATTCCACTGATTAACACACCTTCAGCCACAGAAGAGTGTTAATCAGTGGAATCACCTGTTCAAGTGTTTGGCTAGAAGGAAAACCTGCATACACACGGCCCTCCATGGCACACGGTTGCCCACCCCTGGCGTAAATGTTGCGTTTGGTCACTCGTGCTGACCGCCAGCACTGTGCCACTGGCGAGACAGTGCTCATCTGAAATACTGTAAGCGCAAAGTTTATCAAAATAATGCCTGTTTGCCACTTTGCTGGGATATATCTGGGTCCCCCTGTATAGCTAACATATTGTCCCCCTCCAGGCTTCCACTAGACAGACTGGAGCCTGGCCTTACGTGAGCATAATGCCATCAGACATCAGTCTGATTCAGAAAATCTTCATAAATTTAAATTCACCGGACAGCAGATGTGGTCTATTAGAAGAAGCAGGTCGTGACCCGTAAATAATCACCTGTTCTACCAGCCAGTGGTCTATTAACGACCCAGCCTCCTTCCAAGGGATAAATGTAGACTAAAGAGACTATGCAGATGTTTATCTGTAAAGCAAACGTTCACTCTGGTATAACTTTTAAAAACAAATACCTGCACAGAATATGAGTTGTGACCAATCCCCTCTCGCATTCTCAGCCAGGGTCTCGTTCTTAAGAGAGAAGCGTCAGGCTACTTCCTGCCACCGAAGAGGCCTCGACACCGACTCCTCTTTGACGACAGAGGGAATTCTGACCGTTAGGAAGTCAAAAGACTTCTCTAAAAATGCCCCTTTAAAACTTTACATTCTTCTTATGTGCTTTTCGATGCTTTTCATACAGTCAAGTGAGTGTCCCCTCGATACCACCTCTTATAAAACTAGGTTTACAATCTCATTGTTTCCACTTATATGCCACAGCACTAGCATTACACTGTGTATAACCAAGAAAAATATATGCATGTCATCTGCAAAGAGAATATATATATATATATATGTATATATATATATGTATATATATATATATATATATATATATATATATATATATATATATATATATATATATACACATATACATATATATACATATACACACACACACACACACAGCTACAGTCAGTTTCAGTTCCTGCTCAGGTGAAGACAATGGTGAAAAGGGTCAAGTTTGAGCAATAAAGCACTCAGTAGCAACTTTCAATATCAAAGAGAAATAAAGCAAGGACTTGAGCATTGACATCATTGTTTAAACTACACAATACACTGCACGTTCATATGGCAATACGCTCTCATTCGGGGCTGATGAAAATATCTCTAGGTTTTGCACTGTAACTTGAAATGAAACACAACCACCAACAACATAACATGAATATTTGATCCGTCTGCACGAGCCATCAGGCCTCCGTAGTTGAGGACAGATGTGCTGGTTGTCCCCACAAGACATCGGCTCAGGTCTAAGCTGCAGAAATGCTGATTTAGAATATTTGTCATTACTTGCTAATGAGTACTACTTCTTCAGATGCTTGAACCATACCAACTTGTCCACTTGATGGTAGACAGAAGAACAATGCTCCCTGCTTTAAATATATAATACAATATATACATGAAATACATGTAGGCAGAGCTGCTCTGTAGTCCAAGAGACTATTACAATGAAACACAAACTGTCTACATTGTTTTTGCTCATTTTTTTATCATAAGAATAAATAAATAAATGATTATCAAGTTGTTCAATATTGCCTCCTTTTTTTTTTTCTTTTTCTTTTTTTTTTTAGCAGAGTGAGGTGTGTTGTGGTGAGGCCGATCCGTGGTGGAGATAGACACTCCAGCACGCCGCCCGGTGAACTGAACAGATTGCTGAGGGTTTTTTGCGGTACCTGAAGGCTGATGTGAAGGCTCCATGAAAATCTGAGTGCACTCGCGAGTGAAGGCTGCGTTGAAATCTGTATAGATTCCATGTGAATCTGAGAGAAGGTTCCATTAGAATACCAGTTAATAATCCCTCTAGATCAGGGTGATCCTGTCCATGAGAGGAGAAGTTCCATTATTACTTACGGTCCATTAAGACTGACTGAACTTTCCAGTATTTTTCCATTAATTACGTTTCCACTGGACTGAATGGCAATTGAACAGTATGTGACATTTCCATGAGAACCCGTTTGACCGTTCAGTTTAGATGTCCGTTGTTAGAACTTGCATGAAAATTCATCAGAATCTTGGCAAAGGATCCCTTGGAATCTGAGCAAAAAACACAAAACTCAGTAAACAGTTCTTATAGAGTCTTAGTGAAGCCGGGTGAATGTGAGATGTTGGTGCAGGAGGCTGCACACAAAAGGTTCCTCAGAATCCCAGTGAAAGTTCCCTTAGAGCACGTGAATCCATTATAAGAGGCGATTTTCCTTTGCATTCTGCATGCTTCAGAAGCTTTCATGATCTCACAGGCGATTAGCACAGATTTCAGAGAAAAGATGACAGGGAGCCAGCTAAATCTCTTATATAATCTGCAAATTCTAATTCTATCCACCTTTTGACAGCTATAAGCCAACATATCAAACAATAAAAGTTTGATGCAGCAACTTAGAGAGATGTGTTGAGTTTAGAGCTATACATTCAGCCAGAAAGACAGACTCCAAGTGAATCTTTTCCTTTGTAAGGTCAGTAAGGCTGAATTCAGACCAAATCAGGTATTGTGGCAGGTTCTATCACTTATTTGAATGTGGATAGGGCATCTTAGCTGTTAGGGTTTCAATTTTGGAGTCATGCTGCTGGCCAATCATGTAAGATGGAGATGAGATCAGAAGACGCCCACTTTATTATGGTTTACCATGTAGCATGTCGCCTTATGCTGTTGTGATAGCAGTCACCTCCTATCGTTTCATGCCCATTTGTTTTGGAAATTAAGGAAAGGCAAAAGGGTCCGTGTCAGGGATCATGTTTCTCTCATGTCTTTTTATTAGTAGTTGGTAAACTGATCACAACATACATGACTCCGGATTCACCTGCTGCAGCTCCTGATTTGGTCTGAATCTAGCCTCAGAGCCAAACTTTTCTGGGTGAAACCACACCAAGAAAGGCTTCCGTTTCTCAGACGTCCATTGAACTGTTGGGTGGAATATATAAGATGCTGAATGTGAGTTTGGACCTTGTACTTTGCAAGTTTTACAGCTGGTTCTGGTGGCACATAGATCTGCCTGACACTAGAAAAGCAAAGAAAACAAAGCACATCAACATGGCAAAGCAAGCACTGAAACGAATGCTTGAAACGTTGTCTCTTGGTCCGCTAGTACCCTGCCTGAGAATGGTGCTCACCTCAGTGACTCCTGACCCAGAGAATACATTAATATTGTTCAGATCCACTTGGCTCAGAAAACCTGAGACATGCTGAAAAAGTTCAGGTCGCTTCAAGGAACCCCCATATTAGTGATACAGCCAAAAAGTGCTGGTTGCTCTCAAAGCCAGATCTGAAGTCTGTGTTCCATGTTTGATCTGAGAGAATCCAAACAGTGCAGAGATATCAGAATCCAAGATTCACACAAACAGAATTATGACCATAAAACATCTTCGTTTAAACTCACCATTGTATTCCCTTCATGTAAAACCACTCAGTTCAGTTTGGTTTTAGCTCTGCATTGTCAAATATCCTCGATGACACCACAATCAAACATAAGAGCCATAAAAATGTGGGTCCTCAACTTCGGGTCCATAAACTCTGGGTTTCCTTTTCGTTAGAAAGTGCTAAGCCACTCTAGGTCCAACCGCAAATGGGAGTCATTTCATCACAAAGTAGGTCCATATATTGTGCGCGTGTGTGTATCTGTGTGTGTGTGTGTGTGTGTGTGTGTGTTTGTGTGTGTGTGTGTGCATGCGTGTATACAGCATGTGTGTGTACATTTGCATCAGATGTTTACGGTGCAATTACTGTTGTTCATAAGCACTCTCATTTCCTGAATGCTAGTGATGATTTTTTTCTGATGTCCGGCCAGGTTCACTCCTACTCTCCGCAAATCTCTGAAAAACAGCAAACAAACAACATAAAGTCTTATTTTTCATCATTACAAACAAAGCCACACATACAAAGACGGCTGCACCCATGATTTTGTTTCCAAAAACAGATTTATCTACAGTCCTACAGCTACTGTTAGCTGGTATTTTGATACCACTTTGGGGTGTTGGAGCACAGTGTTAATGGGAGTATTATAATAAACCCACTTAGGCTCAGGTGTTGTGCTGTACCTTCTCTGCTTATCAGATTTTTAAAAACAATAAAAAAAAAAGTCTGGACTAATTACAAAATTATTAAAGGGTCTGTTTACCTGTAAAGACTGCACACTTTTGAAGAAAGAAAAAGACTGAAAAAGACACAGCTTTCGAAGAATGCAGGCCTCCAGGCCAATGTAAAAATAATAACAAAGGTTAACGGTAATTTGAACCGGCCTAAAATTTGATGCTACACTCTAGCATGTTCACAAAAAAAAAAAAATCGGTTTTGTAACACTTGTTACTTGAAATAATTGTTGTTACTTTTTATCGGCTTCAACCACCACCTCAGCCTGGTAACTGTACTATCCGTGTTTTAACAAAAACCACTGCCCGTTGTGTCTTTGGTTGAATCATAGCATGCCCTACAAGAGAAATAATCCTTTTTTGATATGCCTTGTTCCTCTTTTGGCGCCACGATGAGCCTCCTCGGTTGCAACTAAAACCAAAATTAGCTTTTACATGTTTGTGTGCAGTGCAAGTGACCGTACTCTGATGTCATCTGAGCCACTGTCTCCAGTGAAGAGTAACCTCCCTCCATGAAGAGCTCTGTGTAACGACCCATCTTGATGGAATCCAGCCACTCCCCCACAGTTTTGCTCCGGCTGTTGCAGTCTCCTTCTACACTAGCATGCTCTACAAGCAGGTTGGAAACCCTGGAACATGCAGGGAGATGTGCAGTCAAAAAAAAGGAGGAAGACACTTATTAAAGCGGAATGGATAGATGTCTTTTTCCATCTGGCACAAATTCTCTGTGACTACAGAAAATAGAAAGGACCGTGAACTCAGTAATCTGGGAAAAAAAAAAAACCAACACTGATTTGATCTAAAAACAAGCAAACTACAATAACTTCAGGCTTGCGCTCAGTTAAACCAACTCACTCACTCTGGTCTGCACTTGTTCACAGTAGTACTGAACCAGAATGGTTCGGGTCTGCTCGTTTTTAGCTCAAATCAAAGTGATTTTGGATTACTGGTTATATGTCTGGATAAAGAAGATAGGGGTTGTTCTCAATGAACATTATGAACAATTTTGCTGTCGACAGCTAGGAGTTAGCTTCAAGCAGAACGTCCGTGGCTGGCTGTTTCTGCATTCTCGACTCTCAAAGAAATGATGCAGGAGGGAAAAACATACCTTTGTGAGCTCAAGACAGCAAATTGACGACTACTCTAAAATTCTTTGGTAGTCAGGATATTGTAAATGGAGTATAAGGAGCCACAGTACCACCAGCCCTGTTTCGCAGCATCATCGTTCATGTTTTAAGGACTTTTTTAATGCTATCAAACACATCTTGAGGCTCTGCAGGGCTGAGCTCAACAGTCTTACCACTGAGGCTTCATATTTATGCACCATCACGCAAAGATGACTCATCACTACAAACTATTGGTTATTCAGATCACTCTGCCTGCCAACAATCTGAACGCTACCCGCCATCAAACAGAAATGTTCAAGCTTGCTAATTCTCCATGCTACGTCTGGAAGAAGAGTGACATGTGGAACAAGGATCGGCCCTGCTGGTGTTCCCTTTAACTGTCATGAGGTTTTGCATGGGCTGTTAGATGTGGCATTGATTTATTATGTGTGTGTGTCCGTGTGTGTGCTTGTCATTATCTCGGTGAAGAAAATAAGGTAATGAGTGTATCTTAACGAAATGTCTTCTTCAGAGCAGTTTCATGTCATTATACACTAATGAAATGTATATACATAGCAGGGAAACTCTAATTGAATGTTCAAATGTTCTCATATCCATTTCATCGGAATGGTGATGAGTCTATGCACTGGCAGCCCTGGGTTTAATTCTCTTAATAGGTAAACAATAGGGATTAAGGTGAAGATGGGGAGAAATGTCGTTTAGAGGTGTTTTACAAAACGGTGCTCTTACTCTCTTGTCAAACCTAAAAAGAAGGGGTTTATTTGAAGATACATGACCAATACATCATTTTTTATTCTATTTCTTAAAAAAATAAACATGAGTTATCTTGTCATCATCTGCATTTTAACAGGAAATGCATCAAGTTCTGTGGTTGTGTTGTGTTTTTTCCTGTGTGAGCTCACACCTGTGTGAGGAGTTGACTAGTTTTTTTAGGGAGCTGGGGTTCCGAATGAGTTTGTCAAGTAGACAGACAATCTCATCGAACTTGGGCCGGTTGCTCCTCTCTCGCTGCCAGCAGTCCATCATGAGGTGGTACAGAGCCTCGGGGCAGTCCATAGGACCTGGTAACCTGTAGCTCTCCTCTACCGCTTTGATGACCTGAGAACACAGACAGATTGGGGGTTAGCTTATAAAATAATACCAGGTTGAGCAATACTTCAGGAAAGTCTCACTGATCTGCCAGCAGTGACTTCTCTTAAAAAAATAAGTGAGGAGAAGGCAAAAGCAGACACAAGTTTCCAATTTACCTCAATTTTTGGAATCTGCGAATATGCTAGCTGATGTGCACAGATGTGGAAACTTCTACTTTTGAGATTATAATGCTGAAGGCGGTGACGTTAGATCAGACATTTGCTCCAACTCCAAAGTTCACGAGTCTCTTTTTCATGTCTCAAGCTTCTTTTACTCAATCAGGAATATTACACCACGGTCAGGCCTCGGCATCTGTATAAAAGGACACGAATAAGTGATGGGACAGAATGTTCTGCAGCTGATCAGGGAGTGGGGGAAGTAACAGTGCCGAAGTGTCTAACAACACTGATACTTGTTGGCTCTGAGTAAATAAGCAAAGCAAAACACAGCAAGGTCACTTTCACTGCAGAATCTTGGTGTAAAAGTTGATTTGACTGGTGGAGTGTTGCAGCGTCTTCAGGCTAACTTGCTTGGCTGGTCGTGAAAGTCCACTGGAACTGTGATGGATCGAGTCTGTTGAGTGTTGTTGGCTTGTTGGGGAGATGAGATGCTGATAGTTCATAAATATGTCCATCGTTGACACTCCTGTGGCAGCTTTCCTGTCTCACATGCAAATGTTTGCTAGGCTAGCTAGCCTGCCAACTGTGGTTCCCACCATCACCAGTGTGACTAGCTAACTAAAATTCTCCAGAGTCGAAGTGCTTCCCCGCTTCCCAGATCCCTGACTGCTGCTGCTGCTGGAGGAGGCGACAGACCTGAAGAGGCCACCCGTCGCACCACCTGCTCACGTCCCCGTCTGTCCATCAGTCTCTTCCCTTTCTCTCTCTCTTTATCTCCGTCCCTCTTTCCTCTTGTATATCTGTCTTCCTCCATTATCTGTCTTTGCCTCTGCCCCGCTCTCCTGCTCTCTTTCCCCCAACCGGTCAAAGCAGACGTCCGTCCCCACTGATCCTGGGTCTGCTCCACGTTCCTGCCTGTTAAAAGGAAGGTTTTCGTCGCCTCTGTTGCAGGATGTGCTGCTGAAGGAGAATTGTTGGGTGTAGATTCATTGAAGGAGTTTGGTACTGGACCTGCTCTACTAGTAAAGTGTCACAACATAACTTTTGCCATGATTACATATAAAAAATACAAATAAAATTGACTTGACTAACTTACAGGTGTACCCACTCACTGTCCTCTCATTTTGTTCCTCTGAGTTGTCTGCAGTGTAAACACAATGGTGATGTAGGTTGTAAAATGACAGATTGCAATACTGTGCAAAATATCAATAGCAGAATTTTACTAAAAGGGTAGAGGCAGAATAGACAGGTTAAGCTCCATCCAAATGACAAGTACAAGTCAAATTCAAGCTTTACTGTTTGCAATGGGACAATTATCTTGCTGCTGTCAGCGACAGAACAAAGCTATTAAGCACAGCACTCTGTTTCAGGAGGATTAACTGTGGTACTACACCAATGTAAGATGCTGCATCATTCAGCATGTAACTCTTAGATCTGATGGCTGTTGTAATCTTAAAGAAGAGACCCCTCAAGGTACTGTAAAAAAAGAATGTTTGCTAAAGCCCGAGTGCCTACTGTACACACTTGTCTAGGGAAAATACTGACTCGTTTTCCAGGGGATATTCAGGACAAGTCATTTGATACCTGAAAACTTTTCCACTGAAGTACCACAACCTCGTTTCAGCAGTATCTGAGTTTTCTTGAGATAGATCCTGAATCCTGCCGCTAGCTCCGGGGGTTACGCTCTTTGGTTGACCCTACGCACAAACCTCCCTTCAGTGAGTGAGAAAAACTAACTTCCCATGAGGATCAACAAAGTTACACCTCATTACTTAATAGATACACTGCAAAGTTAATCATTTCTACAAGTACTACGGCACTTTTTGGGGGGGTTTGGGGGGTAGATTAATAATAAATAAACCCTGGCTTTCTAAGTTAGACCCTGCAGTGGTGCAGAGTTTTCAGCCTAGTTTTTTCAGTGCAAGACACTGGAGGGAATTGATTTGTCGAGTTCATGACAGCCGCTACTTGTGTCAAATTCACACACACGCACAAAAAAACAGACACTCAAACACACATGTGTGCAGGAAACGGCACGTACACATGCACAAAGAGGGTATGAGTGAGAGGGAGGCGCCACATGCTGAGAGGCAGAAGAGCTGCACATAACTGACTGGCAGGGAGGAAAGATCAGAGAGAAAGAAAGAGAGGGAGAGAGAGAAAGAGAGAGAGGGGCTGCAGAAATAAAGATGGAGAGGAGGAGAGGCAAGAAAGAAAACAGACAGAGCTGGCATCATTCAGAGACAAAAGAGAGTGAGAGAAAGAAGTGAGCAGGAAAGGGAAACAGAAGGAGAGAGCTTAGAGTAGGAGTGCGGTCGAGCCTGCACTTTCTTGCACAGATCAGAGAAAATCCAGCATAACGCTTTCAATTAAACATCAAACGTCTTCTTCACTCCTTTCCCTCTCCTCTCATCCTCCTCTCCTCTCCTCTCCTCCCCCTTGCTAGACTTCTCTGAGACAGACGGACTAATAAGCAAAAGGAGGTGGGAGTGGTCTGAAGCAGGGGATAAAGAGGTCACCGGAGGGCTGTGCGTGCATATGTGCCTGTGTGTGTGTGTGTGTGTGTCTATATGTGGTGTCTGGATGTAACATTACATTTTCACGATATGACACGATTGAAGTTCTCTCCATGAAGAGGACCTGTGAGCCGCAGGGTACCGTAGGTGCTTCCCTCTCCTCATCGGTCTCTCTTATCACAGTAGGTCGTCTCCTCTCTGATCAACACAGCTACCACTCTTCCACTGCTCCCTCACTATTTCAAAAATGTCCCGTAATCTGCATCTGCATTTTGTTCACAACTAATATCAAAGAAGTAACTGCTGGTGTTATTTTTCCGCTCCCCGTCACCATTTTCTGCTTAGCTCTTCCGCACCGTGCATATCAACCTGCTTCACTGTTCTGCTTACACGCTCCTTTTTCTACACCCCACAATGTCTCGCTGTGTTTCCATTAAAACTATTCATTCTCATTGTCAACACTTTGCAGTCAAAGATTGATAATAATAGGTTCACCTCATGAAGCCTCTTGAAGGAAACCTGCAGTAAATGTGGCTCTCCTTCCAAGTCAGCATCTCTGTTGTTCTCAAGGAGGCGCCAACATCATTATCACTAATTCAACTAACAATGTTTTACTTTATTTAACTTCCAGTGCTTTACATGGTTCCTATTAAATTCTTTAGACCATAGGTGTTTGTCTTAAGTTAGTCTGTTTTAAGTTAGTCTGTTTTAAGTTTGTCGTATTTGTTTATCCATGATGTACAGAGCAACCTCCAAAAGCAGTAGAATATATAGAATTATTCTATTATTGGTAAATAATAAATTGGTATTATTTGTAAGAACAAATATCTTTATTCTATTCAGTGCCTCTTGTCTCTCCTTCACCTCAGTACAACCACAGACTGATCTGCTGGTCACTAATGCCATTATGGGATCAATACACATGATCTTTTCAATAATCAGCAATCTTTATGACTGGGAGACATTAAGTATGTTGACATGATGTAGGATAAGTCCATATATTTTGCTAGTTACCGAAGTTTTTGCTCATGTCAATGCGTTAATCTGACTGAAATCTTAATTTTCAATGGCGAACATCCCAATAATTTTGCCAGATTTTTTTTGTGAGTGAAAAAGGACCTGAGAATAGACGCTGCGACAAACTTTTTCGTGCGTTCCCAGAGTGTTCGTCTGAAAGACAGACACAATCTTTAAAAAAACATTTAATTTTATAGGAACATAATCTGAAATGATCCCTAAAAACATTGTTTGACTGTTATTTTACATCTTCAGTACTTGTGGCGAATGTTGTGGTCCGATGAGCTGGGCGATGTGACTGTGGATTGATTAACCCTGGCGTGTGCTGTGCTGTGCTCATGTTCCGTGGGTCTCCCCGTGCACACTCAAGGGAGGTACCGTATCATAATTGTGGTTGCAAGGTTGAAACCAATACACTTCTGGATCGACAAGAAAACAAACTCAACAAATGCGGTCTCAGTCAATGGGGTTGTCAGTTTTTATGGAATAGTCTTTGAATCTAAGTCTGCCTCGTACCAGGGAGGAAGGCAAACCTTGAGAGAGTCTGATTGCAACCAGCTGTAAGGGGACGTGCAGCCACCTACCATTCTGGAAGCAGACGTACTCCTGCCAATGACTTCACTGGAACAATGACAATTAAATTGCCTACCATTGCAGCTGTGTTTGGAAACCAAGTGACAGAAACTCTGTAAACAGCAATTTTCTCTTTCTCAGGTAGACTCAGTTCTTCAGGGTCACTGCAAAACTTAATCTCTGCGCATATTCCAAATAAAACAAATCCAAACCATATGGGTTGCACACAAATGCTGTTCACACTTACGTCTTGATTGGACATCTCCCAATATGGCCTCTCTCCGTATGACATCACCTCCCACATGACAATGCCATAACTCCACACATCACTCGCTGAGGTGAACTTCCTGTAGGCGATTGCCTCTGGAGCTGTCCAGCGAATCGGAATCTTCCCACCCTGTGACAAAATGTAAGAAAGTGATGATGAGAATACCTCAGGGGATTCAACAGAACCTAAACTTTGGTAAAAGCTGAAATACAAATGATATAAATCTGCTTGAATAGAATGAAGTGCCATATGTTTACCCAAATAGTAAGTAAAGTAACTGTGAGACTTCATGTGATCCGACCCACAGTTCCACTAATGACTACCAATTTAAGTTGACATTCATGTGTTCCTAAATTGGCCGCTGAGATTCCTTTGCTTGTGTTCCCCGACTTCATTATCGAGCTTTCACCGCACAGATAGAAAAGTTCACAGGATGGCTGCTGAGATCCCGACGAAAATGAGTTTTCATCCGTTGAGAAGTGAAATTAGCCTGATGCAGTATTGATGAAGGCAACAGCAGGATATCTCAGGGTCTGATTATTTAAAGGGTGTAAATTATGTTATTCTCACTGCTCCACCAGAGAAAGAGAGGCAGACAGCGCCAGTGTGAGATCGAGAGAGATACGTAGCCTGCTAGCTAGTGAGACGTGAGTGACAGGATATTTGGCGCTAAGGCAGCAAGACTCAGTGCTAATTGAGTGTTGTTGAGACCGAGTCGAGTACTAATTGGCCCTCCTCCTGCAGGAAGCAACCCGCCTGTGGCTGACACGACGCCACTCAGCCTGGGACACACAGCTCATTTAAGACCACCGCTGCTGTCTGCTCACGTGTGTGTGTGTGTGTTTATGTTCAGTTGGGGCGCAATTATGTTTTCGAAGACTTTTCTACATTTGAGGTCACATGTCCACTATGCACAAATGTATATGATAAGTTAAACAAAAATGTCTCAAAGGCATAAAACTGTGTCCTCTTGATTGAACGTCCTCTACCTGCCTCAAGGTTACAAGGTTGCCTGTTTGTTGTTATTATGTTAACGTGCTTTACAGCAGTGTTTCTCAACCACTGGGTTGAGGCCTGTGGGTGGGCTCAGACAGCTATCGAAAGGGCCATAAAATGCTTCCATATGTAAACTAACATTTAGTGAAGAAAATTATAATTTTCTTTCTTTAGTGAACTTGAATGTTAATATCAAATGTGATATGGTAATCAGGTTTATGTTCAAACCACATTATCAAAAAAAAAAGTATTTACACTATATTAATAAATCAAATGTCCTTAATTTGAGATGCTTAAGCTATATCGCATGATTAGGTAGTGGTGGTGGTGTATGTTCACTTACTTCCAGGGAATAGATTTTTGGATAAGAATAGCACAGATTAGCCACAATAATTTGGGAATTTTTCTACTTTCAGTGGGCCTCCAGCCAATATGGATTTTAGCAGCTGAAGCAGAAAAGGTTTAGAACCCCTGCTTTTGTGGGAAGAGGGAATTTTCCTACTTTCCAGTTGTCCATGAACGTGCTATTACAAAAGCAGATGAACTGATAGACTTTGTTGGACTAACATTATCTGGTTTGAGTGAATTATTCTGACCACTTGCTGGTTTTCTCAATTCTTATTATAGTAAATTAAATATATTTAGGTTCTGGACTGCTGGCCAGACAAAAGAATCCTATTATCAGCTGGAGCTCTCTCTTACCCGTGTGGTGTATGCGGCCTCTGGGTCATCCTCCAGGACTCGGGACAGGCCAAAATCAGACACTTTACAAACAAGGTTACTGTTGACTAGGATGTTACGAGCTGCCAGATCCCGGTGGACATAACCCATGTCCGACAGGTACCTGCATTTATCCACCGAAATAAGAAAATTAAATCAAAACCCTGTCATAGACATGTGTTTTTTAAATTAAAAAATGTGCCTTTGCATGGACTTGTTTACTTACCTCATGCCAGATGCGATGCCACGCAGCATCCCCACCAGCTGGATTACAGTAAACTGACCATCGTTTTTCTGGACAGAACAACGGGTAAAGAGGAAGGAGAGATTCTGGTTTGTTGTAGCGTCTATATTTAAATCACAAGTCTGTAATACCAGCAAACATCCTGTTCACATTTTGACCTCAGGTAAGGTCGAAGTAAAATGAAGTGCCTGTGCTCCTCTGCTCAATAATATAAAACCCCTAAAATGAAGTGGACATCTCATCAGGTCTTAACCACACACTAAAGAGTCCCTCTAGTCTTGCCCAGGGTTGTAGTAGACCTTTAGCCCTGATCACACCAAGTTTTATAAAATCACACTCACCGTCTCATTCCCTCCAGCGCTGGCTTGACCTTTCCGTTTCTACTAATCTTGTGGAAATAGGCTACATGTCCACACCTTCACTCCAAGTTCTTCTGGAGTATTTTGCCAGTCGAGTGGCTGTTAAGAATGCAGGAGTGTCGTGATTCAACACTCAAGTGCAGACCACTTAATAAGTCACAGCACCATTTGCCAGGTTGTTAATTCTTTTCATATTTTGACCTTCACCTGTAAACACTGCCTCTTCTAACTAAGTTTCAGAGGAAGATCCCAGACATGACAGCGAAAGAGTAAAAATAAATGAATCACAAAACATGATTTCTAATATTTGCGGGGTCTACTTGCCATTTTCCCTTGGGAGAACAAGCTTCAGCCAAACTTTCTCTGTTTGCAGAGTAATTTTCCATCCTTTCTACAACTACTTTCCCCGTCCATCCACAGCAGAACATCCCACTTACAAGTGAAATTAGATGTTAAGCCATGGGGGTTATGAGCCTCCCCCACAGCATTGTCCATAGCTGTGACAACTAATCCAGGAGCCAGTCCAGACCCTGGTTCTTTGTCCTGACTGTGGCATTTATACCGTCCTCAGTACAGCAGCCATCCATGTAATTACTTCATGGGCTTTTCTGAGCTGCTCTGTCTGCTGCTCTTCCTCCCTTTGGCATCCAAGAAACCTCCCCAAGGCACACAGGACTGACACATAAGCAGTTTCCACTGACCACCCCCCACTCTCTTCTTATATCTTTTGTCTCACAGCATCCTTCCACTTCCAGCCGGTCCAGGTAAGAACATCTTGTCCAGTTCAAGGTCTTTGATCCGTCTGGTCTTACCTCCAGGCAACACCGTTGTAGCCTCACCTTTCCCGATTTTCTATAATTGCTTTTCTAAAATACAGCTTTCACATCTTACCATTGTCGTGCTGAATCACACGACCTAATTTCTCTCATCTCTCCATTATGCTGCAGGAGTTTACCCGCCTTTCATGCCAAGATTTTGCCTTGTCTGCCGGCTGAGCATCTAGCCAGTGAAAAGATGTGGAAAGGCATCATTCAATTCCAGGATTTACCCGCCCGACTCTCACCCCATCCAAATAGTCCAGATTCTGACGCCTTTCATATCCGATCTGTCTCAGAATTGGAGCTAATGAACATTTCAGACTGTGTTGAGTACGTTTTCAAATCTATAGCCTTCGTTTCTTTTTGAATGTGAAGAATTACAAGGTTCTGCAGTGGAATAATGATCACTATAGCAGACATAATCTCACCCTCATCCTCTCAGCCAACAGAGGGGCCACTCCGTTACAATCATCTCTGAAAAATCTAGTTCTACATCCACCACTGTAAATGTCCCAAAAAAAGGAAACTACCATTCAGCTTGATTATATCAGCTGGTTAATCAGGCTATGTTGATGCTGCCAGAAGGAGGCGGTAGAGGTAGCGTTATGCATGGTTGTGACTATAAATATCAGAGTAGAAAAGAAGAAGAAGAAGAAGAAGGAAAAGACGAGGAAGAAGACAGTAAAGATTTGCTACATTACACAAAAAAGGGTTTCAATCTCTTTTGTTGGGCATCTACTATTGTTAAAAAAAAAATACCTCAAGCAAATTTTCGCAAAATTCAGTCGTTTTTGTGTTTTTTTTGGAAATTTTACCATTTCACTATCAACCTTTTCTACATTGCCACTTGAAATTCTCGGATGGAAGCCCAACTGCTGTCCTTCGCATTTGCCATTTCAGCATATAGTACCCTACCCCCGTCCGCCTTAGATTAATGGGTTGTTCCGTTTTTGAGACTCAGCTTCTTTCCATTCTTCACTCTCCATCACTCTTCCTGTCCTCATCTACTGTCTATTTCATCATCATCCTCCTGTTTCTCATTTTTATCCTCCCCATTCTCCTCAATCTCTTCGTCGTCCTCCTCCTTTCTTACCTTCAGGAAAGTGTCCAAGGATCCATTCTCCATGTATTCAGTGATGATCATCACTGGTTTACCTGGGAAGCAACATATGGGACACTTTACCACAATGAATCACCGTAAAAGAAAATATTAAAAACTGATAGTATGAATAGCGAGATACAAAAATAGTGATCCATGTTGATAGAACAATGTCTTTGAGCCCACACTGATCACTCGTCACATTGTTTACTGTGTCTGAAAAGGGGGAGTATGAGAGGATACATGATGATATAAAATTGAGGAAATAAAATGCAAAAGCCCAGACGAAGAGTTCGAAAGCTGCTTAAATGATTAGCAATCGATTAGCAGTCGCGTCAAATGTGTGTGAAAATGAAGACATGAGAGAAGAGAGATGAGGAATTTTCCTTTTGTCACCACTTTAGTAGCACTGATAACTCCCAGCTGGAGCTGACTAATGAAGTACAGTCAAGTGGAGTGTGATGGATGTTGCAACGCCCCTGACAGAGTACAGCTTATAGACTGAATCAGGTCTGACTGTGACAAGTCGACCTCAAACTGTCAGCTACCGAGTCCACTTGAGATTCCTAAGCAGTGGTACGGCTGACATCGGAGTCGTCCCGTTAATAAGCATAGTGACATGTGTGAAGTTCTACAGGAAGCTTCAGGGGCTCGCAACTTAAACTCCAGAGGCCTGATCTGATGTCCGGTGCAAGGTCGTGCATTGACAAATGCAGATGGGTGTGTTGGGAGTTAAAATAAGGTGTGGTGGAGCACACTGAATACGTGTACGTGAGCGGGAATATTTTCATATCCTGGCTAAGACAATCGTCATGGAAACCGCATTTTCTGTTGACCACCATCCAAATAAGGTCATAGCCAGAGGAAGCAGAAACCAACTTAAATGGCCCATGAAACGGAAGTCGGAATTTTATTTGTTTCAGAACATTTAGGCCTTTCCGGTGAAATCATAGACTTTGACCGGCATTTACAACACTAATATATCAGACGATAATAGAACGATGACGAGGGAAAAAGGGTAAATTTCGTGACACCTTAAGCTGTAGTGTAAAATTAATAGTTTTGTTTTTGTTGGGTTTTTTTTATATAAATTCAGCATTTTATTTTCAGCTGCATCCAAGTGACATAGGGGCAACAAATACCAGATATGAGTTCTAACCTGGAAATATAGGATACATCTCTTTATTTCATGTTAATGTATCCTGTAGAGAAGTATTCTGATCATAGTCACATTATCTATAAGTGTTTGAGGCATCTATACACCTCAAACGCACTTTGAAGTCCCACTACACTATTTGGCAGGATCTTGGGACACGTATTTCTAGCATGTGTTGCTCACTCTGTTCCAAACAGTGTTGAGCAAGAAAACACTTGAAATATAGCCGACACACCAATTTGGTTCATTCCTGTTAAACCCCAAACACACCTGTGATTAATTTCGGGACTAATGACAACCCCACACCCCCTGCACCATGTGTGTGACTGTGCACCAGAATGTCTGAATGATTGGACACACCCCTCAGGCTCCAGCACCGTGCCCTGTGCACCAAGGACTATGGAGCGCCTATTAGGGCTCTTTCACTTTGAATTATATCTGTTTAGAAACTGGCACGCTGATGACTCACTCTTGGTGACCACGCCCTCCAGACGGATGATGTTGGGATGGTTAAACTGGCCCATGATTGAAGCCTCCCACAGGAAGTCACGTCTCTGCTGCTCTGTGTAGCCTGCTTTCAAGGTCTTGATGGCAACCTGCATCTCTCTTTTCCCCGGCAATCGTAGCGGCCCGCTGCAAACCTCACCAAACTCCCCTGAGGCAGACACACACACACACAGAGAGACGGAGCTCGTCATTTCAGACCACCTTGACCTGCAAAACCTCATCTCCATCAGTTTAACAACCAGGAACAAATCTTGTTTTTGTTTTTTTAATTATGTAACTTTTTAGACATAAACGCAACGCTCGTTTTTGGCTGTGATTCACTGTTGCTCTGTAATTACTCGGCAAGCAGCACTCAACTCTGCATTCAATATTCATTATTACAATAGATACGTACCCCAGAACAACACTGGAGAGCCTATTCAACCGCTGCACACCAAATTAACATGTTTGTCAACAGAACACAAACACCATTTTTAGCTGTCTGGGTTGTCATTTTCTAACACATTGTTTAGTTTAATTGTGTGTGTGTGTGTGTGTGTGTGTGTGTGTGTATGTGTGTGTGTGTGTGTGTATGTGTGTGTTAAGCTGTGCCTATACAGTGATGTGCAATTATGAATGTGACAAGTGTATGCAGGTTGAAGAAAAGATGATATGGTGGAGGTTATAAAAAATTACTGTGCCGACCAAAAGAAGACAAATGAATAAATGATTTATCAGTTATTATACAATAAACATTTTTCTTTAAAAGTTGATATTCAAATCCATCCACAAAAGACATTTTATGATTTTTTTTTTATCAGAATGTTTGAACAAATCCATCCATCCATTCATTTTCTATACCAATTATCTGTTAAGGGTCGTGGAGGGGAGCTGGAGCCCCTCCCAGCTGACATTTGGGGAGAGGCGGGGTTCATCCTGGATGGCTCGTGTTTGAACAAATCATGAATAATACTCTGTACCATGTGACTTAATGCTAGGGAAGCATGAAGTCTTGCATTCACTTGAGAAAAAAAACTTTTCTGAATGAGATACTTTTATCAAAATGCATAAAACATACTTTATATATATGTATGGCGATAAACACCAGCAACTGTAGCTTCAGCTTTAGAACATCTTGCAGGTTTTTGATTTTTCTGTATAATAATCATATGCAAGGTGAAGGTGAGTAAAACTGAAAGGTGTGTTATGTTGGAATCTTGTTAAAGCAGCTGGTGTTTCAATGAGGCACATACAAGCGGCTACACCGACTTAACTCACCTGCTCCGATGATTCTTTCTATGGAGATGAACGAGACGTCAATCTCTTGGGCAAATTCATGCACCGCCTGGTTTGGGTCTTCATAGGTGAGGGGGTCGATGTAGGTCCTCACTCCAGGGAACTTTACTGCAGACACACAAGCATGACATCTTTACTAGTTAGATGTAATTGACCAAATCAGCATTCAGACTCAGCTCAGTAATACAACGCATGCAGAGATAACAATGTAATAGCATGATTGGCTGCCTGTCAGGCCTGAGGTATGTTTGATTATGCCAATTTCAGAAAACACCAAGTAGCTAAATCATACCTTTAAGGAACGCAACAACTTTTTGCGTCGGAAACTTTTTGTCCGCCTCCCCACTGAATTAGGGACCTGAGACCGCCAGACACCAGCAGACTGCTGATTAGCTTAGCACAATGAATGGTAGTGGATGGGAAGTGACGGCATATAGTAGCGCCATCAAAAGTCATCAAAGTCGGTCTTTGAATATCAATCTGGCTTTGCATAATATTCATATGAAATAATCTAAATGAAAAGACTGAGAATACTTTCCTGACTGAGGGCACTGAATCTGACATATATGGTGAATTTTTCTTTTGTTGTGCTCACAGTTCCCATCCACTATCATTAATTGTGCTAAGCTAACTAGCTAGCAACTAGCAGTGGTTTCTTGTCTGGATCTGGGGCGGATGGACAATAAGACCCATTCCAAAAAAATAAAAAAGTTGGCATGTTATTTTAAAGTTGATACTCTCTTCATCTATCTTGATGTGGATGATAAGTGCAAATATGTTCTTTAATGATAAGAGTCAATATGGCAGTAAAACACACATATTGGTACCGTGGAGCTTCTCTTCAACTCATCCATCCTGCCATCCATCTGTGACAACAGCATACAATGCCAAAACCGATGCCAAATATACAAAGCTGTCACTGTCTATAAATGATCGGAGCTTTGTCCGTCCTCTGCCAACATGGAGGAGTGTTGTTGAAGAACAGCCTCTCGCATAAAAGACCGTCGACTGTGCTGGTAACACACATGCACAAGCCTACGGGGGCGGACAAACTCATCCAGTCATGACCGCTGTCTGAACCTTCTACTGTTCATGTGGAGTAAACTTTGAACGACCCCCCTTTCTATACATACTGCACCACAGAGAGAGCGCGAGAGGGAACGGGCGCACGCATGCAGTTGCTTGACTTACTGTGACCGTTGTGGAAGTGCATCTTCTCTTCTTCAGGATCCTGCTTTGCTTTGCTGTAGCCACATCGCCTTAAAGGGAGAAGAAAGAGAAGAAAAAAAAACCCACACAGCTGCCATGACACAGTAATGTTACAGCAGGTTCAACAAAGTATTTGCATCAATGTAGAACACCGGAACGCTGATGAATTACAGGGGCGTTGACTAAACAATTACATCCTCTCATGGATTTAATTTTGAGTAATATCATCGATTAAATCAACTCTGATTGAATCGTGCGACAAATTAGGTTGAACATCAGTTCTCATTATTTCGTTCTCATCAACACGTTCTCGATTTAATGACACATAAGAGAACATTCTACGGAGGATATACTTGATCATAATTCAAAATGAGCTCAAGCTCAAATAAAAGATGGGATTTTATAACACTACTAGGAATAATCAGACAAAAAGGTTACCTGAAAAAGCAATTTGAAAATGGAAATAAGAAAATGGAAATGGAAAAGTCTAAATAATAAGAAATGTACGTATATTTTGTGCATTTTCACTTTGACATTTGGCAGTGATTTCCCATTGTTTGTTTCGCATCATTGACTGGGACTTTACATAATGAATCCCTATCTTCTCTGTCTAGCATAAGCAGAACAAACTCCATGTGTTTCATCGACTGTATCTAAGAACAAACTGTGACATTTACAGGGAGAAGAAACAGAAGCAGTCAGATCAGAGCCAAGATACAACTAAATTGAACCATACAGAGAAAAGCAAATCACGGGGCCGCCCCAGGCCGTGGTCACACTCGGATCTAAGTGCCAGATAAGCTTCTTTTTTTCCCCCTACATCTGCCAAATTACATTTCAAGGTTTTCAAAAAATATTGCTGAAAGTGCTGAAAACTACCAAGCTTTTTTTTTTTCCAAAGACATGAGCAAAGGATTGTAGTTTTCACATCATACCGTTTTCTAAGAAAGTGCTTGTCAACAGATCACATGGCTGTTTGTACTACAGAGAACAGCATTGAGTTTTCAAAACACACTTATTGTGTGTGTGTGTGTGTGTGTGTGTGTGTGTGTGTGTGTGTGTGTGTGCGTGCGCGCACATGTGCATGCGCATGCGTGTGTGTTTGGGGGGACTCTCAAAACTACTTGCTTGTCTGTGTCAAGATGCATTCCGAATATGATGACCAAGTCTGTATATTCCCTGATGCATCAGACATAACCTTTATTAATGTGCATGTTGTGTGAATTTGTGTGTGTGTGTGTGTGTGTGTGTGTGTATCCTCAAATACCATCTGTGTGTCAATATTTAGACAAGCATCAGCAGAGATAATCTTAGATCAAACAGGAAGATTGATCTCATACTTGATCCTATAAGCAAACATGTACACAAATGACAAAAATATGAAAGACAAATTAATGTATTAGCGAGATAAATCCATTGATGTAAATTATATAATCTTTGCATATCTACTATAGCAGGATGTCATATGTATCTTGTGGTTATTTAATATTCCTTGGAGAAAAACTAGTAGGTGAAAAAAAAAAAAAAAAAGAGTGGTTAATCCCGTGTTTTTGAAAAAAATAAACCCCAAAATCTTCTATTGCAGCTCTCAGTAGGACAGACAGTGTTGGCCAAGGTTTTGGTATTGGCAGCTGGATGCCAAGAAAGGGGGTGAGGGGTGGGGTGTGTGTGTGTGTGTGTGTGTGTGTGTGTGGGTGGGGGGGGGGGGGGTGTTGCCCCAGGGTGTTTAGTTTGCTGGGTTTGTTGAGTCAAGGGGTTTGAGCACACTCAGTACCCAGCCAGCCCTGCAACTTCCTGCAAGCGTGTGTCTGTGTGTGTGTTAACCCATGCAGACATGCATCAGTGCGTATGTGCGTGTTTGTGCATGCATGTGTAGTCTGGAGGGTCATTTAGGAGGGGTGGGGAGGGGATACAGTAGATGGATGTGGGGAGAGGGGTGTCCTAAATACAACACTAAACATTTTTTTGTCCGTCCTCCGTTTCTCCTCCCCCACATGAAACCAGAGCAATCCTTCATCCTCATCCCCAAACTAAACCAAAATCACCCCTTCCCCCTATCGCTTTTTAATCCTTGAAGATCACCAGTGCTCCCACCCTCGGTTAATCTGATCATTCTGGAAAAGAATCTGGAACCATCGAAAGGTTGTAGTGGAAATGCTTTTTTCAGAGGTACTTCTGTGTACCCTGCAATAACATTAGCACTCCTCTTATCCAAACCAGCGCTTCAGAGATGCATAACACACTTGCACAGGAGAGAAAAGTCGTGGTATGTAGTTATTATTCAGCCAGATCTCTCACAGCACTGTGGCTGGACAGAGGCTGGTGGGGGTGGACTAGGGTTAGCACTGTCGCCGTGACTGTAGCTAAGATGGCATGGAAATTATAGCTTACTAAAGCCTCTGTTCACCACTCTTGTACAGAAGAACTGCAGGCATAAGGTATTTTTGTAGGCTAATCTTGATGTTCACAAAGGTTGCTTCAACCAAAACATTTCTTTTGTAATATTGCAGGAAATTAACTCTGTTGTAGACTACAGTTTATTTCGTTTACATGTTTTATTGACATGTTGACACTACAAATTAATACCACTTTTGTGATTTTTCTTTAAGCATAAATTCAATCATTAGCAGTAAAAAGCTAACATTATGCTATGAACCAACTCTATCACGGACACGACCTCAGAATCATCGGGACGAGCTTTGTTCTTCTCCAGTTTTCGGCGTGATAACCTTTAATAACATCTGTAGTCATGTTTAGCCACTTATTAGCAACTGTCTTTTCCAAGACACTTGATATTTCACAAATGTTGTCTTTATAAATATATTTTATGTTACAGGTCAAAATTTTGAAATATCCACAGAGTTTATCTTTAATTAAACTGAATTATTTTTAGACCAGGGAACCGTATATGCTAGCTTATTTTCAGGTTTTATTCAGAGCTAATGTACTAGTGCTAATACTCTAGTTAGGACTACAACCTGCGATAACACACAACTTACTGGGGCAAAAAATATGATGATATACCTCACATACATTGAAGTAATCCAAAAAATATTAGAAGGGAGAAAGAAAATCACATAACTACAGTATTTCATGTTTTTTCTAGTGAGAACATGTATTATAAGCTTGATTTACTGTTTGTGTACATGTGCTTGTGTGCATTATTTGTTTTAATGAGTTATGCTATCACTGTGCCAGATAAAGTTAAGTGAAGCACACATAAGCCAGGAAGTATGCAAATAAAACGTTAATGTAGTGTAAAATGCTGCTGTGCAAAGCCACAAGGAGAATCTAACCGTGTTAAAACCTTTAGCCCTGAAAAACAAAAAACAAAAAAAACAAAAAAAAAACCCAAAAAGTCTGTTATGACGTTGTACCCTCCAGGACTGTACAGCTCTGAATTGCAAAATACAGTTCAACAGTATAGAAATAACTGGGTCACAAACTGAGCTTAAAATTATTTAATTTTTGCAACAAAAAAACCCCAAAACTCATGTTATCAACATGGCATGATTAATATTCTAGTGTTCCAGTTTACTGGTATTCCAAATTTTACATTAAAATCTTCCAATAATTATCCAATAATTATGAATTCTAGCTTTGTATCTAATTTAAATTAATATGGCTTCTATTCACTCCCAGCTTTTCGCAGCTTGGCCCTGCTTGATGTCACCCACCTTATTCTCACAAGAGAAAAATGTGTTGGCATACAGAGCGTACCCATCCTTACACCTGCATATACAGTTTCCATGCTTCTTCAGGTGTGTATTTATATCTTACCGTCCGCTGAGCAGAAACCCGGCCACTACTGCCAGTAGGACCAGAGCCAACGTGATGGCCACCGCTACGATGGAAGCCTGAGCACGCTCGCTGGTGGCTGTTACTGCCAAGAAAAGATATAAATACAGAACTAGATACACACATGTACTTCATCATAAACCTGCACACACACGCACGCACATACACACACACGCACACACCACAAACACACACACACACACTCGACGTGTGTTGTTGATGCAGGCTTCAAAAACAGGAAGGGGTGTAAGTTGAACATAAGCTCGAGCTCACTCGCTCTCGCACTCATTCGCCATCTTTCTCTGATGAACTCACAGTAGGGGCTGGTCTGGAATTCAAAACGCCGACTAAATGCACCATAACCTGCGGAGGTCCTGGCTCGCACCTGTAAAACAACATCAGATGCTGTCAATCACATCACACGAGAATCTTTGTGTAGCTCAGGGGACGTCTGAGGATTTTTGTGCAGAACTCTACCATGGATGGAAACATAGATGAAAAGTTGACAAGTCAAGCAAGCCTTGAGAAAACTGAAGCATCAAAACACTTTCTGATTACACATTTCTGATTTTTTTTAGCATAGTAGTTGTGGTAGGTCCCCAAAAAAACTGTATTTAGCCTTTCAAATACTCACGAATAGTTGTCTTGAGTTCACAATGAGGCCTTTCCCTCCTTTCTAACTTTTTTTGTGGCTCCAGAATGTTCAAAGAGTCAGCCATGTATATTTAGATTGACGCTAATGGCACAGACACAACCAACAGCAAAACCACCCAAAATATCAATCTGCAAACTCAAGCACATTGTCTTGTTTAATCCACACACATTCAAACTAAGCTCAAACAAACTCTAACCACAAATAAACTATAACCTTGCTGTTTGGTGCGACTGAGACTGAGCGCAGATGAGCAGGAGTGAGTAGGTCCACCTCGCCAGGACCAAGAAGGTATATGTTTTGGTTTTATAGCTCAAATCAAAGTGTCGGAGATAGTTTGTAAACAGGCGATTTTAGACAATTTTGCAGTCGTGGTGACTATAAGTTGCGATTAGCTTCACGCTGAAAATATCGTGGCTGGCTTCTTCCGCATTCTGCAGTCAGAAAAAGGTGATGCAGCGGTGACAAGAATGTCTTTGTGACCTCAATACACCTATTCATGAGTCCTTCAAAGGCTAAATGCACTCTTTTTGTGAAGTATGGCTTTGACTTTAATCCAGCTAAGTCTTTTCAGTGGCTCATTTGCCTCCTCTCAACTCAGGCTCAGTGCTTGGTTCTTTCACATATTTAAAGATTTTTTCTTTGTCATGCTCTCCTCATTATCATCCCTCAATGTCTTTATGACCCCACTGTTTGACCTGGAAAATGTAGACCGAAGACGGCTTTAGGCCTTCCACCACCATCTCCGTCTCCTTGGACTTTATTATGGTGTAACTGGAGTCCTGCTCCTGCAGTGAGACAGAGAGAGAGAATGAATATTCTAAATATTGCCTGCTAGCATTATTGATAGCATTATTGATGATTAGCTGATGCATGCTAATTCTGCAAAGGTTTGGCCTCCTGTACCTCCACAAGTCAACAGTTTACTGTGTTCAATTTGTATGTTGTCAAGCAAGCACCTCATATTCCTCACTCCACATCAATAATGAGCTAGCATGGTACTGGAAAGTTACGCTATCTACCCTTATCCTCAGACACAAGAAATGCTAACTATTTTAGCATGAGCCAATGGTCAAACCAAAGAAGAAATGAAGAAGAGCAGATGGTCAAGTGCCTGTTCCCTCAATGAAGTGCTGAGATTATTGGCAACCACTAGCACCAAAAACTGAGATAATGTAAATAAATGGAGGCGCATGAGGCTACCAAATGTTACACTCATTGTCATATGAATCTAAGTGTAACATAATTGTAGTTCTGTAGTACATTAATTGCATGTTTTTCAAAATACTGTGGCCTGAATTACTCTTGGCTGACATTATTTAATAGAACTTTTTCTTCATGGCACATCTTTGCCAGCACTGTAGCTAGCCAAAGCCTTTTAGCCAAGCGGTCTCACTTGATCAGCTCACTCCACTTTCTTAACTTTATAGCTTAAAAAGCTTTCTAATACTTTGTAATAGTTTGGCTATGCTAGCACAAGTGTGGCTACAGACCACAAAGGATAACGCATGCCATGAATCAGTTTAGCTAAACGCGTCATTGTCTCAGTGGAAAAATGTAATTTCTTGGTGAGAATTGGCAATCTTTATCATTTATCTCGTTTTTTAAAAAAATAAATGACTATTTCCACAATTTATTGCCCTCGTTGTGCTTCAAGCTACCTCTGCTGGAAAAAAAGATTTGTTAATTGACAGAGACTGTATCATACCAGTGAACGACGCAATATTCTCAGCATGTGGCGTTTTGATGTTAGCTGTTCAGATGCTTACAAATGATCCCTTTAAGCTACTGGTGTGTTTGGGAGTGTGTAAGTGCATGTGTGTGAGGATCAGCTTCCCTGTAACCTCAGCAGATTCAAACAGGGCTAAATGCCCATTCCATTAGCCAGAAGCCATTAGCAAACCACTGACCACAAACCCTGCTCTTCTCTCCCCGTATACCTTTATTCCGACCTTCCCAGAAAAGATGACATCGGAGGATGAAAGACAGCAAAGAGGAAGGACACAAGAACAATGATCTGAACAGGGGCATCAAATTGCCTTCCCTAAAAAGCTTTGTCACAGGAAAGAGTTGTGGAGAGGTAAAGATCTTCTCGGAAATGGCCATTTCAGTGGGGAGAAAAACAAAAAACTTCAAGGCAAATTGATGGTACAAAAGTTTCTGTGAAAGCAACACATCTCACTTTAGCATCAGCCTGAGGAGGAGCATAAATGCATAAATATCTAAGTTAGGTCCCGGGATTTGGGGCAGAGCTGAAGAGAAAAATGGTGATCTAAGATTACATTCATTTCAGTTCGGGAAATAAATGAAATAAGCAACAATGATTAGTTAGTTTGTATCAAATGTTATGTGATGTTGAATGTCTCTGCAGAGACAATTGTAACTTTGAATATGTTGAGTCAATATTTGCTGTAAAAAAAATACTTCTAAAACTGCTTGAAAAAACACCTTTATAACTGTCTCAGCAAGGTTTCAACAGTCAGTCACTGTACAAAGAGCACAAAAAGCACAACATATAATTTATTTTTACCTTTTCAAAATATTTGATCTCGTACTCCAGGATGATGCCGTTGGGGCGATCAGGCTCCGCCCATGAAAGACCGATGCTGCTCTTTCCGGCATGACCTTTTCTCACCACGCTCACTGGGGAGGGGGCTGCCCGTGCGCGCGCGCGCGCACACACACACACACACACACACACACACACACACACACACACACACACACACACACACACACACACACACACACAGAGTTGTAAGCACATGTGCTTAAAACTGTAAAAAATAAATGGTCCTGTAGCATCACGACTGAAATACAAATCAATGGAGGGGAAACGAAAGGAAAATGGTGGCAAAGTTGTTATGTCTTTAGGGAGAGACACTAATTTCATTCTTTGATGTTTACATCAAGATAATTGTGTTACGTGCTGTGATCGTTTTATGTTATGAAATATTACTTGAAACAGCAGATCAAATACAAAAAAAATAATCAAGACACAAAAGCAAAACTAAAACACAGCTCCGTGTTTGATCATTTAAAGATTAGTTTTACCATTTTATGTAAAATAACAGATAATTTATGCAATAACGTCCCTCCGTGTTTGCTGTCATTTTATTTCTTTCATGCTGGCTGTATTTTTTTGTCACATTCTCAACAGTTTCTGGAATATAAGCTTGTTATTTAGCGAAGTTGCTCAGTGTTTGTGTGGTTATTGTCATTCCATTGAGCTGGAACTGGGATTACTTCTAGTTTCCATTGGCAGACGTGCACCTGCGCCTAATTAAGCCCTTCCTTTATATCTTGCTATTCAGCTGATGTTGGCAGAGAAGTCAATGAAGTAAACTATGACTTGGACCATCTGGCCCAGTGTTTAGGAGCCTCGTTTGGAAGCCAAACAGCAAACGAAAAAAAAAGCTGAAAACGCAACTTACATCGATGGTGTTGGGCAGGAACACATAAAAGTGTATTTTCCCCAGACACAGTAGTTGTGGTGAATTATTTTAAGATTTCAGTAATGGTTTGGTTTTGTGGTTAGAAACGTTAACAAATCTCAAATCTAAATTATATTCAGTTAATGGCACTGTTCCGTGATAGTCAGATCTGAAACAGTGACTACCAGTGCACAATGCATCGCCTACAGAATAGAGCAGAATAGAACAGAATAGAGTAGAATAGAACAGAATAGAACAGAATAGAGTAGAATAGAACAGAATAGAGTAGAATAGAACAGAATAGAGTAGAATAGAACAGAATAGAACAGAATAGAGTAGAATAGAACAGAATAGAGTAGAATAGAACAGAATAGAGTAGAATAGAACAGAATAGAGTAGAATAGAACAGAATAGAACAGAATAGAGTAGAATAGAACAGAATAGAGCAGAATAGAACAGAATAGAGCAGAATAGAACAGAATAGAGTAGAATAGAACAGAATAGAGCAGAATAGAACAGAATAGAACAGAATAGAGTAGAATAGAACAGAATAGAACAGAATAGAGTAGAATAGAACAGAATAGAGTAGAATAGAACACAATAGAGCAGAATAGAACAGAATAGAACAGAATAGAGTAGAATAGAACAGAATAGAGTAGAATAGAACAGAATAGAGTAGAATAGAACAGAATAGAGCAGAATAGAACAGAATAGAGTAGAATAGAACAGAATAGAGCTTCATTGTCCATTGTGGAATGTACTTTGCAAGATCTCAAAGAAGTAATGAGGTATGTATTTGATTTTGGGGGGCAGTTCTGAAACCATGTACTCTATAGACAGTGTAGAAAAGCACTGGAAGGGTCATGGAGGAAGTTTTAACAAACTAACACTTCATGAGAAATCACAAGACATTTTCAACTTAGAATATTTCAATTCACAGCTCGTGAAGCCGGTCGTTGCAAAAAGCGTCTTCAGCAGCATCACACAAAATGGAGGTGGGTGGGTTCGGATGTTTCGACAGACTTCGGTCCCCACGTTCCTTCTGGGGTGGGACATTTATGCCTTAAATTTAGCTATTAAGAGAACAATACAGCCCTAATTATAAAGATGAAGTTCAGAGTAATATAACCCTTGGAGGTCTTTCTCAAGCCCCACAGCCTTGTTATACACACAAGAATCTGGAAAAACGAGAAATCTGTTGGTGTGGTGTTTTATCTTGACATACCTCCAAAACTTTTTATTATTAGAACAACATTATTTCAGCTATTCTTCACAGTTTTTCTTTACAAATCAAAAGTCTGGTATTTTATTCCGTAGTTTCTCAAATCAAGTGAGCTGAGTCGCGTGAGTTTTATTCGTCATTCTTTTGTAACCTGAACTGTTGGCCGATCTCTCTGAGGGACAGTTGGAGAGTCTCTGACACATAAAGAGGCTTTTAACCAGGCAAAATGCTCCCTCTGGCAACATCGTGATAGTGTGTGTGTGTGTGTGTGTGTGTGTGTGTGTGCGTGTGCGTGTGTATGTATGTGTGTGTGTGTGTGTGTGTGTGTGTGTGTGTGTGTGTCTTTGTTGCAAATGCTAAACAGTGCGTTTAGGTTTCAATGGCCTCAGCAGAACTCTGCAGGGAATAAATCATTGCTACAAACACAGTAACTGTATCCTGACGGACGCACACAAGTGTTATCTGCAACATCTTAAAAGCCTGAAACCAGAGACCGGATCACATACCACTTAAATGGTATAAAGGCTGCAATGCCATGATGAGAGGCCTTCCTACCCTGCAGTTCAACTGGAAACAATACACCGGCACTACTTCTAAGTTTAAACCGCAAAAATTACAGTACAGAAACACAAGCGTGTACAGACTAAAGTCAAAGTTATAAAATACTGTGTGGAATAAGATGGTAAAATGTTTTATTTTAAATTTTTTGCAACAGTATGTACTATGCAGTTTAAAAAAAAAAAAGCACATGTACACACTTATATATATATATATATCATATGCTTATTGTTACAATTTTCAATATCTTATGCCAAAATGACGATGAGGGTTACGGATATGATGTGTGTTTGTGTGTGAGCGGATAAATAAAGGCACATGTATGTTTGAAATCAAATGAACAGAGGTACAAAGAAAACAACGTCATGCCTCTACCTCTTTTTGCTGTGGTAACAAATAAAGAATCAAAACATTTTTAAAAAGGAAAAACAACAGCGATCACGCAACATAAATAGATAACATGAAAAGACAAACTCAGTAAGATCGCACTAATATTGGCATATTAGCAGTGATTAGAAACAAAAGGCTGCAGTGAGCAAATTTAAAACATACCACATCTGGAAAGCAGGAAGAAGAAGCCTAAGCTTTACCGAGTCTTTCTGAAATTAAAATACAAATTTCAAAAGGCTGCACGAACATTTTGAACTGATTCATATCGTAATTGTATTTTTCATGACTGTTTTAAAACATAAAGTGTCAGAAATCTTAGAGAAAAAAAAAAAACCCTAGGGAACTGGAAACGGTCAGAAATGTGGAGGTGTTTGTAATTGTGTTATTTTCAACGCATCTATCAACCACGCCAAGTTTCTATTTGAAGCGCGCTCGGGAATGACAAATGTTGATGACAGACTGATCTGATCACCAAATCATTTCATATAAAACCACCTGAAACAACATTTTACTCGTACGGATACACTGTTGTTGTTTTTTTGTACAGTAAAATCCCCTTTAGCAGCTAAAATACAGCAAATCTGAGAGCTCAGTTCCAAATACAGAGAAAGAGAAAAAGAGGTGATGGTAAAGAGAAGGAGGGGTGCCACAAGAGGGGGGGATGGAAGACGAGTGAGTGAGATGGTGAAAAAGTGTAGACAGAACCCCAGCAACACTTCCATTTTAGCAACAGAGGATCACACTTCCCGGTTTAAATACTTCCAGCGCTGATGAACACCAACAGGATGGCAAAGCCGGGCACACGTGAACATTATTACAGGTGTTTGTCAGTCAAGCTGCGTTCGTGTGCTGAGGAAGACTCAGGTGGACACGTTGAGCCCTGTGGTGTAACGACGCTGGCCTGAGATAAGAACAACATTATCACAGAGCAGAACATAAGTCTCTAGGACTCGCTATCTCACTGAGCCATCACCACGATCAATAAAGACCTGCCACTCTCTGGTTTATTATCCTTTAACTAGCCTCCGAGAATGACGGCAAGACAGATCGAGAGACAGAAGGAAAGAAGAAAAGGAGAGATAAGCCTTCGTGAAGGTTGTAAACTGCTCCCTCCTACGTGCAGTTCAATGACTCTCAGTGTTAACAGAACAATAATAATCGTGCCATCAGATGGAGGCTGGAGGTATTCATAAAGTTAGGAAGAATGCTAAATAGAATATGGACAACCAGGGCAGAGCACAAAAATGTCCTTTTCTATGTAAAACTATTGTTGTGGACACAGAAAATTCTTGGCTAAACAACAGCAGTGTTAATAAACCTTGTCCACTAACAGGAAACGTGACCCATGCCTGTTCACAAACCATATTTTGAAATGTAAGATTCAGCTTCTCGAGTGAGGGAACAATGGAGTGAGATGGACTGGAGAATGGGAGCAGTTTTGCATTCGCTCTACTGCACCGTTCAACAAAAAGACAGCTGAGACAGACTGCAAAGACGGCTCTGGATCTGCTGGTCAGTCTTTGTTCCTACTCTCAACTGTGGTCATGAAATACGTTTGACTGCAAAATCAAGAATACAAGTGGCCAAAGTGCGTTTCCTCAGGAGGGTGACTGTCGTCTTCCTTGGGTATTTAGTTGAGAAGCTCAGTCATGAACCTGCACCAATTTAACAAGACAAGGGAAGAGGAAGACTCAAACCGGAGTTTCCCAGAGCAAAGCTGGTTAAGGTTAAGAGAAGTTGGTGGTTTGGGTAATGTAGGTGAAAGGTGGTGGTACACATGGGACTTGAGCAGGATGCAGATGTTCATCACAGTCTCCTCAGACATTGTTTCAACACCAATAAATATGGTGTAACGTAGGCAGCACGGTGGTGCAGTGGTCAGCACTGTGACCTCACAGCAAGAAGGTTCCAGGTTTGAGTCCCGGCTCCAGCACAGGATCTTTCTGTGTGGAGTCTGCATGTTCTCCCTGTTCCTGTGTGGGTTCTCTCTGGTACTCCAGCTTCCTCCCACAGTCCAAAGACATCAAGAGAGGACGAGGCTGATTGATACTCTAAATTGACTGTAGGTGTGACTGTGAGTGTGAGTGGTTGTCTGTCTCTATGTGTTGGTCCTGTGATGGACTGGTGACCTGTCCAGGGTGAACCCTGCCTCTCACCTGAAGGCTGCTGGGATAG
This sequence comes from Aulostomus chinensis, assembly GCF_037954235.1. Classification (NCBI taxonomy): domain Eukaryota; kingdom Metazoa; phylum Chordata; class Actinopteri; order Syngnathiformes; family Aulostomidae; genus Aulostomus; species Aulostomus chinensis. Next base: position 15,248,452 of record NC_141338.1, on the reverse strand, counting down.
GCTCCACCCCCCTGCGACCCTTAACAGGATAAGAGGTCGAAAATAGATGGATGGATGGATGGTGTGATGCTGGTGAACCAGGGACATGGTGCAGAAACAACATACAGTTCTGAATGGAAGGCACCACGTTGAAAGTCAAGCTGAGTGTCAAACAGGAAATTTGAGTTCATGTACACAAATCAGTACTTTACAAATGTTTTTTTTTTTTTTTACAAACCGCATTGCTGGAACCCATCAACAGTCTTACTTCAGGGCTTCTGACTCATAATGCAGGGATGAATGAAGCTTGTTCCCAAGTCTTCACTCTCACATCCCCTCTGTTCATCTTCTTCAAACCTCCTATTCCTTTCATTTCAGTACAAACTCTCTAGAAACCTTTTGAGTCCACAGCGCCTACAGCCCCAGTCTGACACATGGCCAGAGCACTAGGCTGTGCACGACTTTCCAACACCCACAAAGGCGATGTGTCACGATTCATTTGATTGATCGCCAACGAGCACAATAATGGAAGTATTTGTTGTGAATTTCCAACTGTGAACAACATGAGCAACAACTGACCTGAAGTAAAAACATTACGGGCCACCAGAGAAACCTATTTAATACTCATATAATAATCAAAAGACTAAATGTGCTGTTATTATTAATCTTTAATGGCCAATTAGTTTTCAGCATGTCCTCCTTTTTAAGATTTTGGATTGATGATTGACAGGCTTTTCTTTGTACTTGTGTTGTTCAAATACCTAAACAGATGGATAGATGACTTGGCGGCTGAAAGAGCCGCCCTCTTTGGTGATTTATTTTCCTTTTTTAAATGAATTTCTATTTCTTAATAGCGCTTGCCGGCCATCCTATCAAAATTGTGATGGTGTAGAAAGGCAACATCAAAGCAGCGCAAAATACACGACTTGACTTTTATGTGTACCAGAAGTTAATGTCTTCCATTCGTCCCTGCTGTATTTCTTCCCTTTTATGTCCCTTTTCTTTTCCCCCTCTCACCTTTTCCCTCCTTATCGTAACCCCTCCATCATTTCTCCTCAACAGCTTGCCCCTTCCGCATCTTCCTCCGTCCCTCCTGCCTTTCACCCATACCAATCTCCTCTTCACAAGTACCAACACTTTATTATTCAGCAGCGTTTCACAGGGACACCGTGAAATCACCTATTTCACGGATCTCTTATCAAGTCTGACACTTCCTACACATCAAACAGCAGATCCTCCGACTCTTTCTCTCTCTCTGTTTCGGTTTCCCACCGTCCTTGTCTCCCTTCGGTTTCGTCTCAGTCTCTTGTTTTCGCCTTTTCGCTCGCACAATCAGAAGCGGGGTAAAACACAGAGTCACACATATGGACACACAGATGCTCCCAAGGCTGATCAAAGCCATCATTGGGTAATTACATCTGTGATACAGAGGCGAGGGAAGGATGTTCTCGTTTCGCTGCAGTTAGTCCGTAGAAATGGACTCAGGAGCATCAGTAATGGAACCGCCAGTATTACACAACCCCATAGAACCACAAGGAGGGGTTTGACCCTGCCACCTGCAACACTGCCAACAATTTAAAGATGGCATTCCTTTAAACAGATCAGTTGTTGATTTTCATCCATTTCTCTTGGATTCCAAGTATGATGTCCAAAAATAACCCATTTAGATCCAGTGGCTCTACAGTTTTTAACCGTAGCATTTCCTTCCGCAACAAACATTATATGATGCCACAGCAACATTTCCTAATAAAACAGCTGATCAGAAAAAGAAAAGGTTGTTTGACAGCAAAAGTAAAATTGCAAAAATCTTACAAACATGGGCTGCACGGTGGTGCAGTGGTCAGCACTGTGGCCTCACATCAAGAAGGTTCCAGGTTCAAGTCCCGGCTCCATCACAGGATCTTTCTGTGTGAGTCTCCATGTTCTCCCTGTTCCTGTGTGGGTTCTCTCTGGTACTCCAGCTTCCTCCCACAGTCCAAAGACATCAAGAGAGGACGAGGCTGATTGATACTCTAAATTGACCGTAGGTGTGACTGTGAGTGTGAATGGTTGTCTGTCTCTGTGTGTTGGTCCTGTGATGGACTGGTGACCTGTCCAGGGTGAACCCGCCTCCCACCTGAAGGCTGCTGGGATAGGCCCCACCCCCTGCAACCCGTAACAGGATAAGTGGAAGAAAACGGATGGATGGACGGATGTTACAAATGTTGCCTTCATTTAAATGATTATAGGGAGAGTTCAATTCTTGACCTAGATTGACCTCTAAAGGTCATGTTGTGGTGTGTTCCAGTGGTCCTGGACTGATTGTGTCCTCTTGAAGTCAGCAAGACTTGAAAATATAATTTTCATCAGTGTTTGCAAGGTTTCCTATGCAATATCTTTTTCCTCAAAGTAACTGAGGGTTTCACATAAATGTAGAGGGGTGAAAGGAGAGTCCCCTCAAAACACAAATACTCAAGTTAATTACAAACACCCCAACAATGGGACTCATACACAAACTTGTTTGCAGACAGGAAGCAATGCCTGATATCTATTTATAACTCCTTGCTCCTGGTATCTGTTGTGTACCACTTTCAATATTAACGTAGGTGATTGAAAGTAGAGTTGCAAAAAAGAAAAAAAAATCATGAAAGAGGCCCATTTTATTTAAGTCCAGTTCTTGAGTAAAATACTACCATCAGGTACAGATTTAGATGAACTGATAGTAATTAACACAGACTGGTACCCCACCTGACTGATGTGTTTGTAAATCCTCCTGTCAGTAACACTTAAACTAACCTGATTTGCTGCTACACACTAAATAGAATTCATCTTAAATGGCTGTACACATTTTGATACCTTCCAAGAAAAACTATATTCCCATGTTCAAGTTTACTCATTCTACCCTATCTGTACTTCATCCATGCCAAATAGCAACACACGTCATCTGTCTGTTACTCTGCCAACCATGTGTAATCTAGTGTAATCCCTAATCTCCACTTGGTCCAGTGACTGGCTAACTTTAATCCAGCGACAACTCCAATAAACTAGATGCAAGTTCCACAGTCTGGTGTAATCCACTCTGTCTGCCGACAGACGCCGTGACAACAGGGTAAGAAGGCTGTCAGTACTGGGCTGTAAAACAACTATCCACACACACAAACACACACACACACACACACACACACACACACACCCTTCCTATTACTACTATCATCCTCTCATCCATCAATAATGACGCTCCCTCGCTCATTGCAGAGGAGCGTATTCATTTCATATTTTCTCATTTCATCAATCCATGTGCTACCAATTTCATTACACGCAAATAAAATAAACTACAAATGCCCATACCTCCCATAAACATAAAAATAAGTTCCCAAATCAGATATGAATTTTAATCTCTATTTAAAGGGAATGCAACAAAGCTTCCCATATTTACAGCTGTGGGGGAGGAGTTGGAGGTCTTTTATCGTCCAATATTAGTGATGTCTTTTATGTTTGGCCATGGTACTGTTTAATTGTTGCCTTGTTCAAGCACGCACAATAATTCCTTTGAGCAGATTGTCCATGCTGCTCTAGCATCAGCTGGCATCAGATAATTAATTACTGCCAGCAACTAAAGAAGAAAACAAAATGCAGATTTTTTTTGTTTGGTCAATACATTATGAAAGTCATATTTCCCCATTTTAAAATGAACATGTAATTTTGCATTATTTCAGCTTGATGAGAGATATTCAGTTCAGCTCAGAGCTTTCTTTCCCTCAAGGGGGATATTTGCAGTGCCATATGAAGACACAATAAGACCAAGGGCACAGGACATCATAGCAGTGCAATCTCTCAAAAAATCAGGAACTATAAATATTGTTAAAAGTCAACTTTGAAAGATTATTGGATGTAAAAGAAAAGGGACAAAGGTCATTTTTTTAAAAACCTAGTGCTACATTGACTACACTCAGTGCCCACTCTTTCAGAAGCCATGGTTGTTAATCCCTTGCAGTGTTTGTTGTATTAGGGGCAGGACCTAGCTAGCATGGCAGCCTCTGTCTTTGATCTCTGACCTGAGCGCTTTGATCCCCACATACAGACAACAACAAAGCTATACAGAATATTTTCTGTCATCTCACACTGTCCACCCAAGACCCTTGGACCCTAGACCCTCAAACTTGGCCTTGTACTTGCTGAAGGGGCCAGCAATGCACACGTCAAGTCTGATGTTGATCGGATGAACGGTTGTTAAGCATAAAGCCAAAGCAGACATATGGATTTCTTGCATTGATAGTAAAATGCATAATCATCAGTCGAGATGCTGAATAACACCTGCATCCACATTAACACTCATAAATCAAGAGCTTCCACTGATCCATGAACATCGTCATGTTGACATGCACGAATTGAGAGGCCCAATCTGCTTTTTCAATGCAGGTACAGAAACGATCTCCATTGTGCAAAGTTCCCTCGTTTACAGCAGCAATGGTGCACTCGTGAATATTAATACTGCAACAGATTTGTTGGACAAATACTGAGATAATGTGATCATCTGGTGTCTTTGAAATTCACACGAGAATACCAATGTGCGTGTTGCGTCTGTCGCAGTTTCAATGAGAAAAAAAAGTCATGACAGAGAGGATGACAAAATTCAGAACGAGCCCTCGTGGCGAGGTTGTGATTGATTAGAGTGTGAATCAGCTGTTGTGACAGCTCTGATGCAACATACCTGCCTGATTGGTTGTCACATTAAGCGACACATACTGCTTGGTGTGGTCTTTAGCCAGGTCCGACACCCCGTTGACGGCCTCCAGCAGGAAGCTGTAATTGGTGTGTGACTGCAGGTCGGCCACCATCACCGAGGTGTTTGACAGGCCAACTTGACGCGGCAGAAAACGGACATTGGTGCCACACTCCTCCAAGCCCCTTCCATCTGGCAAGACTTGCCTGCACAGGATGTTGTAACGTACATCCTTCCTGCCACCTGTCTCCATGGGAACAGACCACTCTAGGAAGACGCTGGTCTCATTGACATTGGAGATGGCGTTACGTGGAGCTGACGGCGGTCCTGAAGAAAGATGAGCAATATCTTTATGTTTCGATTGTACACAAATTGAGCATGTAGGATTATTAAAGTGAAATATGCTCACGTGTGCAGGCCATATTAGGGGGATCTGACTCAATCTTATAGTATCCTTCCTCGCAGCTGCACGCGGTGGCCCCCGTCTGCCTGGCCACGCTGTGAGGCGGACATTTACTGCAGGCCAATGACTCCAGCAGCGAGCGGTAAAACCCCACTCTGCAGACTGAAAATAGGAAGGGGTGGGGGTGGAGGGGGGTTGCCGTGGGGTGTTTGAGGTTGGATAAAGGAGAGATGAGATGATTGGAATGGACATACAGATAGGAAAGGGGATCATGGGGAGGGAGGTTAAAAAAATGGGAGAGAGAGAGAAAACAGGAGAGAGCGGTTAGTGCCTTTGACAAAAAAAGAGAAAGGAGGCCAGCATCACAGTGGCAATCCCAGCTTCCCTGGGTGGTTGTGTTGATTTGAGGCTCCTCATCAGAGATGCAGTGCTAACACAGAGAAAAAGCATTTGTCACATTTGTAAGTTTCCTTTTAAGTTGGATTTCTTTCGATATCCCTCGAGGGCTCACTTCTTTTATTCGTGTTCCTGTTTTATCTTTGGTTTATCTCAAGCAAAATGAAGCCTACTGCCTCCTTTAATGGTGGTTTCCTTCTGTCCTTCCTAAACTGTACACAAGGACGAGCTACAAAGAGGTCTTTGAGCCACCCGCGTCTGGCAAAATCTCTATTTTTTAATTAATACGTTTGTCATAAACAACCAATCGAATGTCATTCAAGTGTATTAGTTGTGCCTGAGTGAAAGGTGATCAATCACAGCACTAAACTGTGGGATGTCGAGCAGACAGACATTTATTTCTAATCAACAGTCACCAGGCCGCTACACATGATTACATCATTTAGGAACAGCACAATTTGAAACCACTGTTCACCGTGTTCTTTGTCAGCTACCAACCATGGAAGGAGAAGGAGGAGGAGGAAGACTTGTTTTTACTACGATGAAATAATAAGTGTTAGTTAAGGAGATGAACAGACATGTCTGCAATCTGAGCCTGAAACTGGGCAGACACTCGGACGTTCTGACCCGCGGAGAGTCGCTCCCTGGGTGTGTGACATTTGAGCCTTCATAGTGATGGAGAGGGAAGGGTGGAGGAGCGCAGGGAGCAAGAGGAGGTTTGACAGTCGGGCTGCAAGTCCTCATGAAAATATCTAGATGGGAATTCAGAATTTGAAGTGATGTTCAATTCTTACATTATTATTCTAATTTTCATTTTAAAAAAAGCCATTTAAATGATATTGCTTGAGTTTTGTATTCTATAACCAAACAAAGATGAGTCTTAAGTCTGGAGAAGATGATGTATGGACAGGAAATCTCTACAGCACCACAATATTTGATTTAAAACTTTTGTCTGATTCTGACTAATATCGTGCCTTCCTGCAATATTGGGAATTTGATTAAATTTTGATTAAAAGTACAGCTCTTGGAATTAATCACTGGCCATAGAGTGACCTACTGCTCCGAAGGTGAGTTCATATGTCATGAATATTTTGCTGTGGGGTGTGTGTGTCTGTGTGTGTGTGTGTGTGTGTGTGGGGGGGGGGGGGGGGTCCAGTGAAATGATCAGAGGAGGGGTAGAGGGGAGTAATGTGGGAGACGGGCAGCGGCGTTCAGGATCACACGGAGGAGGCGCATCATTCTATCAACCCCCATTAGATTTGTCCAGTTTCAGCTTGATTGGTCTGGTTTTTGGGCTAATTTATGCACACATCTGCATTGATTTTGTTTCTGGTTGGACTGAATTTGGGTGACCAACAATCAATACTGTGCCTGAATGCATCCTGCCAGGCTGAAGCTGCCTTCTCAACGTACTCTTTCAGTCCTCAATGCAGTGATTGAGCATGAAGAATCTGCAGCTTACTGTACAACATCCTTCCCCCCCGCCCCAACACACACACACACACACACACACACACACACACACACACACACACACACACACAGATGAGCAGGACAGAAACAGACATAATCCCTCTTGCTCCCACACATCCAGACAGCTGATCTAAGAGGGGCAGGTAGACTGGAGGGTGACACACTCAGAATGTTAACAGGCGAAGATACATCAACAACCTCTGTCGCTATGGCGGCACCCTCCAGCTAACAAGCAGCTGACTTATCGCTGCAGATTTTCTTCCAGATGTTGCTGCTAAACCCAGACACACAGAAATGTATTTTACAAGAACAGTTGCACAGATTAATATGTCAATTAATGACACGTTTCTGTTTATGGCGGTTAAGATGGGAGCTGCTGCGTTGGTGTCTGGAGCTCAGCCAGACCTCAACTGTCATTAAGAGCTAAATAATTAAACTTCAGGCAAGAAGACAAAAGGATGAGGAAGAAAATAGAGGGAGGAGAGGAAGTTTATGAGGAGAGACAGGGAGGAGCATGAGGACGAGACAAAGGAGGAGAGGAGGGGGAAGATTTGTTTGTGTTTCAGGCGTTAGACAGCGGTGGTGGTGATTCACCTTGATGGAACCTTGGTCAGTTGTCACGGAACGTTAGGTCTGAAAAATTCTCCCTCTGCCCTCACTGTCACACCTCTGCTTCACAGGCGCGCACACACACGCGCACACACACACACACACACACACACACACACACACACACACACACACACACACACGGAGGTTTAATAAAATCTGCCTGGCGAGTAGGATGCCACTACCCTAGTTATGAACTGAGGCTCAAGACTTTGCTGTTGAGGCATTTCAACAGCTGGCCTACTTTTGAGTGAGCAGACACTAAAACATCTGATGACATAATTTTTGCTTAACGGAGCACAGACGTTAACGGAAGCCCGCAGGCGGGAGGGTGTCCTTTTTTTGGGCGGCGGGGGGGGGGGGGGGGGGGGTTGCATTTTATTTTGTTAAATTGGATATATTTTAGTGTAACAATCATCGTGTGTAAGGCAGGTGGTGCTGCATTCAGGGCAGTAGGAGAACACAGCTGATCCTTTGTCTAGTTCACACACACACAGACACACACCCACACACACTCTTATGGTTGCATATACTGTAGATTCATGGCTATCGCCTGGTGTCTCCTTGACTTCATCCTCCAAACCCTCATGGTCAAATCAATAAAAAATGGGGTGGCAGCTCATCACACACACACACACACACACACACACACCCACACACACCCACAATAATAGTTCTATTCACTTCAATATGATGTCCATTATTTTTTTATGCATTTTTTTTGCTCTTTATTCCGGAATATTGTATATGTCATCATCAGTCTCATGTCTCATTTGAATATCCTTCAGGATTGAAACTTCATTCTTTGAACCTGTATCCTTCCATTATTATGCTGTAATACTATGATATTAGCGTCACAAGGTTAGAGTTAGGGTTTAATTGGTACCATGAAGATGCTTCAATCGTTGGTATCAATCTTATGACAACATAACCACGATCTTTTCTGTCTGCACGGTATTTTTGTTTATTTTTGGAACCTTCCGACATATGAAGATCATCTGTCGTTCATGTCTGCTGATGATTATTTCACATACAATGGAAACTTCTATAAATTTCTTTAGTTTTTTACTGTAAACAACTTCGAGGGCACGATAGGAAACATTTATGCTAACAGTCAGAACGTTATGCTACAGTATGGACTCGACTGTGGGCTCCTCCCTTGTTACGGTTTCAACTTTAAAAATGATTCATCAAAAAATTGTGTTGAATGTGACACAAAATGATTCCAAATTATGATCCATGCGGTCTGATAACGTTTGAAATTTCCGTAAGATCAAATTACTTTTCTGCACTAGCGGATGGCTAACGGGAGGTAGCAGTCTCCTCCTGACATTTACCTGGTGGCACTGATCTTAAATATGATTTAAATATGATTCATTATACAATATAAGAATTCTAAAAACTACATCTGTTTCCTAAAAGTTGATGTTGGAGCCCAAACAGACATTTGCTGATTATTCTGTGTTAAAAACTAGATGACATGTTTGATTACGATAAAATAAACCCTGGGAAATTATTTCCCCAGGAAGTGGAAGATGATGATGAAAATTATCATAATGTTTGCAATTAAAATGTGCAAATGGAAGAGAAAATAATGAATTGCATGCCACATGATGAAGATGATTCCTGCAGGATAATATTTATTATTATTAATTGTCGTTCATTTCCATTCATGCTAAATTAATTAGCCATGCTCTGACAATGTGTGGAAATGAACCACATGCATGACTCGTCACACATGACATGACAACATATGTGCACATGATTCCGGAGTAACATCACGCAGCATTTCTGATAATTCCTTCTTGAGGTTTTACCACATACTTGCAGAAAATGGGGTCGTTGAGGTCAGTGTGGTAAGCTGTAGGCTGACACTTGAATAAACAGATTAAGAGAGAGTAAATAAGAAGATCGAGTGGAATTGCAGTGCAGCTGAAGGGCGACCGTGGTGCGTCTGTCAGGACAAGAGTGAAAAGACGTGCAAAGCTGACTAAATGTCATTTAAATGGCAGCTGGAATCCTGTAAAGCGTGATTACTGGTGTCCCTGGACAGACTTGATCGCAGCCACATGAAGGTTTTTACTCCAAAATCAACCGCTGGATAGAAACTACAGGCATTTTACAGAAATGTGGCTTTTTTTATTATATATTGTGTTTTTCTGATGCATTTCAAGAGCGTACAGTATTTACCGTTTCTCAACCAATTATGACCTAAAAACAACTACAAAACCCAATTTTCACATTGTAAATAACCTCTAAATATCCCCTAAAATTTCACATCTCCCCCGTGTTAACAGATAGAAACATGAAATAAAACAAATAAAACAAATCTTACATCTTTGACTCCCATGTAAAATAACTTGTCTTTGACCAACTGCTGATTAAATATATTTTTTAAAATCCGTAAAGCACATCCCGACTGAAAGGGAGCTCAAAGCATTGCTCCCTCTTTTCTCCAGTAAAATAAAAAAGAAGAAGAAGAAAACAAATCGTACTTGTTGACAAAGCCAAAACTTAAATTTAAACCGTATTTAAACCAACAACATCATTGTCTCTCAAACCAAGTCCAGACTCTTTGATATGTTCTTATTTCATCCATTCATATTGTTATTGTTTGTGCTCGCCAGTTGCAAGGACAGGTGGGCTATTAGATCTGGATTGGCCGCTTTAATTGTTAACTCAAGGGACACACCCACTCATACACACTTCCTGTGGTGAGATTAGTTATGGTCATGGCTGGCCGACTGAAATGGCTCATTCCTCATTCTGAATGCATCCTGTATAGATGGTGGCATTGCAGAGTGTGTGTGTGTGTGTGTGTGTGTGTGTGTGTGTGTTTTGCCCTTGGCCAAGCTGTCTTTTTGATGCCACGCAGCTCTTAATGCACAGCACAAAGGGTAATAGGTAATTAATATGCAATACACGCTAATGTGCTTTCATGCATGTTCGTTTGTGTGTGTGTGTGTGTGCGCGCGCGCGCGTGCGTGTGTGTATAATACATAATTAATATGCATCACACACTGTCATCCCAGGCAATTAAGGATCCTAGTGACGTCTGCTGATGCTTCCTAACGAGTGTCCTCTTTACTTGGGAACATGTCACTGCAAACATGTTGATTTATATGACTGCCGGTCTTATGGGGGGATTAGAGACATTAAGGAATTGTGTGCGTGTGTGCGTGCGTGTGTGTGTGTGTGTGTGTGTCTTTGAGTTAGGGGAATGTGGAGGGAATACGTAAAATGAAAGTAAGCTCACTTACATTTAAAATGAATTAATACAGCGGGATCGGATTTGAATATATTCTAGAAATCATATAATAAAAATAGCTTTAACATCAATTTCCTAATCTATAATCAATAACTGGAATGTAGGACGTGTGTGCATCCCCATCTTTTTTGTTGCATTTCTACAACAGAGGCAGCCAAATCGACACAAAAGTAAACCCTGACACAAAAACAGTGAGTTTGAATGTCACCACAGAGCCTGTGTTACTAACAGATATGATTGTGAACTAATAAACCACACCAGGAAACCGTAAATATCCTCTTCCTCTATTTGTCCTGCCACCAGCAACTGGCTTAAAGAACATAAACACATCATGCACGTTCATATTTCTGCGCGCGCATGTGAGCGTGTGTGTGAGTGGGGTGTCATGTGTGTATCAGTCAGTGCGTACATTCCCCCGCATGTATGTGAATTTATGTGCCTGCTTTTGTTTGTGTACGACTGTTTGTGAATACCAACAATGGCGGATGATAATGCCATAATAATATACACTCAAGTCAATGGGGGTTTCCTGAGTCCAGTGGATGACCAAGGAGGTCATTGTTGGACAGGCATTTATTCTCACAAGCGGAGAGCAAGAGGTCGAGCGGGTTACCGGAGCCGAACATCTAGAGACGGAAGTTTTCAGAATACAAGAAATATATGCTGATCAGATCAGTTGAGACTTCATGTTATATTTCTGTTTCAGCATTTAGCTGACACTTGTGATGGACCCACAATTACAAATTGCAACCGCAAGAAACTAGGTGTGTAAAGGTCACGACCTCATTGACGTGGCACCACCCCGGAGAAATTGGAGCACTGTGAAAGGTTGAGGGGTGTCCCCTGAAACGCACTGATGGTGCAGAAAAATGATTGTGAATGTTGTCATTTGATCTGCATCCAGATCATTTTGTCTTTTTGCACGTGTGTGTGTGTGTGTGTGTGTGTGTGTGTGTGTGTGTGTGTGTGTGTGTGTGTGTGTGTGTGTGTGCCTGTGGGCACGCCTGCTGGAGGCAGACTGATTTATTTGATTAAACTCCAAGGAAAAGTTGTGCTTGATATGTTTTTTTCATTGAGATGTAAATGTGAGCCATTTACATTTATTCTGTGTTCCAGTTGTTTTGCTCCTGTTTCCATCCGCGCAGACACATTTACATCATCTACAACATCTGTACACCAGAGTCCCTGAAGCAGTGATGTTACAGCAGGAGTTAGACAGAATGCACCTGTGGTGAAGGGCGGGGATACTGACCTGTAATATTATTAGTTACAGTAGTAATGAAGTACTCTGCTGATGATCCCAAATAGAGATATTCTGTTGCTTGAACTGCAAAGAATATGTCAAAAGTAAACCTCTCTGGAGCATTGAAGTACTTCATACTCATATCTGTCCATGAAATGCTGCTCTTTCGTGTAAAAGTACAAGGTGAAATGATAATTACTTTTATTTCAGTCAGGAGCGTTAACACAATGTCGCAATTAACAAAATACTGAGGCTGAGAGTAGTTAAGCTACGAGCTGCTGCCTTTGCAAACCCTAAAATGAGTTTGACTTGTGTAACACTTTGGGAACACGACAGTTTCAGAGGTTTTCCCTGGATTTTCACCTCCAGAGATTTGTTTTGTCTCCATTTTGTAATTTGTCCCCTTGGCAGCGTACAGTACCCGCTTTAGACTCTTCACCGTCACCTCCTCAGACTCCAACAGCGGGGGCACGCGTGTCAACAATATGCAGCAGCAGTAAACGGTGAACGGCTGACCTAAATGCATCATCTGTAACTAGCAGCCTAACCAGTCGTGCACGCCACCGCTGACTGGGCCACTGGAGACATGCAGGCTTTCATGGAAAGAGGCCGGCTCTGCTGACTGAGGCATGTTATCAATATTTCACCAACGTGCAGGCATGTGTGTAAATGTGTGTGTACTTCTGTCCTCGTGAGAAGCAATTTGAGATTTGGAGCTCAAGCTATTGTTGGTGACATTTTTGCAAGTTCCTTAAAAAAAGGGGGGGGGGGGGTTTAGGATTAATGTTAGTGTTAATGGAACATTTGAGGTTAGGCATCTTTAGCTTGATAATGGAGGGTAGCTTTGAAATGCACCGTCGATTAGAGTCTTCACAAGTGCAGAAAAATAACATGTGAATATGTGTGCATGTTAACGGGGGGAGGCGGTAAAGGGGAGGAAGCACTTCTGGGGAAGTCAGTTTACCCAACAAGCACTCAGGAAGCACTTTAGTTGTCATGACAGCATTGCCACATTGAGATGATGGGGTGATGGAGAGGGGGTGGGGAGGAAAATGGAAGAGGAAAAGAGAGAGAGAGAGAGGGATGGGGGGATGCAGGGATGAGAACATGTGGTGAAAGAAGCCAGTCACGGTCCCGATTGAGGTGGATCTGAAAAGATGAATGGTGCCTCTTTTGGCAATAAATCCAGTCAATTCATATTTCAGGAGATGATGGAAACACAGCAGCTTCCTGCCTCTTGCAGATATCTGCGCAATCATTCACCACGCTGCTGTGTTTCTTAACATTCCGGGTTGATAAGACTCAAAAATGTTTGATTTGATCATAAAATAAAAACGATTTGAGAAAATAAAAGGAACGTTTAATGAGGGAGTGAATCTTGGGGATGTGAGGATTTGAGGGAGTTCTGATCAAAATGTAACGAGTTCAAGTTCCTGCTGCACGCTTGAATCTTCTGCAATGGTAAATACCAGCTAGCACGGCGCTAATACTGATTCACTAACATTGATTTTATTCTGCAGCAGGCTCACATCAGCTATGCTGCGCTTCGCAAGGCCACGGCCGACCAGGAACGAGTCAATAAAAAAAGAATTTGTTGCCCATTGAATCATATTTCCGTGTCTTTTTTCCCGGAGTCTGCATAATCAATCGAAATGGAGCTCGAACATGATTTGGGGTTTCCACAAATAAACACAACCGCCTGCAAAGCTGGAGTTCATAATGCGCTCTAAACTCATAACGGGATATCAAATCAAAACAGACACCAGAGGGCAGTAGAGAGCTCTTCTGTCTAAAAATGTCCATGAAGTTGTTTCTCTAAACCAGATTACAAGAGCAATAGTGTGTTCAGGCCAACCGCGTTTGACGGGAATAGATAACACAAAGTTCAAAGTCAATGCAAAGACCTGACGAGTCCCATACGATGCTACTCGCGTGTCCAAAAACTGACTTGGAAATATCCAACTTTTGAGGAAGAATCTGTGCAACGCTTCAACTCCAAAGCCTGCCAGACTTGAAGAGCCTCCCAATGTAAGTGAGTCATCGGTGTCTTTGCAGTAAATTTCTTCAAAAAAGTCGGAAAAGGTTCACCGTGAACTGAAAATCTTCATCGTTAAAAAAAACGAGACGCAGGACGTCTCAAGTTTAGAGAAACAACTGAACTGGCAGCAAATTTTAAAATGATTTGAGGACCAAGGCGATCATCAGCAGGGCGATCATCAGCAGGGTGATCATCAGCAGGGCGATCGCTGACCTGCCAGCTGGCGAATGGTGAAGCATGTTAGCTTTGGTCAGCTCTTATGTACGGCCCCTCATCAATAATAGCGCACGATGGCAAATCCAAGGCTTTAACTGGATAAAACAACCACAGCTTTGCAGTTTAAACAGACTTTTTTAGTTAAGTAGTCGTAGTACAACAGCAGCAGTGCTCCTCTCCTCTCAAAAGAAAACAGTCAGACACAGTCACAAATGGTCAAATGCGCCTTTCCTTGTTACTTGGTAAAAATGCCAGTCCCTCGGAACACGTCATCCACTTTTGGAAGTATTTCAGATTGACATGCGATAAAGTAAAACATGAACTAATCATACACCAACAGTCTGTTAGACTTGCATGTGCTGTAAACTAAAGACACGACTAACCTGTTCACCAACCTGAATAAAACGCCTCAAACTGCAGTTCCGTACATACATGAAAGCCGAGACCAGGAATCTGAACCCAGCAGCAGCTCAAACCTCTGCAAGTGTGACAGATACTTGGCTGAACAGAAAACTGAGAATAAATATCAGATTCACTGATTCATTAATCTGCTGCATGAAGGAACAAATGAAGCCACCCGCAGCACGGCGGTGTTAGTCCATGTGGCTCGTCATGTTGCCGCAGCAGCTGCTGCTTGTGTGTATCTCTTTGTTATGCAAGTGACTGGAATAGCCTTGTCACCACACCATCAACCACAAACCCCACACTCCACGTGTGAGCCACCCGCTCGCTATCCTATAATTCCCCTGAGAGAGAGAGAGAGAGAGAGAGAGAGAGAGAGAGAGAGAGAGAGAGAGAGAGAGAGAGAGCAGGCAGAAGGCTTCCTCACATTACTACGCCAGTGAGACTGTTTCTGATGGCGATGCCGCCAATGTGAGCAGATCGAGTTTGACATATGCTGCAGTGACGTGTGACAGGCAGGCAAACACAGAGGAACATCAGGGCAAACTTGGCACTGAAGTATCACCAAGGGACATCCAGTTGTAACCACGACACACCCAGACGGGAATTCTGGGCGCTTCTATCATCAGTGAGTGTTCCTGTATCAACCCAGGAGTTTCTTTTAATTGATGAACGGTCGTCCTCGTTTTCATTTGTATTCCTTATCCGCTGTCATCCTCTCCTCTGCTTCCTCTCATCCTCCCCCTGCACCGCTGCCCATCTTTTACCTCACAGCCTTTTTTTCCCCCCTTTTGTCAAGAGAATTCCAGGCAGCCTGAATCTGACGATCACAAAGCTGTCAATTGCAGGATTCAGCTTTTATTCCCAACTTGGCATTCAGCTCTTATCCCATCATTCCCACATTCTAGTCGGCCCTTATTCCATGTTTCCGACATGTGATTTATTCCCTTTCCCATCTGATTAACATCTCTCCAACTGAAGAACTCTTAAGTGCATCATTACAATATCTCAGTTCTCTCTTTTTATCCATCCAACAATCCAATTTCTTTCAGCATCTACGTAGCGATTTCGACATTTACTTAAACTTCACATATTTAATTTCAAGTCAATAATGAGCTGTGTTATCCCTGGATAAAAGCACATTACAGGATAGTGGAATGTCGTCTTTTAAATTACCTGCCAGCACCACAGAAACAAAGCCTAGAAAGGGAATTTGGATCCTTCATGGCAGAGAGATGAAGTTCCTGGTTATACAACTCTGGGTGGCAGTTGATGTTGCCGTTTTTTTCTAAACTCTATTTTAACATGGGCAGCAGCCTTTTAAAAATAACATTCACTGTTAGGAAATTGTATTTCATGACACAGTTAAGGTGTAGAAGGCTTCAGGCATGAGAGAAAACCCTGGTTCAAATTAAGTCAGGATCACGGTTTGAGATTAAGTTAAGTTAAGGGACAAAAACTTGGTTACGTTTAAGGGTTAATAGGCCTCGTTGTCTTACGCACTCATTTGTTCATACACACTTACAGCGCTGCTTTGTCAACCCCCATTTTAGTCTTTCAGACAGGAAGCAGAACTACTTGTGCCTGGCATCTACTTAACCTCATGTAACTGTCAATCACTCAGGCCCGCAGAGGTTTTAATATCAGAGATGCACAAGGGGTTAAAACAGCCACAGAGTGTCGTGATAGTCGAAGCCGAGGGTTAAAAAACAGTCTCGTGTGTAAGAGGAAATTTGTGTACAAGCACTTCTCATGAGTGAGGCCCGAGATTCGTTTTTAATGTTAAACTGGCGTGTTTTAAATGCCTGAAACTATTAACACGATTAAAGCCATTAGGGTCACTCCATAACTGCTCTTTTACCCCCTCAAATTAAACTCAAGCATCATATTTTATTCTACCATTACTCTCACATCTTTCTAAAATTCACAGCCAAAGTCACATCTGCGAGGCTGAACTCAATCTACAAGTTCTACCCCCCCGCTCCTCCATCCTCCTCCCTCCTCATCCATCTGCCCACTTCTACACTCACTTATCCTCCTCTGTCGCCATCACCCCTGAAACAACACTCATCCATCTCTCTGTCTCTCTACCCTCACACCCCGCAGTGCCAGATCTTCAATTCATCTTCTGCTCTCCTTTGGTTTTTACCATCGCTTCTCCTCTACTCCTCCCATTCATGCACCCCCCCCCACACACACACACACAGACACACACACACACTCCTCTTCTCTCTCTCTCTCTCTCTCTGCAGTCTTCCTGAGTGACAGTGCTGCAGGCCATCACCAATTATCCCTGCGGAAGTTGTGCCAACATCTATACATCTCTCACACATCTACATACAGTATATTCAGCTGTCATCTGACACAATGCCATCTCTGGTGTGACAAGCAAGAATCAAAAACACCCTTTATATGTAAATATATTTACTTCCTGTGCGCACATGTCAACATCAGGATGATGGAATTACATGGAAATATAGAAAGTGACCATTTTGATCATGTTTAATATGTTTCTGTACAGGAAAATGACAATGAGAGTAATTCATATGGTTTGTGTGTGTGTGTGTGTGTGTGTGTGTGTGTGTGTGTGTGTGTGTGTGTGTGTGTGTGTGTGTGCCGGGGGGGGGGGGGGGTGAAAGGAGAAGGACAGATCTTTAAAGAGCCCAAAGGGAGAGTGACGTGAGATACTGGGGAGATAACAACGCTAATGTAGCTATAAAGAAAAAATGGAAACAGTGAGGAGGTGGGGGTGGGGATGGTTGGGTGAATATTGAGAAAGAATGAATGACAGACAGTCAGAGATTAAGTGAAAGAAAAGCAAATGAAAAAAGGAAAGCTAGACGAAAGAGGGAGGGAAGAACCTGCAGCTGAGACAATGAGGCAGACGCAGAGATGGAAGAAGATACCTTGATAGAAAGAGAGGAAGAAAAAAGACAAAGAGCTGCATTCCGAGTTCTGTCCTACATTTACAAAGGCTGGCGTTAAATCACGCTCGACTAGGCAGCATCCATGCAGCCGATACAGTCAGTCTCTCCCATGGTGCTTCACTCTGACCTGCAACCCACTGATTCACTCAGTAGGACATGTATGCTAACAGCAAGTGCTGAAAAGGATGAACGCACAATATGTGGTTAGAATCGTTACGGCATCTTTTTATAAACAGCTCAATCATACAGATTTGGAGCACAACAGACAAAAAGCAGAGAATATTAAACTTTACACTGTGCAGGTTAGTAAACTTTACATAAAAAAGCCACATCTGAAAGACAACCAGAAAACCTTCCAAAATAGAAGACGCTGAATGCATGATGATAAAATCCAAAGGTTAAAAAAATAAGCCACTTAACTACAGCTGTAAAAGTACAAGAAAGACTGCTCACTAATGCAGTAAACACACGGCACCGGAGCTAAGAGGGAACCTCCAAAGACTGTCACTTAGCCTCATTTGCAAATCTTGTAGCTTCATTAATTGGCAGAAGAGTTACGGTTATGTTTGTTTGCTTTATTTCACTGTAGATATGCACAGAGATAAATAAAATCTTGAGCTGTGAGATGTTTTAATTCCAAAACCATGAGCAAAAATTTGCATATCACACAACTTCATCTTCCTGTACTGCAAAACACTGTGAAACTCATTAAAATGAAAATGAGCTACATGTTCTCAAACTTAGTGCAGCTGCAACAGAACAGTCAGTGAAAGGTGTCTCGTAAGCTTTTTGCAGGACTTGGTGGCACGGTCGGAATTTACGACTGTGTCATCAACTCCAACAACCTTTTGAGATTCGAGGTACAAACGACTCTTTCCAGCTCAGTCTGCAGAAAAACAGAGCAGTTTCTCTCGTCTTAGCTGCTGTCCACACAGACACAAACCGCTTTTTTCCTGCTACATGCTGAGCGAGTATATTTTTACTAAGTATGTAAATATGAAAACACGTTTCAAATGAACTCCATTTAATGGTGTCTGTGGTCCATGGATTGAACTACAGCCTAGAATCCACCCGATCCACGTTGATTTATATCAGCAGGAAGATGAAACATGCATTAACATCATACAATATGCAGATGATACTGTGCTCTCATTTAATGAGTTTGTTTTTTCTATTGCAGTTTTTCTTACTATAATTCAGTTCCGTGTGATAAGATGCAGACTGAACTACAATGCAAACAGGATGTGCAACCAGTGTGCTGCAAGTGATGCGTTACGTTAACGATGTTAGCCGTATCTTTTTCAGATTTCAACATGTAAAAAGTTGATTTCTTCATTGCCATTTTGACTAATCTATGCACTTTGTGGAACATTGTTTTAGCTCAGGGATTTTTCACGAAGTAAAAAATGTTGATTTGGTATCGGCCAAGAAAAATGCAATAGTTGCATCTCTACTTTTATCACAGGCAAAATATTGCGATAGTATCATGAATAACGCACGAGAGCCAACATGATTTGTGCGTAAGCATTACCAGAGCAACAACTGACAAGTGATAATTCTGCAGAAAGATATGAATTCATGCATAAATTATACGATGCACATATTTCTGTATTTTCAGGATGAAATACAACAACACTAGCATTCAGTTGACCTGACCTGTTAACACCACTTAACTGGGTATTCAGGTATTGTTCAGAACATCATTGAAACATGAACACTGTATCTGCATTCATTTCATTGTGCATAACATCTGGTAATAGATGTTCATTTTCTAAGCGGCATAAATTAAGCTGAAGTTTTTTGTTTTTTTTAAATACTTGTCACTGATGTCCTTACTCAGATTTACGAAATAATCACCCATTGCCGTTTCACTGTTTTCGACTCTCAGAGCTTCTCCTAGAGTCTAGTGTGCAAGCCTGAGAATTGAGTCATTCAAGTGACAGTGCAGAAGAAGAGGAAGAAGACTGGAGACAGAGTGGAGCAGAGAGAGCCAGAGAGGCCCTGGGTGCCTGTGGAAATGGCAGTTAAGGTCGGCGGTGGGAATGTTTGGGCTGGAGTCAGAGCAGAGAGGCAGCTGTGTTAGAGCAGCAAAGTGCTGCAGGGCTCCAGGGAATACCCTCCACTAAGCTCGCCAGAAACACACAAACACAGACACACACAGTAAACAATCTCAGAAGAATAAACAGAACCATAGCCACACTCAAGCACACAATACTTAGAACAAACACACACACGGATATGAAAATAAACACAGAAGCTGAGAGCGAACCCAGGAGGAACTCACGCACAAATGTACAAACACCAACTCATCAACTCATCACTTTCACACACTCTCCTCTCACCTTGACAAGAGCCGCTGATTTCCTCATATCCTGGCTGGCACACACACTTCCCGATGGGCACCAGCCACTCTCCCTCTGTGCTGCAATGCATCCTGGGAGGCTCATATAAAGGCAGGGAGTTATTGACGCAATGACCCACGACCTCCACCAGCTGCGAAGCCTCTGAACCTGGGATGGTGTCTGAGAACTCGGCCAGACTCTTTACCAGAAAGGGGCAGCGTTTGTAGAAAACGCGCACCGACACCAGAGCGATACAGGCCCCCAAATCCTGAAAGGCCAGGTAGAAGCCCTTCCGAGTCAAAGGGCCTAAATCGCGGACTTCGGTGTTGAGTTTCATGACGCGGTCCCCCAGGTCGAGCTCTGTGAAGCTCTCGTCAGCTGCGATGGTGTCGATCTTGATGTATCGGCTCTCCTTCATGGCCCTGTCTTCCTCCTCCGTGATCCCCACGCCGTCTCTCATCTCTCCATCCTCCAGTTCATCCTCGTCCCCGTTCGTTTCGTAGTAATACATGTTAAAAGTCTCCTTGCAGGTCCCGACTCCCCCCGGGAGGCTGTTGCAGTCTCTCAGGGTGAACTTGAGCTCTATGTAGACCCGCTGGGCTCCCTCAGTCAGTATCCAGTTGGTGTGAAGCCAGTTGTTCTGGTTCTGCTCCATGACCCGACACACTTGGTAAGTGTGGATGGGGGCGTAGTCCTCGTCTACTTCGCCGATCTCCTCCCACTGAAGCCGATAGAAGAGGGAGACAAATAGAAGGTCAGACTAAAGAGAAAAAGTACAACCAACACAATTGGTTGGAGCTGATCACAATCTCTTCTTTCTTATTATCTGATCCAACTGGGAAGAAAGACGCTGCTGCTTATTTGTGTGTTGCTTTGCAAGCGGATTAGTTTCTCTTTATGGGAGTGTATCCGAGTGGTTACGTCACCATTAATTCATGATAGTTACGACTGATAGTTTTCCAAATAAGTCAGACCATATATATTTCAAAGGAATTTTCAATAACAACTGAGAAATGTGCTTAAGACGAAGAGTCAAGGTCAATGTGACGATAAAAAAAAAATTCTGTCCATAACTCGAGAATTCATGTACAAACGGCACGAAACGACAAGGTGGTGACATTCTAGATCCAAAAGGTCGACTTCAATGTGATGTCATAATGTTTTTGTAAACTTTTTGTTGGCCATATTCAATATCATCTCAGTAACACCTTGAACTGTATCACATACAAATCTGGACAAACATGAATGAAAACGACAACTGGAATGGTGGGCTGACTTGTACAACCGCGAAATGATAATCCCAGTCTGTGACAACGTAATCCAAACAAGATGAACTTGTCAGCTAACTGCTGGATAATCACAGTATCATACTTAAGAGTGGGCTTGAATGTCATTGTTGCTGCGACGAGTACCGTTAGCACTAACGAGCAAGTATTTATCTACAGTTGGAAGTAGTTAAAAGTTTTCAAATGATATGCAGGTGTACTGAGGAGTCAGATCCACGGAAATGTGTTAAGAATGAGGTATAGCAATGCCATTTGAAAGGCTTAACTGTGGAGAGAAAATTATGAAAAGAGAAAGCGAGAGATAGTGTGTGTGTGTGTGTGTGTGTGTGTGTGTGTGTGTGTGTGTGTGTGTGTGTGTGTGTAGGATAGGTATGGATATAGCAGAATAATCCTCCTCCCTTCCAGCTCATTTCCTCCTTGTGAACAGACAGAAGAGCGATACGGTGTTAGAGGGTATATATTCATATAGCATGAATCAGGAGTGGAGTACTTGTCAGCAAAAAACTGAATTAACATGCACTTCTAGGTGTGTACACCTGTGTGTATTGCACAGCTGTACCCCTCAGGTGTGTATGTATCTACATGTAAATGATTCTTAGTATTTCAATGCCAATGCGCGCGCGTGTGTGTATGTATGTATGTATGTGTGTTAGACTGCAGCATTAATTCCTTCTGTGGGTCTCCTGGGAGATGGCTATTATCTGCATCACTAGCACTCTCCCATGGCTAATACAGGAGCTTTATCATGTCACTGTAATATGGCCAGAGGGAGCAGACTATGATCTGGTGTTACAGCTTAATAGCCCATATTAATCAATCCTCTCTGTAGCGGTTGTATACAACCTTCTGTCTTTGTCTCTTCTTCCTCCACTCTCGCTGTCTTGTTCTCCATCTGTCTTTTTCCTGCTGATTATTTGTCATTCCTCCCTGTTTTTTGTGGCTTTTGTTTTCAATGATTACTCAGCTTCTAAACCATTTGCCAATGAATGTCGGTATTGTCGAGTGTTATTAGATTGAACATGTATTGTAAATGCACATGGCTTTGTGTTGATGTGTGTTTCTATTATTCTATCTCTGTGAGGACCAAAGGGAAGAGAAGAGTGGGGCTGATTAGCAAAGTGACAAGAATTTAATTTCAAACGATACATTGAGAAATAATGGGATGTAGAGGATGAGGTTAAAGATGTTTAAATATCTGCTATTCTAGAAAAGATGTATCTTTTATGTGTGTGTGTGTGTGTGTGTGTGTGTGTGTGTGTGTGTGTGTGTGTGTGTGTGTGTGTGTCCTATCTCGCCCAGACTCCAGCCCAGTCAGTCCCAGTGCAGACATTAAGCCTCTTACTGGTTAGATCACACAGATCCACCAGCCTGCACTGAGCTTCATACAGCTTAAAACACACACACACACACACACACACACACACACACACACACACACACACACACACACTTAAGATTGTCTCTCAAGAGTTGTGAGGATCCTCATTGACATACTTGTTCACACACACTCACACACACACACACTCAGCATTCTCTTGCTTCCTAGAATCAAATATCTGCGGTCGCCAGTGTTGGACGTTCTCCAGCTCTGCAGTGCTACTGTATTAATAATGTTTGATTACAAATGTAAATGGGACATGACAGTTGCACGAGCGAACTCTTCAAACTGAGTCATTAAAACAGTGATTTAACATGAGCTGCATGCAAGTAAACACCACACAAACCCACTCCAGCACTGAAGTTAACACCAGCCCAAAGTGTCACAGCTAGATTCCTATTTTCAACGCTGTTTTTTGGAGTGTTTCAGTGGAACCTTTAGACTACAAGCAGCAGAGCAGCTTGAGGTGAAAGCAGAGGCGTTTCCTAGGAGGTTGAAATGCACAATTCAAGGAATCTTAAGAGACTTTCCATGGTATTAGTCAAGCTGGGTCCTAGCAGGTCACACACAAAGCTGGGTGCAAAGAGTGAAGTAGTGCAGGGTCAGGACCACCCATGATGAGAAGGAGAAGGACGCACTATACAAGTACACGTTTGAAAACTTAAGCAGGATTACATTCAACATCAGCGTCTTCTGTATTCATGTTTGAGTGATTCTATGGGGCAGTTTTGGTTTTATAATGCGATATAATAATCTCTCCTACACCCACATCGGGTTTTACATGATTCACACAACCACCTGCGTTCTAACAGGGTCAGTTCACAAGTTTCTCCTCTTAGAGTCTTTATCCGACTGGTTTTACCCAAGTTGTGTTTATCTGAGGGATTTCGGCTTTTTGTCCCATTTCAACTTGAAATGCATCACATGGCAAGTGTCACGAACCGTTTCTAGGACACAGGAAGCGCTGTTAAGCTGTGTTTGTAATGACGGGATTGCAAATTTTTTGACCTCAACCACCAGGCCCTCCTCGCTCACTGTTATTATATCAAAGATGGCAACAGCAAAAGGTAAAAACTGGGGCAGAGAAGTGGGAAGTAATCAAGGAACACATCGGCTTTGTGGACTACTCAGCCTCTGGCAACATGGGCCAGTTTGTCAGAGGTTCATTGCAACTAGCAGAGTTCAGAGACGACAAAAACAAGAAGACTGCTTCATAAAGTAGCCACTCAGTTAAAAGTTTAAATGGCTCCAACAAGTTTGTTAAACGGTCAGACAACAGCTACGGCTCCAACCCTGCATTTCAGCCCATGTGTCCCATCTCTTCTACACTCTACGGCTGTTTAGGAGAAGGCACCCAAGGCTGCTCAATCCTGATTGGTCGGAGCGGCTCAAACAGAAACCAGAAGCTTCCTGGCCCCGACTACAGATGGTGTATGCATGCAGAATCTGTGTCTGGGGATTAAGTGGAAAGTAGTAGCCTTTTCTCTGCATCATTCCAGGTGCAGAAACACTGTAAAAGAGGAGAGTGGCGTGAAGCGGTGCTTTGACACATTCCAGCATGGGTCAACCAGCTGGTGTTACAGATAGAAAATGACAGCAGCCGTTTTGATGCACACCATTCACTGGTGTGGGTGCTGGCCTTTGCCAAACCTGAGACCTTCCTGTGCCAATAAGAAATGTCTTGAATATACTATGGGTGAGGATGATATTTGAATGCATATATGCACACATATACAGTACATGAATACACACACACACACATATATATATATACATACATAGATACACACATACATACACATATATGCGTACATATACATACATATACATGCACACACATATATACATTATATATATACTGTATATATATATACACAGTATATATATATACACACACAATATATATATATGTACTATGTATATATATATATATATATATATATATATATACACACACACACTGTATATAAATTATATTTTGCCTGATATTGATTTGAGGTTCTTCATATCAGCCCTATTACCTCTCATTCACCTCCACCTCCTCTCTACTCCTCCTCCTCACCTTCGCCCTTCCCTGTAAACACTGAACCGTCCCTACAGGCATCTCTGCAGTTGTGTGTGTGTGTGTGTGTGTGTGTGTGTGTGTGTGTGTGTGTGTCACATCTGTCAGCGGACCTCCCGTGGCTGTGCTGAGTGCCCTCCTGGCTCTAAGTCTGTAAAGCTGTCTCAGACTTATTATTACCACCCATTACTGCTGACCGTCATGACACAGTAATAGAAGTGTCCTCCTCGCCCCTCGCTCATGGAAGAGTCCCACACCGGCTTATCCCATTTCTGTATCCATCTCATTCCTCTGCCTTTTCATCTCATCCACATCTATCATCATTTCCCCAGTACGTGTCCCCTATTATTATTACTATATCCAATCCAAAGTCCAAACCACTTCCTTCTTTCTCTGCTCACTTGTATTCCTCCATCCATCCCTCTCCCATCTCTTCTTTCCTCTCCCGGCTGCTCTCTTTTTTGATTCTCAAAGTCAATTTTCACTAATAGGTTTCCTTTACTTTGTTGTTTTCATGCAATCACATCATTTCTCCATCATGTCCTAGCATTAAGTAGCAGCATCAGCGAAAACATGTGCAGTCCAATAAATCTGGAAGCAAACGCTGCTGAGAACATTCAAATCGCCACTCCCCTTCCTCCTTAGGGCCCCGACACGCCAAACCATCCCTGAGCATTCATGCCTGACCATCAGCCCACCTGTTTTTAGTGTGTTCAGCACCTTTTACACTCGTCTGCCCTTATCCATGGCTGTGGGGTTAACTGAGCATGCCGAATCAGTGCTGTTGCACTCAAATCAAACAGCTTATACACTTATACCGGGGGTATTCATTTTATCTATTTATGTCACATCATTTTCAGACAGGCAGTAAACAGAAGGTTGTTGACTATAAGTGGCAGCTGCTGAACTTTTGCAAGATTTTTAAGGCCATTGCCTTTTAATGTGATCAGTAAAGCTGCCAATCAGGACCTGCAGGATCTCAGAGCTGTGGAGCTGGGAAGCTAACGTTAGCTCAAAAAGCTGCAAGTGCCAGCTGTCAGGTTTTGCTAACGCAACAACAAAAAGAAGTCTATTCTAAGAATGTATCAATTTGATGAGTCAGAGGTGTGAAAACATTTAGACAGTTTGGCTTCCTGCAATGATGAGTCTTTTGGTTTCCTACCAATTTTTCATGTCAAAATTTTTGGCTCGTGCCGTTCCTCAGAGTTTTCTCGAGTTGAAAGTTTTAGCTGTCGACCTTTGTGTGTGCTGTTCTCACTTCCGTGTCTAGTAGACGGCTAATGTCCAGGAAGGAAAGTAATCCATACAGTTGCATCACTCTCATCCATTCCATCCTGACTTTGCTTCCTTTATTATTTTTCCTTTTCATTTCTCTCCTGTTTTTTGGTATTCAGTTTTCCTGTAAACTCAGCATTGTTCAATAAATCTTAATCTGCTGCTTTTCTGTTAGCACAAATGTTATCGCTAAATAAGTCCCTTAGGTCTGCATTCGTGGCTTCAGTTAAAGGAAGATGACAACTTTCAATGGACTGTAGATAAACTTTTTGTCCATCCCCCTCCAGGGCCAGACGAGACGATACATCCCCTCTCTGTCCTCTGTGTGTGCATCATGGAGCTGAAAGCCGCAGCTGACTGCTATTTAGCTTAGCACAGTGAATGGTAGCGAATGGGAAGTGTTAGCATACCTCCGTCATAACTCAGATGGATCAAGCTCAGGATCTTGGGCTGTCCAGAAGTAACTCTGCTCATCCATCTCTTACAAAGTCGGCCATGATTAGTAGCAGCAGTCACTCTTCTATTCAGCAAACGTTTTGTTACATTCAGGCTTCTCCGGGGGAATGTCAAATCACTGCGCCCACTCAGGAAAGTAGTTCCAGGTGTGCGTCTGACTCTTAAAGTACAACATCTGGCGATTTTGAATTGGTATTTCATATCAACTGTATGCACGACCCTAGAAATATGAATGCAGGCAAAAACCGAGCGTGACCCTAACCCTCACGCTTTGATGGCAGGATGCTAACATTTACTGTGCTAAGCTAACACTCAGCTACTGACTGCACACACAGAGGAGAGAAGGTCATCCATCCTGTTGCCTGTCTAAAGAGGACAGCAAAGCAGCAAATTCCCCCCAAAAGTTGACATGTTCTTTTAACTTCAGGGAACTTCGTCTGTCCTCCTAATGACCCTCGAACATTTTATAACTGTAAAATATGAATAACACTATGTCTCCTCTAAGCAGTGCTGATTAATTTAGTTAATATCTGCTTACAAATTATTTCTCCCTTAATTCCCTATCTGCCCATATCCTCAAACCTCATCAATCTCGTCTGCGTGCGGCTTACACCCACCCTCCTTGAAACAGTAGCGGACACAAAATTAAGCTTACTCCCTCCAGCCTCAATACAAGTTTGAAGAACAAATCAACACACAATGGCTGTAGGATAGAAAGGATGGCGAGATTTTAAAAAAAGGACAAGCAGACTATCAGGAATATGAGACAAAAGGTAAATAAACAAAACAAAAAAAAAACAGCTGCTCCTTGAACATCTTATTTAAGTATAGAAGACTGCTGCTGCTTAGGGGAAGCGAGTGTGTGTGTGTGTGTGTGTGTGTGTGTGTGTGTGTGTGTGTGTGTGTGTGTGTGTGTGTGTGTGTGTGTTTAAGCTGATAAGCGGTTGCTGCCGATTGGGTTGGTTCTGTTCTATTATAAGTGACCCTGAGAAGAATAATACCCAGCAACAATAACTTCTAAAATGCCAAAGAGATTATTTTTCTTATCATTTTTAAATTTAGAAAAACAATAAATAAATAAATAAATAAAACCGCTAAGAAGGATGTGAGGTCCCTACATCATCAGGCTGTTTACTCTCTCACTCTGCGGCCAACCTGAACGCAATTATTGCATTGAAGGAACACCCCCCCCCCCCACACACACACACACACACACACACACGCACACAATTCATTAATATGATTGCGGATATATGCTATGTGCTTTTGTCAGCACTATCTCTCCCATCTACATGCAGCAACAGAGCAGACCGGGATTTGAATACCGAGAGCTAGAAAACGCCGTGGTCAGCACTGCTGCTCCGCCATGTATAGGTGCATATTTGCACACAGGAGCAGTGACTATACGAGCTATTTCTCATCCACAAATTAATTCCTGTTTAAAACAACCACGGCACTCTGTCAGTCTCTCCGGAGGTTGGTGGAATTAATTTCTTTCCAGGAAATGTGACAGATGTGATAGTGAACTCACGGGTAGAGGTGTTGAAACTATACCTAAATATATTTTTGAACAGTAATTTCTTTTCAATGAAATACTTTTAATAAGTCATTCTCTAATTAGCCAACACCCAGGGAATACTTGGAAATGGAAATACAATCCCTGGCTTGAGAATAATAAATTCCGCTGTGACTTTCAATATCTTATTCATGAATTCAATTTACCCTGATAATGAAGTAGAAGTTCCTGGATATGAAATGACCTTTGGCATTGATACCAAACCAATCAGGCACCTGCACTTTACCGTAGGACAGCTCAAGGTGCCATTTATCACGTTAGAGGAGTTTTGTATGGACTTAACTTCGCTTTCAGTCACAGGTCAGCACATTTTTTTGCTGATGAGTAACATTCATCAAACTTCATCAAAAACAAGGCACCCTACCACAGCAAAACCTCAGGAATGGCTGGACCGTGTTGGAAAGCATCCACAAAAAAGTAATCAAACGCTGATCTGCAATTCTGAAGGGACTTCTAAAGTCAGACTTCATAAGTAAAATCACCATCACTGTGTTTAACTCCCTTTTTTATTTGGTCGGTGACACAAACAAACACTTTGCATCGCTCAGACCCGCCCCCTTCGCTAACAATCGGCGCTCTGACCCAAGAACAGTGGAGTCTCTAAGCATCGGAAAGAAAACCAAAGAGGTTTCTGCACAACTGAGTTCTCTGTGTTAGTTACTGCATAGTTGAATCCACTGGAGACATTGGGCTCTATTGAGGTGCAGTTTGGGAAATGGGATAAGATATCCCTCCGTGAGCCTCTCAGGGTGCCTCGTATCAGAGTTGCATTTATCCCATGTGCATAATTGTACCATCATTTGAACTGATAAAACAAACTTAAACCAGATATTCACGGTTCCCAACTCTGAGCTCTGAACTCAGGATGTCCGAGTGTGTTGGGTAGCAGATATGACACACCCCCCCCCCCCCCCCATGACACAATATAGAACTATTTTCCCGGATTCATGTTAAAAAGAGAAGCAGCCAATGGGAAACTGCAACACTCAGCTGCTGCCACAATGGAACTTGATCACTCAGCAACAAACCAGCAGTCGACCATTTAAGCAGCTGTGACTTGCAACTCCTTCATCAAGAAATACAGAGAGAACTTAGAGTATGCATCCATGGCAGATTTCTGTAGTATTACTGCAAATTTGATTCTTATTTACAGTAAAGTAAATTTCATGTACGTCAACAACAGTCTTACTCACCCCATTCTTCGGGTAGGCCACCCATCCCAGGTCTCCCATCACAGAACGAGAATCCAGCAAGTTCACTGTTGAAGATTAAAATCACGGTCAGACTTAAGTGCAGACAAACGATGAGCAGTTTAAAAATGCAACTTCTAGAATCGAACAATGTGTTTTCTCTGTCCTGAAGTTCATCTGCTAGTTTTTCACGCACATGAACAAAATAAAAACATTCACTACTACAGCAGCCATGAGCGGGTCATCCTACTGCCGCTCACGACGGAGGCTCTTCTGTTGAGCGAGAGGAGGGTGAGACCTGATGGTGGCGCTATAACTATGAGTTGTAGATGTCTTCAGGATGGGAGTTGGGAAAAAATCTGACCATGTGGAGTCCATACAGTGTATAACAGTTTCCTGTTCGTGAAATATCAAAATTGTCAGCCTTGCAATGGCAACAACCGTTAAATGAAAACTCGCAGTGACTCATCACCGTCACCGTGATGATGCCATGATCGCAGTTTTTGAGCAAAAGACAGAAGAGACTATTATTTTGAAGTATGAGCGAGTCAAGTTCAGGTCAATCCACACACACCTGTCTGGAAAGTAGACATGCCAAACTTTGTGCGTAATTACATTAAAATAGACAGGCAAAAAGAAATTTGGAGAAAAGTATATCTGATTACTTCAGATGGAGGTATGCTAACACTTCCCACGCAGTACAATTCATTATGCTAAGCTAACTAGCAGTCAGCTGGTTTGGTGTGGGTTAGCTGATGTGGGTCTTGGCTCTTTAACTCAGCGCAGAGGACAAAATGGGATCCATCTTCTTGTCTGGCTCTGGAAATGACGGGCAACGAGCTTATTTCCCGAAAAGTTGACGTGTTCCTTTAAGAATGTGCCGAGAATTGACAGCAACACAAGGAGCAAACTCCACTAAGAATCGAGCAAAAGATGTGAGGCGATGGCATATAAGCAAGAGAGTAAATGCAGGGGAAGGTCCTTGCATCGGTACACACACACACACACTGCATCTTTTACTGTTTCTGCATATAGCCTCTTTTGCAAACTGCTGGATGCTCTGAAATACCTAAAAATGCAAAGTGCACTTGATTCCAGGAGCTGTGGAGCAGCTCTACGGTGTGGGGTAAACATGCAGGTGGGTCGGACCAAGGTCGGATCACATTCCCTTCACAATCGAACCGCACAGGAGTTTATTCTGAAGCGTACCGAGACCACCTCTTCTACAAAATCCCGGTCTGCTTGCTTGGCCCATCAAAAAGCAGTGCAGTCCATTCGTGTAGGTGAGAACACTTACCTGAATGAACTGCACCGTGTGTGTGGGCGGGTGATGGGCCAGAGTTTGACCTTGACCTTCCTTGACTTGCAGGCAGTAAACATTGTGTGGTAGCCCTCCATGTTGTCCCTTCAGGTATGTTTGGAATAAAAGCTTCACTGCCACAGCATCAACATGGAGGTCAGTTCAAACACGTTTTCAACCTGTATCTCACCCTGCTGGTCGCCTCTTCATCGGCGTGTTCCTCTGACTGAGCGATCATTCTGCAGTCTTTTTGCATCCATGAGCATAAAGTCACTCCTTCCTGCACTACAGGGACTTTTCCAGGGCCAAAGTTCAGTCTTTATATATATTATCTGATTTATGATAACAGCTGACTTGTTCTGTACACAGTGTCTGAAACAATATGGCCACAAACAATAAAAGTGAAAGTCCACATGAATGACCTGTTGTCCTGCTCCCTAGTCTCCTTGTGTGTGTGTGTGTGTGTGTGTGTGTGTGTGTGTGTGTGGGGGGGGGGGGTGATTAGGCTCCATTCCAGAACTGCCTGGTGGTTTTAGTCCTTTATTACCTTTACTACCCAAGCCAATGTTACACAGCTGACTGTGTGTTACACAATAGCCAGCGAGGATAAACATGCTGAGAGCGCCATAAAGATTCAAGGCAGTAACTGCTGGAGACTCGTGAAAAACACACAACACCTACAGTGAGCTCCCGGGACACAGCTCAACTATGATTCCTACAAATGATTGGATTCATCTCTTAAAACAGCTGTTGGGTACAACATGTGCCAGCAGATCCACCAGAAGGACGAGCTCCTTCCTGAGAAGGGGAGGCAAGTAAAGACGGGAGTTGGGTAACTCTGCAACCCCTCCCGACACGCTCCTCTCGCCTAACGTCTGCACCGCTCTGCGGAGAATAATAAAAGATGTCCTTAGGAGGCGATTAGACAACTAATTAGGCCATAAAGAAGAGATAAGTGATGCTGAACTAGATCATAAGGGATGCATTACCTCTCTCGCTCCGTCTCTCTCTCCGAGGATCAAACCATCCAACAAGTTACGGCTCAGCTTTGACGACCATCTACGAAACTTATTATTAACAGTCATCAGTGTGAATGAACGCCTGGTTTCAAGTGTTGTAAGTGACATTACTTGAAGGATATTCAGAGTATTTCAAACACCACGAGGAGCGAGTGGATTTTTTATTATTATTTTAGCTCGGGGAATATTCTTAAACTTGTCCTTGAAATGACAACTGAATGTGTGATTCATGCTTAAAAAAAAAAAATCTAAATATATTTAACTTGGACACTTGTGGCAGTTGACGATGTAACAAAATGATCCATACAGCAATGTACTGCTATACTTTTTCACAATACTACATATCGATACTACAAACCCTCGTATCAATCAGTCTCAATATTTTGCTGCCTTGTTTCACAATACTGTATAGATATCCTAGCTCCTATTACTGTGAAGTACTGCATTATCACATTATTGTATCGATGCTCCAGTCCATAGCATCACTCCGGTATCACAGTACAATCTACTACAATGTATTTTCCACAATACTATACATATCCCAGCCCCTGGTATCAATACCATATCTTTTGGCAATATATCATGATATTTTCTTGTCTTTTCACAATACTCTCAATACTCCAGCTCCTACTGTAGTACCAATAACATAGAGTATCACAAAATATCGTGATACAGTGGGATTGTGACCCACGTATGTTATGGCGGCAGTACTCAAGCGTGTTCTTGTTTCAGTGGAAATGCAAATAGTCAAATATGTTGGATTGGAAACTCTGAAAGTGACAATTTTTTCATCGCTTTGCGCGCGGACTTGATGGACGTGAATTATTAGACCACCCAGGTGGCACACGCCAAGTTGTACTTTCAGCTGTGTTTGGAAAATTTCAATAAACTTTAAATTCAAAAAGGCTTTCGCAATATTCATC
Organism: Aulostomus chinensis; assembly: GCF_037954235.1. NCBI lineage: Eukaryota > Metazoa > Chordata > Actinopteri > Syngnathiformes > Aulostomidae > Aulostomus > Aulostomus chinensis. Next base: position 15,215,989 of record NC_141338.1, on the reverse strand, counting down.
GTACTGCAATGTATCACGATAAAACCGTGCCCCCCGTGTCTCGCGGTATATCTGAGCTCCTTGCCAACGCTCAGCCCCCTCAACGCATCTGCAGGAACATCCATCTTAACGTCTGGCAGCAGGATGTGTCGGCTCGCACCCTCAGGTCTTAACAGACAGACAAACACTTTGATCAAATGTGCAAATCCACCATTACCAACAAAAAAGCTCCCTAATGTGAGGCCTCACACAAGCCAGATCATCCTCATTAGTGGGGAATTATTACTAATCAAACACAGTGGAACACAGATGTGAGGCATCCGGACCTGCGTTGAGAAACTCTCAGAAACTGATCTATTTAAATAAGAACGGATTTGCTTCGAGAGAGGAAATTCATCAACGTGACGGTGCAGCAGTTTTTCCTCAGTATCACTCAAGTAGGGTAACGGCTGGAGGAACGTTCAAGTACGCGCAGCGTCAGCAGATGTTGCACTGGACGTTAGGGCTGGAGACTGGCGAGGAGCCCACGAAAGGGGAGGAAGCATGGGTCACGAGTCACGATACAACATCTGTATCACCATGTTATGATACAAATACTGCCATACTGAAAATTCTGATTCCAAATGTACAACTTGTGTGTACCACCTGGGTAGTTTAACAGAATAAAACTGAAGTGTTTTTATCTCACCGAGTTTGTCTTTAACACCGAACGTGCACCCAGACGTCGGCTTCCGAAGCAGCAGGCGTCGCTCTAATGGCGTCCGCCATGACAGTCTCAGTTGTGACTGAGGTACGTGCAGGTAACGGGAGACAAATAGCAGAGGAGACGTCTTTATTTTTTTTTAAAAAGTCTCTATACTGGCAGCTGGAATATCACTATCATATTTTGTGTGTGTGTGTGTGTGTGTGTGTGTGTGTGTGTGTGTGTGTGGGGGGGGGGGGTTCTGCTTTTACTGCACAGCCTCACAAGTTGCTAATGTCCCATAATTCCTCAAAGACGTTTTAAGCCACCTGAAAAAAAACAGGTAATTTGTCAAAATTACAATAAATGAGCCTAACAGGGGAACATTAATTCTGGGTGTCACTATTGTGTATGATTGTCTTCTCAAATGCAAATATGGGCTGAATTCATCCAACAGCCTCTGGTAAACACATCTTTGTGTTGTTTTTGTGAATCTGTGATTCGTCAAGTACACGAGTTTGAAAGTCAAAGACGAGAGCTGCAAAGCGGATGAACGTCTTCAGTCATGACATCAGAATTCAGAGGAAGTCTCCCGTCTCCTCGGTACCAACACAGACTCAACACCCGGGCTGCTGCCGGGACAAAAACACCCTCACAACTTAAATCCAAGTTTTATTTGGGACCCAGGAGTATTTCACTGTAAATTTAGGGGATTTTTTGACGACAAAACTCCTGCGTAAATCAATCTTGGAGAGGTTTTTAAGTCGCTGCAGGCCTTCTTTCTAGTGATTTGGGTTGGAATGAAAACTTCTCAAACTTTAGTTGAACTTATAAACCAGTTTGTGCCGGTTTAAAAATGCACTTTAGTCCATGAATCCAAAAAAAAAAAAAAAAAAAAGGGTTTAAAGCCCCTTTTTAGTTGAAATGTAATCCGGAGGACGGTGATACACTCAGGTGAACCTGGACTGGGATCGATGCCCTTCCCACCCACCGGGACCCCCAGCCATCCTGTGACCTCACAATAGAAGCTGCAGCTTTTGTGAATCTCTGCCTGCATAAATCTGCCAGGAGAAGAATAAGCAGGTTGATGGATGTTGTCGCTTTCCGGGATAATACCATCTAATAGCCCTAAACAATAGCCTTCATTTCAGGCTATTAAAAAGCTGCTCCGGCTGCAGACAATAGCGTGGGAACAATATTTCACACGCTAATTCAGCGGGGGTTTTTCACACATTTTTAAAAATCCTCTAGCAGATGTGGTTATTTCAGAGCACTTTCTGAACATTTCAAATGGTGAAGCCAAAATATGGCAGGTGACATGCAGGACTGGAGCAGCTGTAAATACCGAGCAGGGTCTTGAGTTTTAACTCAGACCGACAAAAATATTAAATATTTAAAGGAAACGATAAGAAATACGGTACCGAATGTTCTAACGTCGCCTGCGCCTTGAAGAGCTAATAAATCCCAGTCAATTAGAAGTCATTTCAACACAAAGGCAGCTCTCTATATTAAAAATGATTATGTGTCCAGGTCACGTCACCGTAAATGTTTCAGATGGATTTTGCAGCGCGCCGTGCATCTGTCTGCGCCTCCAACACTGATAATCCGAGGAGACGCGTGTGTGCAAACGCCCCCCCCCCTCAAGTAGGAGCACGCAGCTATAAAACCAAAATGTTATAAAGATTATTATCAAGTACAAATCGTAGACGACCTCCCCCTCTGTCCCTGCTGCCGCCCGCGGGAGCGTCTGGAGCAGGCAGAGAGGGACGCGGTGCTCCATTAACTGGAAACACTTGGCACGGCGGGCGGAGGTGACCCGTCCACCGGCTCCATTCACTCTGAAGTGTGTGTGGGTGTTTTACCTTCATTTGCAGGGATACACCACGCCACACACCAAAGCCACGTCCATGCCACCACCAGCCGAACGCCAAAACTCCACCAGCGTGATTGCATGGCGCATCCAAAAAGAAAGAAAAACACACACACACACGCACGCACGCACACACAAGCGGCTACAGGGGTAGAAGGGGAGGGGGATCGGCCCTAAAGAGCAGGAGTTTCGGTCAGCATGAAGCGGAATAGAGCCGTGTTGGAACCATCGGTGGCGTCCGCTCCGAGACGAGAGCTCATGTTAGGCAGCGGGCGGAGGAAGGTACTGAGAAGCCGAGTGCGCTCCGGTTTGGAGAGGCGGGTGGCGCGCCGGAGGGGGGGCGGGCTAAAGCGCCGAGACCGTCCAATCAGAGAGCAGCCACAGGTGAACACCGCTGCTGGACTCTTCCCTCCAAATGATAGAACAGGGGTGCCCAAAACTTTTACTCTGGAGGGCCAAAATTGAAACGCATGGTGGAAACACAGCGCAAACACGAGACGAGACGAAGATGGGCGTCAATGAAATATTTTGGGTTTTCACAAAGATGCGACAGTCTGTGCTCGGCAGCTAAGATCTACCAGACTGGAGTGTTTGCTGCTGCACCAGGTGGACTAGAGAAGGAAATGCACTGACTGATTTATGGTCTTGTCTATGAGGACTGGAGGGATTTGGGTTGTTTTAAAAAAAATGCCTTTTATTGTTATTATTATTATTATTATTATCTTTGTGTGTATGTGTGTGTCCTTGTTTATTTATTTGTCTGTGTGACACCTTTAATTGTGTCCTTGCTAATCTGGCATTTGTTTCATGTCTTGTATCCAACTTTTAAATTGGATAAAATTACAATTATTATCAAGAAAATTAAATGTAAACGACGTTGAATCTAATGATGATGGAACTTTTTACGACATCTGGATGGTTTAGAACCTGGAGTCCAGATGTTCGGCTCAGATTATGAGCTGCCACTTCAAATGCCGCTGATGTCACGGAAGAAAATAACACCCTGAAAAATGGATTCGTCAGTATTTAGTTACCAGCAGTGTTGTGGTGGTATGATGGGAACAGCTCTTACAAGCAGATACAAAACAACATTTATACGCGAACGTCAGCCTATGTTGCTCGAGAAGATCGTGTTCACTCACTGGAGACCGTTTCACTGGTCATGTTTGGGACGCGGCAGCACCGCTTGGCTCTGGTTCACCCTCCCGAGGCCCTGAAACTGCACAGTTCCAGTAACATAGGAACGAGAACAAATGCCACATGATACTTACAGAAATGTCAAGGTTTTAGGTTTTTTTTTTTGGGCTCTGTTCTCTGTTCCCCTGCTTTGTCATGGTGTGTGTGCGTGTGTGTGTGCGCGCGTACGCACGTGTAGGTATAGTGTCAGCTTAAGCTTATGAATCTTGAGTTACATTTATTCGAACAGCTGCTGTTGGTCAAGACAAGCTCGTCACTACAAGTCTGTCTTCAGGTTTTTCTGTGGGCTAACAAAGGTCAAAGGTCATTTATGTGGTATTTAATCATCATAGGTCACCAGGTTGCTGCTGTCGTTGGTGTTTATCAGATTAGTGATCAATCCTTTACGTCTACAGTCTCCCTCTAGAGGTCAGGTCACCAAATGTCCTCTTGGACCGCTGGTTTCATACCTGCCTGAACAAACTTGGAACAAACTGTGCAGCTTGATCTTAGAAAGCTGCTGATGTTGTAAATCAAAATGACACTTTTTGGAGGGGTGTTGTTTTCAGGATATCTAAAAAATCACTGGACAGACTTTGATCAAATCAGGCAGAGAGACTGGTGTCATGTATGCTAGCAGACAACTCCCGACCAGCCCAGGGCTGACTAGAAATGCTGCAGTTGTTAGTGTCAGTGTCGCTGTCACAGTCACCACTTCTCTGTGTTTTGTTTCCAGGTCGTCTTTGAGTCCCAGCAGACGTTTGTGGAACATTTGGAGAAATTCTCTTAAGTCGTTTCAGAAAAACTGCAGTATTTGCTAGGCGACAGTGAATTTGACCTTTGGCCTTTGACAGTTAAAGTCTCAGTTCATCCTTGAGACCCAGTGGACATTTGAGCAAAATTTGAAGCGATTGCCAAAATATTGTAGCAACCCAAAAAAAAACAACAAAACAAAAAGAACGACAACAAAAGACACGTTTCAAATAACGAATATCTGAAACACAAGATTACTTAGAATAAAAATAACAAATATTTCAGTGATTTATTGAGGGTTCACATGCCTGCCTGCCTGTAGAAGGTGAAACTGTAAATAATGCTGCATTACTGGTGAGAGCGGAGGTCAAAGTTGTTGAGGTGAACTCAAACAGAGACTCTTAGTGGCCCATAAGCACCCTTGAACCCCAGCAGCTTCAATTCAGCTAAAATAAAATGCCTACAGAGTGGCACCTTTATTTCCTGTAGCCTCTAAGACGAGCGTGTGTGTGTGTGTGTGTGTGCACTGCTGAGCATCTTCCTTTGTCAATGCTAATATGAAATATTCCCTCAGTCAGTAAGACGCGGTCAACGCTCTGCTTCAACACGTGATCGAGTGAAATATTCCTGTCATAAATTCTGTTTTTTTACGGCCGCTAAGCAAAGTGTGCCAAATTAATTTATGTTTATAGGATCATAAAAATGGAAAATGCCATTTGATGATTCTGCAGTGGCATCTGGAGTTTTGATTCTTTCTTCATTGTGGTTCCTTGTCTGCCTTGTCCCCACTATTACTGTCTGCATCCTTCCCTCTCGCTCTCTGCTGCATTTATTTTCTTTGATCCTTGATGGATTCTGGGTGATGTTCCTGTGGCGTACCCTGTTGACACCTCCCACGCTCCTTGTGTACGCACACAGTCACAGAAGCTTGCACACACACGCACGCACACAAACATCAATTCATTCTTCACCTAATTCAGGACATTGAGACCTTTGAAGACCTCACGAATCGCTACCTTCCTTTGGTAATGAGATCATCAGATCTCCTGCTCCTACGATGTAGGTGTAGCCAGGACGGTGTCATGTTTTTCCGATACGTGATGGGGGCTGATCGCCACTGACAGCGGGTGTGGAGGTGGTTCTGCAGTGCCAGGAACTGTTATCTTCTGGAGGTGTCATCGCCTTAATTCTCCAAAATGTTTGTGTAGGAAAGTGCCAAAGTAAAAATAAAACTTCCCTTGAACCTCAATCTGCACTCTGCGTCAACTCTGGCGAAGTGTTTGTTCGGTGTTACCTAAGAATGTACGAGGAAAGCGGAAGGTTAAAATTCTTTGTTCAACCCCCCCCCCCCCAAAAAAAGTTACTGCGAAGCAATTTTTGGGTGCTAGATTCTTGTGCATCTGTTTAATATCAGAAATCCTTGACCTTTTTTTCACTACATTGTATTAAAGCACCATGATATCGTTTAACTGAGCAACGAGAATGAGAAAGTACAATACAGGCTGCTGGCAAAATCCAGCCTGGGAAGTGACAGGTTTGACAGAGAACCGCACTTTTGTAAGGTGATTAAAAGAGGAGCAACTGATTCTGACAGGGAGACTGAGACACGACAGCAGAAACAGGTTTTAGAATGAGACGAAAGGGTTCCACTGTGACATCATCCCTCTGTTTGACCTGATCGCTACGACTACGACTACAGTTGCTAACGGCTAGCCTTGCACTGACTCCACCTTCTAGCACCCGGGAAGAGTCTTCCGTTTCATTTGCAGCCATCCCATACGAACAGATCTGTGGTGAACATTCTGTGCTAATTGTTGGTACCTGAGTGAAGCACCACAAGCTAGCGTCAGTTTTGTGTACGTTTGCTCGGCTCAAACCAAACGGTTCAGGACAGCGTGTTTGCAGCTCAGAGGAGTGTGGAAGTGGCACCGCTGGGTTTATTCACTCGTACCATCCAAATGATGTTGAAACCATTTTAGCTGGTGTCGTGTCACGTTGCTTTGGTAGCGCACTTGGCTGTGTAAGTTTTAACTGGCGCTAGAAATGAAGAGCGGCCACTGTCACATGATGCTCGCTAAAACGACTCTCACAACATTCGCAGCTTGTCAGAGTGTAAAAAAAGCACTTTTATTGGGCGTAATTTGAAGTTAACCCGTTGCCCCACTGGATTTTATTGTCTCGTGGAGCTCTAGGTAGCAGCAGGTCCTTGCACCACAATGCAGCAGTTTCAAACGTGGTTATTTCCATCGCTCACGTCGACAAAAAAAGCATGGAAAAAATGGTTGAAGGCACTAGTTTTTGCGGTAAACTGAATTAAAACAGAGATTAATAAAAAAACAACAACAAAAGAGTAATGTGATGTAAAATGTGAACAGACAGATGCTGTATAAGAAACGTATGAACCCATTTTTCCTGTCTTTTTACGAGGAGAGGGCGCCTGTTTCTATTAGAATGCAGGAGCGTATTTAAGCGTTTTCCAAAAGTAAAAGCTGTGGTGCAATCAGATGGGATGGTAGCTCGGGGGCAGCTGTGATTCTGTGTCTGCCCACTCATGATAGCAGGGGAGGGGATGGGAAAGGAAGGTCAAGCAGGGTCATTGGAGCACACACACACACACACACACACACACACACACACGTATGTCTCACTCTGACTCAGTCATAAACACACATTTGCACCAGAGATTGTTGACACTGGTAAGACACCTTTGTTGCTAAAGCAGTAAGTCAAAAATGACTCAGTCCTCCAACTGTGAGCTCTCAAGAAGAGCCTCTTATTATTACTTTGCATTTGAAGGTTGTATAAAAAAAACCACCATTAACACATCATTTACAGAATTTTTAAATTTTTCACGACACATTTTTTCAGCATACATTGACAACGTTAATTCAAACTTTCCCAAGGGTGAAACAGAGTTGATGTAGCTCCACTTTAAAGTGTCTCGATGTATTTTTCTTTACAGTTTCTGAACCAGTGAGCTCACATTGAGGTGATGTCACGTGTTCTGCGACCGTCAGTCTGTCAGCCTCATGTTATTGTGCGGCCCCGCTCTCGCTCGCTCGCCCTCCATTTGCCGTCAACTTTTCGCCCGAATCCATGTGAACGCAATATAATTCATCCGTGGTCTCTTGAAGAAAATAAAAAGAAAAGATTCCGCTAGGACTTGCGAGGAAAAAAAAAAATCCCATGTTGGCTCAAGGAGGAACCAGAAAACACACTTTCAGAGCAGCACACACACCTTCCAAAATGCACACACAAACAACCCATACCCCGAATAATCAGCTTTGAGGATTGACCAGCTGGCTTCTGCTGCAAGGAACTCTGGAATTTTCCAGAATGTCACAGTTACACACTGTATGTGGCGAGACATGCAAGACGATAAATCTTGACTCTCCAACGACGAACACGTTGGGCTGAAATCGTTCAGCTGTTCTAATAATAATAATAATTTATTCTTCATCGCTCATGCTTTTGGAAGATCCAACTCTTCACGTGAAAGTTGAAGAATTCAAATTCTGAATAAAATGGAGCATAAACAAGAAGAATCTGACCTCCTTTGATTGTGAAGGGTTGATGTTTGGGTGTCACAAAGGAGAAAGAAAAAAAAAACTCATAATAAAACTTGAACCAGAAGACTTCCAAAGAAAATACCCGACATTTTGACATTTCATATTGATGGAAAAGTGCAGGTTTTATTACTCTCATGAATGATGGCTGCATTCCATTTAGATGTCTCAGGTCAAGAATCACGCAGGGTAGCATGACTCAGGAAGTCTCTCTCTCTCTCTCTCTCACACACACACACACACACATCATTAATGCTGTTATTTACAACTTTGATTTTCCCAGACAGGTCAAACAATCTGCAGCAGTAAAGGTCACAATTGGAAAGTCAGCAGTGGATCATCAGCGATGCACAGACACCGAGAGGGAAGAATGTGCTCTGTGGGTGGGGTTGCAACATTAAAAATATCAGTCTGAGTCCGTCAGTGTGCGAAAACAAGCTCTTTAACAAATAAACTCGGAGGTGAACCCAACATGGAGGTGCTGCCACGTCTCACTCTTTATGTTCCACAGGCGTGAAATCATTGCGCAGATTTTGCTCCCCCATTAAATATTTTCACCCAAGAACATCCATCCATTTTCTATACTGCTTATCCTTTGAGGGTTGCAGGGGCGGGAGGCTGGAGCCTCTCCCAGCTGACATTGGGTGAGAGGAAATAATCAGATAAAAACAAACAACTGAAAACACAGCTTCCTCTCTAGTTTCACTCAGAACAGCATGAGCGTGCATAAATATATAACATATGAGCTCCTTGATATGGACATGTGCAAATGTGTGCTTTGTATAAATGTGTATTATGAGTGTCCGGCACCATACTTGTCTTGTGTATTGTATCATTAATCACATGACCTGTCCGGGGATGTTTGGGCTGTAAAGGCGTGTCTCCACATTTGTTCACGTCTAATTAAGAACTGGGGCCCGAAACGTCCCGTGAGGTGACAAACGGTTCCAAAGCTGTAAGGACCAGCTGCAGGTGGGCTGAACTTTGGCAGCTTTCATTTATCACCAAAGACCAGGAAACTGTTTGTTGAGAGTCCCAGCCTGAAGTCCCCACAAGCTGAATTTAGGTCAAAGTGCCAGCTAGTGGTTACAGGAAGTTGGCCTGATGGAACGAACATCATTTGATTGACATCCAAATAACAGTGGTCTTCATGTGATGTATAGCAAAATATTGTACAGTAAGTATTCTCTAGCACCACCTAGTGGATGCAGGGACTGACATGTGCACTGTTCTACTTCACGTAGAATTCACATTTTATCAAGCAGCGCCTTCACCTCCCTCATACCCTACAGAACCGTCGCGCACACACTGATGGGTGCGAGACTGTGTGTGTGTGTCTTTTCTCTGCTTGATTCTTGGGGGAAGTGTGTGCTGTCTGAGTGCTTTCGAGTTCTTGTTTTAACTTTGATTGCTTTCTTCTCTGTAACATCCACACGTGGAACCAGAGTTCCCCTCAGCGAGTGTGTTTTTTGCATCTTGGCATATAATCCTGTCATTTCTTTGAAATAAGGCGTGTGAACAAAATGTGCTTCAATTCATTTTCGACTCGAGACAACAAGTTGTGTGCCGCCTACAAAACTATGACGTGAAGCCTCTTCTGATTAGTCTTTACCCTCTCGGTTCCAAGGGTTAAACTCCTCTCCATCAGGATAAAGTCAGCAGGTGAGTGTGCAGCAAAAATGTGCTGTATTGGATTTCAACTCCTGAGACGCCACGCTGCCTTCAAGACACAGTGAACAACTGTATTGTGACGCAGGCCCACCCCATGTGGTCCCCCACGCAGGTAGATACCGCTACAAAGACAAGAACCTGCATTCACTTTGATAGTTTACTAACTCCTTGGCAAGTTTTCAATGCTCAAACAAAGTTGTGCAGTTCAGATTCTCTGCCCTCCATTTGAACCCGAAACATGGAACTCTTGTTTTGGGCTTATAAAGAAGCAAAGCACACAAAAACATACCCACATGCACGTACACACACATACACAACCCCTTGGGCATCGTTAAGCCCTGCTTAGCAGCTCAGTGAGGCTAGCAGGCAGTGCTGCTGATATTCTCTCTCTCTCTATTTTGGCAGCTCCCCTCTGCATGCTGCTCCAAATCCTGCTGCTCTCTTTTCACACATTTTATCTCCCAACTCAGGACTTACAGAATATATACTTCATTTGAAAGAGAGTGTGTAGGGCCACAGGGATGACTTATTCTAAGTGCAATCCTTAGAGGAAAAGTGCCTGGGAATATGTGATGAGCCACCGTATGAAGAAAAAAAGTGTTTTCATTTAGATTGGGAGCTCAGTAAAAGCAATGTTGACTCTGTTTCTCCTGATGATTTCAATCCAAATGAAATATATTCTTCTTATTCTAAAATGTGTGCTGGTGCATTATTTACTATGGGTACTACGTACAGTGGTGTTAGAAGAATATCAGTCAGAGTGTATCACTTTACAAGAGGTGTACATTGAGAAGTGTTAGTTAACTGTTAGTTAGTGGTCAACTAATGCGCCAAGTAATCATTTACTAATGAGGTCCAAATGAACGGGTGTGTGATGACAGGCTGCTGAAGGGAAAATAAAGATCACAACAAACATGAATTAATGGTTAATTGTGCGTAAGTATATGCTAATTCACCAGTCGTTCAGATAACTAAGCATTAACTAACTGTTATTATTTACCTTCTTGGAAAAGGGTTAGTATCTGAGAACAAAAGCCAGTTTATCTCCTATTCTGACTAAAGAAAGAAACAAAAACAACAAAAATATCCAAACATGTTTTACATCAAGTCATCAGTCGGCTCTTTCATTTTGGTTTGGTCTCATTTTCCATTTTCCTTAACATAAGAAGTACAAAAATGGGACATGGTGGTAAAGTAAATTGTAAGACGCGATGAAAGATTGGATACACTTCCACCATTCTTTTAACCAGAGTGAGTTTTTTTGTTCAGTTCGATGAATAAAGTATAATTAATTGACACAAGCACACATGCGTCCAAATTAAGAGAACTAATCCGCATGGAACACCCTTGCTCTCTACATAGCTGATGGACAAGCAGCTCCTATCAGAGCCGCCTCTCAGTGCTCCATACGTAGCGTGCTGAAATCCTTCAGAGTTTAAATGTTGACTTATGCTTTTGCAATATTTTGTGATGCATAAACAAAGACGTGGCTCACAGCCTCGGGTTTATGCAGCACCATTCACAGGAGACAGTGTTTGTGGTTTGATTACACAGTCAGCTTGGAGGAGACATGATGGGTCCATCTACTGAATTCTGATTATACCCAAAGTGGCGCGAGGGAGAAGTTTGCCTTCAAGGCTTTCTGCCAGACAGGCTCTCCAACAGAAAGTTAGCCAGACAGTTTTGATAATACATTGAAAAAAGTTCTATTCCAACACAAACAAACAACATTTGTTCACCAAACCTCCCCAAACGTGACAGAAAAGTGAAGATTTCTGTCAGAAATATCTCAAGAAGATTTTCTGCCAGAAAGTCTCTCTGGTGGAGAGACTTTGAGGCAAACCTCTCCCTTTCTCCGGCTGCCATTTTGGAGTTATATAACACATAAGCCCCCTCCTTTCCCCCCAGCTCATTGGCATCGTTTTCTATCGATTGCATCCATTTCCCAACGGTACGCACTGCACCCCCGTCCTTTTTATCTTTTATCCTTTTTGTTGTCTCCAATATACCCCCCCTCCACCTCCACCCCACCCCGCCAGCCAACCTCCCCTCCGCATCCTTGTTCCACTTTTCCTTTCTCTCTCTCAGATTTTCCTCTACTCCTATTTTTGCCCTCTATATCTTTTCTATTTTGCTCTACTGTATGCGCACACACACACACACACACACACACACACACACACACACACACACACACACACACACACACATACTAAAATCATGGATTTCCTCTTCTGATTAACCTACAACTTCCACGTCCCCCCAACCCCCCCTTCCCATACCTACCCCGGGGGTCCGGGGCAATCAAATCAATTGTTTGTCCGGTTCGGCGTGGCAGCAATCTGCTTTCATTCTCCTGCTTCTGTTCATCTCTTATCTCGTTTGTGTTTCGAAGCAAAAACAAGAAACACAATTTGTGACAGAATATTACACATTCATCCTCCTGAGCCTCAGGTGCCCGATAAGCATAAACCCTTCCCGACGTGGCTGGATTAACCCTTGGTGGAAAATATAGCCAGAAAACTCTGTGGACATGAAAACAAACATATATACTGTATATTTATGTATATGTATATATGTGTGTGTAGTATTTGTTGAATTATTGTCATGAATTCATCCCTGTTTTCAATCTTGTGATTTGACTGATACGAGGTCAGCACTAGGGCGAGACCGTGGACGGAGCAGTCGCATTAGCACTGATCTGAGATCAGCCAGTGATACAGAGTCGAAGCTAAAATGCATCTTCCTTTCTTATAAAGAACAGACCGAGAGGGGCAGAGCTTATGCTAGAATGTTGCTGCCATTTTCTTTTCATAATTTTGTAGTTTTAGATCCATTCCTCTAAATACTGCAGCGTCCCCATGATTGTTTGGTTGCAATGAAACAACAGCAACAAGAGAAAGCAACAGCTGAAGCTTCACTCACACCTCCACTTGCAGCCTGGAGTCATTTTCCTATTTAACCAATCAATACTGATGATTTGCCATAACTCAAATCAATGTTCCAGCCAGACGTGTCAGCCACATGTGGTATTTGGTGCTAATGCTCACTAACTTCCCTGTGCCACCTCCCTTCACTGACCCCCCCCCCCCCCCCCACACACACACACACAGACACACACGCTGCTTAATGTTGAAAAAGAGTGAGTCCCTATAGAGCCATAACAGGCTGAATGACACGTGTGTGTGTGTGTGTGTGTATACATGAGAGGAAGTTCCCTGGAGGATAAACATATATCATATTAGTCTTTTAGTTCCACCCAAGGGAGCCAGTCTGTGTGTGTGTGTGTGTGTGTGTGTGTGCACTCATGTGGGAGGAGAGCTGAACAGCTGTCAGCATTGGCAAAGCAAGTTATCAAATATTCAAACTTACACATTCAATTCTGCTTAACCCCCCCCCCCCCCCCTTTTCTCCATTCTCCCCCAAACCCGGGGTCCTCACACATCCATCATGTCCACCTTCAGTAAGAAGATCTCTCCCTCCCATTATTGCTGTGACACTGGTATGATGTCATACTGAAGAGGAATTGAGTTGAAACGGTTTTACCATGAAAGACTTCCCATCTCTACTTTGTCTTTTACATCCTGGATGTGTACATGAGGGGATTGAGCAGAAGTGTTTATGCTCATTCTGAGAACAGCGAAGAGAGGGAGAGATCATGGTGGCTGGTTCAAGAATTATTCTGGATGCCATTGTGAGTACAAATTCCGTGGATTTAAGTTGAGTTGTCAAGTATTACTTCTGAGTATTCTTTCTCTGGGGTTTTACTTTTCCCCTGTACGACATACCGCAGACATTTTCTGCTTTTTACATGTTCAAAAACACACTTTATTTGAAAAACTTTGATTCCAGAAGGGCGTCATAGCTTTTTTGTCAATATGGTGAAATTGTACTCTTCTTATACTATAAAAAATACAAATATCTGTACTTATACTTAACTGTTATGTATATTTCGATGCGGAACTCCAAAACTGTCGTCACTGACATGTTGAAGCAACGTTGCAAAGAACTACCGAAAAAAATGACTAAATATTCATCTTGAAACACCCTTTTTTTTTTCTTGGAGCGCGTTATAAAAAAAATAACGGCTGCTCACCGTAGCATACGTTATTTAGGCCAACATCTAGTTTTATGAGACTTTTGATACCGAGAAAAGACGTGATCGTCATAGCGGGTTTTACAGGAATGCAAAACTAACAAGGCCATGAAATCTCTCTCCACACAGGAATTTTCCAGTTAGGTGGCCGTGCTGTTGTCATGCACCGAGCCTCCTGAGCACAACACCATGCAATTTGCCACAGTCTGGGGTTTTTACTACGCTCCTGTATCCTGGATTGTCTGTCTTTGTCACCGGGGATCCCTATTTTTCCCCTACCTTGCAAAATTGATTCATCATGGTATTGTATAGCAAATGTGTTCCAGTAATTAAGTCCACTATGAACGGAGGGGCTTCTTCAGCAGATTCGCCTCTTATCTTCACAGCAGTGGGGCCGTTCTTTCATGTATGGTGTAACAGTTTGTTATCTGTACCTCACAATGGCAGAAGAGGGAGCAAGGGTGTCCAGCTCAGGTTAAATTTAGATGTTTTATCTGTTCTTGAGCTCTGAGGGGAACACGTACACCACAGTGCGGTCTTGCAGCATTTTCTCCATTTTGAGTGCGGAGGATGTTAGCGGTAACGGTGCCAGGTTAAAGAAGACATGTATAGCGTGCATGTGTCACCACGAGACACCGGCAAACACAGATGGTTTGTGACTGTGTGCTGCCTGCCAGTAGCGACCTGGCACAGCTGGTCCACACTGCAGAGCCTCCTAACAGCTTGTATATGGGATGCTCACAGTGAATCACTGAAAAATTAAGCCTGTTGTGTTCTATAGGTCATTCATTATGGTAATATTTACTGTTTTTTGGCTCTGAGCGGCTGCTATTAAATTCAAATGGGTCAGATAAAGAACTCTGGTTGTATAAATGGAAAACTCACTGCAGGACACTTTGAGAGGATCATTCTAGGGTGCCTGAAGGTCAACGTGTTTCTTTTTTTAACCTTTCAGATGTTGTCTATTTGCCATATGTCATAACACATCATGTTATCCATATTTTATGTTAAATGCATCTACTTGGGATGCAAAACAAATGTTTACTTAAAAAGCTGATGCTGCGACGCTATCTTGTTTCATCAGGCCTCATCATTTACCTGCCAAGCGAGCAGCGGCACAGCTGGCGACGCGGCGGTGTGGCGCAGAGAGAACAGCTTGCAGTCAGACGTATAGGACAGCGACGGAAAGAGACATTTAAAAAAAGACCTTATGGTTTAGTGTTTTCTTTCTTGTGGCAGGAGACCAAAGAAAAAAACACAGATTTCCACTCGAGAATTTTCAGTCAATGGGAAGGTTAGGTATTTTTTCGTGGTGCATAAGAATAAATTATGTTCTATAAATTCACTCTTGATGACTACATTGAACAACTCCACCCCTCCCCCCTAAGGACAATATATCACGTGGGGTTTGGCGAGGCTGGAGAGGAGCGGCGCAGAGATCTAGGGCAATCAAAAAATACTTCATCAACAAGATGAAGGCTTTCATAAAAACGCTAATCTGACTCACTGCGTGTGCAACCAGCATTTTGTCACTAACAGTCGAACGCTGTCTCTTTGTAGGCGTCTTTATTACTGTAAATGATCCTGCAACACCTGGGGAATCCTATTGGATGCATGAGTTTCTGAGTTTCCTCTTATATCAACAGTGAAGTGGATGTAATTTAAGGGAATTTAGCCCCTGAGCTAACGAGCTACTGTATTCCAAAGGGAACGCTTTAAAATATTTAAATGTGCTCAGTCACAAAAAGAAAATATTAGAAGCTTTGGGAATCAAATTTTTACGTGTTACTTTCTTTGCTTTTTAATCGACATATTTTATTGATCCAGAGTCAGGAGCGGCTGGTTGTCATTTCGGATGATGTCCCAGCAGGTCCTGATCCTGTCGTCTCCGTGGTCCTCTCCAGACAGAGAGATTAAACTCGTGTACCAACTCATCCCACTGTGTCAGCAGAGCTTGGAGGGCTGGATCGATGGGGGTTCCCTGGTACATGGACACAGAAGAGGACAATTAACACACTGACAGACTAACAGTAAAAAAAAAAAAATCCAACCAGGGACACAGATTTCTTCTGGGGCTGCGTGATTTTGACAGGCAGCAGAAGAAAAGAGGCCCCGACGCCCACTTTTACACAAAATCAACAGCAACTTTCTTAACTCATGAAATTTGGTTGATCACACATGTGACAGATGAATCCCAGTACTGGTTATTGATCTAACCAGTTTAATACCAAGAGATGAACCTTCTGAAGAGTTCCTCTGAAACACACAGGCTCCATTTGATGAAAAGATGGCGTGAACCTCCGTCTGATGATGTCTGTTCAGATGCTTTGGTGAGGCTGCGGATCATTTAGAACTCCACACTCTTATATTGTTATGAAGTCACTTGTTTGTGATTGTAAATGAATAAATTCAAAATCCTTATTATTCCAGTTTGTATGCTGAATTTGTCTGTGGGAAATTTGAGTACCACTAGCACAAACACACACACACACACACACACACACACACACACACACACACACACACACTGAGTAAAACGACGATGTATTCCCTCAATACACACGTGCTGAGCTAAGAGACCAGTACCAAAAAAAATCTTCTGTGAGAATATGTGTACAGTTACTACCTGAGTGTGTGTGTGTGTGTGTGTGTGTGTGTGTGTGTGTGTGTGTGTGTGTGTTTCAGCTATGCTACCTCAATACAAGCGTTGTTGGCCCAGTCTGGAGTTGACCAAGACCATTAAAGTTGCCCTCATCACACTAACACTTTTACTACATGTGTTTCTTAGTTTTGCTCCTAGTGAGCTCTGATGGCTTCCATCTTTTCTTTTCATGTGTTTGCTGTTGTGTATTTTGCTATTTGCTGTTCTGATGTGCACTGTACTTGACACTGCTCTTCTCCAGCGTCTCTCCATCCTGACAATCCAAATTGTTGGATTCCTCCTCTTCATCTGGGTTCAGCACATGCATCTGCATCCAACAATCTGCAGCTCCTGCTTTTGATTCCCCCCAAAAAAGTTCAGTTCAAGGGTGAGATGACAAACACGCAGTGTGTGATTGTGTTAATGGGTGGGAGTGTGCGGACAGAGTAAATGACCAGAAATGAAAGATCATGCTAATGACGAGCTGGAACACTATTTAGAACTAGGCTTCCCAAAGGAAGGCCCCGGGACCACATTTGGCACACAAGATGTAACAAACAAGCGTAATAATAGAATATAAAGAATAATTCAAAATTATGTACTGCATACTGTTGATGCTCTTTTCTTTATTGTCAGGCAAAAATGTTCCTCAAATATGATGCCTGATAATTGAATAATTTATTTTTAACAATTAGGAAAAAGTTTGGGCCACCCGTGATTTAGATACATTAAGCAAATTTTTTTTTTTCTGTGGCTGAATTATTTTTCGTATCAACCAAAGTTTCCATCATTAGAATTTATGGAATAACTCCTCCCATCCACTAGCATTCATTGTGCTAAGCTAACTAGCATTCAGCTGGTCTCTGTGGGTCTTTCATCCAACACAGAGGAGAGAAGAAGATCTTTCTTCTTGTCTGGCTCTGAAGGAGGATGGCAAATAAGTGCATTTGCACAGACACGTCTGATATTCTTGATTTGTTTGGCCTCTATTGTGCTTATCCATCAAAATTTCATCATACATCCTCAATGCTTCTGTGCCGAATCCAGCAAAGACAACGATGACAGACGACTGTGATTGATCGATGCTTTTCATTCAACTGTGGATTCACCGTCCTTCCTTTTACAGCACACCTCTCTTTATTTGTGTGAATGCAGAGCAACACTGAATGAGCGTTTCATGGTCGACGGGCTGCATATAAAGGTTATGTATCCCTGGTCAGTATTAGCCCTTTAAAAATCCAGACAGTAATAACGAAAACCCTGACACATTTTACATTTTATGAGATTATCAAATACTGCAGTCTGGAGTGTAACTGCAACTAATGGAACCAACTATACTGAATCCTGCCCCCCCTCCCACCACCACCACTTCTGTTCCTCTCTCCCACATATACAGCACACACACACCAGCAAACACCAGCAGAGGGTAAATTAAAACTTCAAAGGAGTAAATGCATGGAGAGATAGCGAAACACACAGAAAGCCCCTTCTGCAGTCTGATACCCCCCCGGCGGTTGCCACATCTACTTAGTTCTAGCAGTATGACAGCTTTGTTAGATGTTCATGTGTTGCTGTTTGTTTATGTGTGTTTGCATATATTTCATATCTACCTGCCTCATTACGTACAAGGAGTCTGTGCAGGTTTTTGTATTTGTTAATACAGTATATGTCCATACCTGTGTGTATGCGCGCCAACTCTCTCTTCATCCCTCCAGATTTTTGGACGGCGAGATGTGTTACCACAGGAACATAGATGGGTCCTGTCCCCAACAATACATATTCTCATCTCCATAATTCCTCCATTTCTAAAGGAGCGGAGGAAGAGAGAGGGAGAGAAACAGCGTGTCAGAGAGAGGGAGGCTAGGTGGATTGGAGAATGGAGGGAAGGAGACAGAATAAATGGAAGTTGTAAAAAGGGAGGATTATGAAGAGAGGAAGGTGGATTAGACGAGTGATATTAGGAGCAAAGGGTGATCAAAGGAAGGAAGGGGGTGTGAGGGGGCAAAAGTATTTATGGGGTCAAGAGTTACAAAAGATGGAGGGAAAACAGAAAAAAGAGAAGTAGAAACAGATCATTTTCATAGAGAGGAAGAAGGTCACTGGACTTGGTGACAGCTTTATAGAGGGTGAGGGACTCTCTCTCTCACACACACACACACACACACACACACTCTAAATATAAACAAAGAACCATCACTCACTCTCTATCCCACACACACACACACACACACACACATCCCTGGGGGCTCTTGGCAAAGCTCCTGCAAACAGCCCAATATAAGAAACATCTAATTATGATAAGTGTGCCTACACACACACACACACACACACACACACACACACACACACACACACACACACACACACACACACACACACACACAATCTGGCGCGTGCATATGCGTCACTGAGAGGTATTTCGATTGACTGACTCATCATCTGAAACTAAGTTTTCTCTGAGGGGGTGTCAACCTACTTCTACACACAGATCAGGGAGATATCGATAGGAACCGGAGAGAACGAGACAACGATGGCAGAGAAGGCAGTCGTACTGATGGATTCCAAACGTGAGAGAACCAACAAGGCAATAATACTGTGAGGATCTTTGGGAATGTATGTATGTGGACTTTTGTTTATCTTTTTATAACAAAACTTTGTTTGGTAGCTGCGCACGTCTGTGTCTGGCAGATGGATGCTCAAGTTCTGAAGCCCTAAAACTGCAAAAATGATGTCATTGCTGTTCATTGTTCAAACCAAGTTTTTAATTCTCCTGCAGCTTCAAAAGTGACCTCCTTGTTTCTCCTATGACTCAACCAGCGATTGAGCTAATGAATTTGACTTTCAGATCAGGTCCTCTGTAAATGTTAAATGCTTAGAACTAGTACCAGAGTTGTTGTTGTTTTTTTTTAAACAATAATTCCCGTCTTCTCTCCTCCTGTGAAAATGCTCAAATGTTTGATGACTCATCCTGCACTCGGGGTGTGTGCGGTACTCAGTTCACATCCACTGAAAATGCTGTTAAAGTTTGGTTCCTGATGGTTACACGTCCCACCAAAAATGACTGGTTTCAAGTTGAAAACGTTGGTCTGGGAACTTTTGTAAAGTCTGAATGGATGCAGGGTTCAAATATTCATGTCATTTACACTAAAGTTAGCAGCGGCTTACCCAGATGTAGCCGGTTCCGCTGTAGCTAACTTGATATTGTTGTTAAAATACTGGATAAATTGTCACACAAACCTTGGAGAAATGAGATGTTTCACTGCAACAGTTTGATCAATCTGGACTGAAAATATTTGTAACAAGCGCTGGAGCATTAAATTACTTATTCAGGTACAAGTTAGCAGACAGCTAAAGTTGCTTGCTATGCCACACCTCAATGATTTTAGCAATAAAAAGGTAGATCAATAGTTAGGGGGTCACAGAACCCCCACAAAATGACTGAGTTCTTTAGAATTTCATTTGTTTGGTTGTAACTTTTGGAAAGTCTGAAGGAGACCAAGATTATTCACATTCTATTTAGCAGAAACTAGCTAACTGGATCTAGCAAGCTCAGGTGGACTAAGTTTCATGCAGGATTGGGGGGTCGAATTTAAACCACAATAAAAATCAAATCAATTCCAACTGCTTTAGGAAGATTCATCAGTACGATAAAAGAGCGATGCGTGAAATATCAACATCTTCTTTTTCAGGGTGAAATCTTCCTGATTGAGGCTTGGCGCTTCATTGCGCAACATCTAACGGTTTCAGATGTGCTGCAGAGGTCAGATGCCCGACTGCAGAGGCAGCAGAGCGGCCTGACAACAGCCAAAATACAAGTGTGTAAGACAGACGGGAGGGCTCCTTCAATGATGTCAGCAAAGACAGCTTCAGGTTTCAAAAAAATGTCACCATGATTTTCACCTCCCTGTGCAAATAAATCAAACAGTTCAGGTTTGTTGCTCGACACAGATCCCTCCAAAACCCTTCCATTAATTAGAGCTATTGATCTTTAAGAGCCAGTGGATCCCGCTATTGATTTGAAATGGGTGTTGGTTGCTACAAGATCCTCTAAAGTTTCATTTGAGTGCAAATGCCAGCGTTTTAAGTGAAGGATGTGACTTCTAAAGAGACAACAGCAGAGTGAAGTCAAGGTTTGTGACCCTGAGTGCCCTCCTTCTCTCTACATGACCTTTTAAACGACTCCTAACTCAACGTGACCCTCTCGGCCTCCAGTACAGAGGGTATTCTGACCTTTATTGATGTCTAAATCCTCTAAATATATCAAAAAGGGGAAAAATTACCCACTGTATATTGTCATGATGGATGAGAAATAAAAACCTGGTTCGGTGATGCTTGGCAGTTCTCAGTGTGTGGAGTTAAATACAGCGAGCAGTCCCTGGATCCACCGCGACCTTGCCTACGTACAAACTGCTGTATCACCGAAATGGAAAGCAGTTTTGGTGCTCAGAGGACGATTCCCGCCGTTTGCCCACCACTGGTTCGAAGCTCCATTGTTAAATCAACACGTGTCTGTGTGTGTTTCTTCTGAATCTTCAGAACAACAGTTTTCAGACTCAGATTCCCTTTCCTGCACCGTTACTGTCACACTAGCATCCTGACACAAGCTGAGATTTGACGTTAATGTAATCATTCACTAAAATGACATCCAAATTGATAGAAGCGGTTGGTCATACGCTGGATAAATCTCTCACATGTAGCAGCCGGAAAGAGATTTCTGCCTCTGCTAAGGTGTAGGTGTTGGTGTTGGTCTGTCTGTCTGCAGGAAGATGGAACTCCTTGGCAGAAGTGCTTCACGCAGACACGCGTGTGGAACTAATAAGATGAAGAAGAAGGGAGAGAAGAACAATGATAGAATCAGGAAGCCTCTGCTAACTTAATAGAAGCACTTTGTATTCTTCTATGCACGATGGTAGTCGACGCCAAGATGCTTCACCCCGTTCCAACTCTATTAGTGGTCACCTTGTCCCGCCCTACGCTCGTACTTCTTCCAAGGTGTGTGTTCTGTGTGTGTGTGTTTGCATTAGTGTATATATGCCGTCTGTATACCAGGGTAGTGTGTCATTGTCACAATTTCGCTTGCTATTTTTTTCCTGCTCACAGCTCTCATAGGAATACTATCGCCTATACACTTGCAGCCGCCCATCCTACTACAGAGACACACACACACTCACACACACGAATATGTGCTCTATCTCTGTCAAAAAGTCATTGGGATTCAAACCGTGTTCTGTACTTTGGGGTCGTGACTTTCTGCTGTGTACATGGCCGAAAGCCATATAGCGAGGGAGAGAGAGCACACACTCTGTGATCTCTCACTCTCTTTCTCTCTCACTCACTCACTCACGTGCGTGCGCGCGCACACACACATACACACACAACTGAATGATGCTTGAATTCTAATCTGTTCACTCCCACCATCAGGGCCAAAGAAAAGTGGTCCAAACTTTGGCCCTCAGCTCTTCAAGCAGACACTTTCTTGCTGTTTTCCATGGATCTCTTGCACCACTCCTAACAGGTGAAACTGTCTCATCTCAACAAAAACACACATTTTTTTTAAAATGAGCAATGCATTCAAAGAGCAATTCAATTCAAGGCAATTTCTTCAAAAAGATAGAAAATTAAGCGAGAGAATAGAGGTTACTTGCTAGGTTAATGCTTCTGCTGCTATCTTTTTTGCGGGATGGATCCTGGTTGCTATAGATCCCTGAGGGAAAATATAGAACGCACTGAAACCATTTGCTCATCTCAAATATTGAACAAATGAATTCTTGCTTTGGTAAAAACAAAGAACCAATGATGAGCCTCTCTCCTGCGCAGACTCCTCCCCCTCCGCTCGATAGAGATGTCTCATACGTAACCTCCCTGCCATGCTTTAATCTCTCTCCCTTTCATTTTTTGTCTCCCATCTCTCTTTTTCATGCTTTTAATCTCCCAATTTGCCATCTTTTCTCCCTCTCCGGTGAACTTGAACAGACTCAGGCAGTATTTCTGTAAACCCAAATCCTGTTGCCTCTCTCACCTCCTCATCTTGACACTCTCTGTCTTCATCCTTTTCGTCACCCTCTCCCTCTCTCTCTCAGCCCTCTCATCTTTCCTCCTCCTCACCCCCCTTCTTCCTCCTCCTCTCTCTGTCTGTATCTCACTCTGTCCTACTTTCCACAGCCTGCGTTATGAATTATGTGCAACTAGCTTGCTTCATGAAAGAATCATCTCGGCAGATGAATAATAGATGTTGAGGTGAATAGAAGTGTAGGTTACAAACTGTGTTTACCCTCGCTGCCTCATCTACTGCCTTATTAATTTCAGCGAAGCATCTGACTGATTGATTTGTGTTATAAAGCGATGCTCTTGTTAAAAACATCCAGCCACTGTCGTTCAAAAATCAGCCACAGATGGGAAGTAACGGGTCAGTGGCTCGTACTGCTTTATTGGCTTCATCATTCAAAAGATTGACTGATTTTTCCACCCCATTAAAACCGAAGAGAGGAAGTCAAAATGGTTCCCACCAACCAGGGTTGTCCAGCTGGTGAACCGTTACTCAAGCTTCATCTTCTTCTTTTTTTTTTTTTGTAAGACTTATTTATTAAAGACAGAATGCACCTCAAGAGTCAGTTGAAGCTTAAAGTTGTCTGTCCATGACACACGAGCGCCGCGGCGGTGTTCCATCCTGTCGGTCGGAGCTGCTGCAGCGAACGTGTCTGATTTGTGATAAATGCACGGATGCACGTCTATTTCTTTAAGGTGGGTCTATTCTTATTTCTCAAGAAACGCCTCCATTTGTGTTTTAAGGCAGCCAGAATAAACTGGTCCAGCGTGGCTGCTTATGAAACCCCTCATGTGCACCTGACAAAACCCACCGTTACCATGGGTTTCAAATGTGTTTAACCAGGCTCAGACTGGTTAACTGGGAACTGGTGATACTGGAAAAGACCCGCACCTCTACCAATGTGGATTAGGGATCAAACCAGCCTGATTTTGTCAAGTGTTGTGACTGTCAGCCTTCTAGTTGATCCACTAATTAATCTCAGAGATCAAGCAGTGAGCTCCAATAATCAAACGGTGAAAAGACAGAGTTGTGTTCAAATCAAAAAGGAGGAAGACATTTAAATAAAGGACCAAAATAGTTAGAAAGGATAATAAATCTTGAGGCTGATGCCGCATTTAGCGTACAGAAATAACAATGGAGATAGCATTAACAGCGTTAATTAGCACGAAAGCATTCACTCTGTAGTCCAGAATTCACGATGAACTGCGGTCTCTCGTCTGTTTGCTATCTGTCTTCCCCATAGATGGCCAACCCCTCTTCCCTTGATGCATTTGACAAGCAAACAAAACACTTGCACTCTGGACTCTTCCGAGCTTTAGTGTTTAGGCACCGATGTCTCGCCGCTAGCGTATCAACAGGTGTGTGTGTGGCAGTATGTCGTAATGATTCCTGGTGAATTTAGTTTTTCTCAAATCAAAACTTTCAAACATCACAAATGCTAAATATCGCACACCATCTGGTAGAAACTCTGCTGTGCCCAGAGTCTGCGTGTGTGTGTGTCTCTCCACAAATCCACAAGCAGACCTGTTGAGCCTTCACTTGTTGCCAGTATACCACATTCTTCTGATTCAGTATCATCAGGTAAGAAAACAAGGATCGTTACGGTTTCAGGCTTTCAAGATGGACTGGCAACCTAAATATCCCTCCTGTTTCAAATATTTGAGTCCCACATCCTTTCTTGAACATTTAACCGATTCTCCTATTAACAGTACAATAACTGTTTATGTGGTGTTCAAAGAGGGTTGGAACTGTATGGATCCCATGTTCAGTGTGAGATTGTCAGGCAAAGCAAGCGAAGAGAAAGAGAGCCAGGGGTAGAGAGAGTTGTGCGGTAATTATAGATCAAGAGGATGGTAATTCAACTGAGTCTCTTTCCCTATAGGGTGGGTGTGTGTGTGTGTGTGTGGGGGGGGGTGATGCAGAGGAAGAGGGAGCAGAGACAGAGAGGGTGGGGATGGGGTCGGGGTTTGGAGAAAACCTGAGTCAGTGAGAGAAGACAACATGAGGGAGGGGAGCAGAAAAGACTGAGTGGAAGAAGTGTACAGAGAGAGGAAGAGGTAGGAAGTGTAGAGCTGAACACATCACCCCCCCGCCCCCCCCGCAACAACAATAAACAAACATTAAAAAAGTGATAAAAGTAACACGAGCTGCACAGGAAGCTATGACTTTTGGTGTAAAATGAACAGAACACGACAACATTACAAGGTCTATTAACGAGCTGTGATACTCGCCACTACGTCGTTTTTTTTTCCCCACCATTTATTTTTGCCAGAAGTTGTGAATTCTGACCTTCTCTCAGTGGCAGTTGTTGCAGACTGTAAAGTCATAAAGAGCTTTTATTCGGGGCCATCACTCAACATCGTAAAAAAGAAGACTAAGCAGCACTGCGCCGAGAAATCATAGACCTGTTTGCTCACAAGTATCAGCTCGGGGACGGCGTCTTCACGCAGGAACGCTACGATGGCTCAGTCTCATTTTATTAAACTCATTGTATCACTCAACTAAAGTGCGAATACGCCAGTTTCACTTCGCTCTGTCAGTCAAACAATAGGAGGCAGATTACACACATGAATAATAGACAGCTTCAATTGCAGAAAACAATAAAAAACAGAATAGTTCTGCAACAGTAGAGTAGGAGCAGTGGTGTAGTCCTGGAACAGTTGCTGCTGCTGTTGGGTTGAACGTGCAGGTTCAGGTGGCCTGCAACAGGTCACGTCCAGCCCTGCAGCAGTGTGGACGTGGCACAAGTACAACAGCATGTGGCTACGCACTGATTCACACGTTTGAACTCGCGTTGGAGATCGGCTTCTTCTGGAAACAGCTGAAGTCTACAATGCTAAGCAATGAAAGGTCGAACCAAAAAAAAAAAGTGCTCCAGCTCGGGGGGCTTCTTCTGGTTTGGTTTGTGATTGCTGTGACATCAGGTTGTGCTTGTCTGAATGTATGAACGTTTCTGGGTCAGACAACGGCTCCAACCCTGAAACTAAAACACAGTATTTTCATTCCAAAGAAAGAGAGAACTAATATTTTCATTGGAACGGCCTGATTTGATGTGAAAGAATGTACCCACGACCGGCTCTATAAGAACGAGAAGGAGCGCTCTGGCACCATAGATGTGCCTCTACTGCTGACGTCCGTTCATATTTATATTCCACGAATCCAGATCCTGAGAAAAACCTGCAGAAGCGCAGCGATGTAACCCAACATGTAGCCTTCAACATAGATGACACAGAGGATTTACTCCTTATATGTATTCATATTCTTTAACATGTCTCCTTGTTTTATTCCACTTAACTTTAAATTGCTCCATTATGTTATTTTGTTTTAAAGTGCGCCGTCTGCTGTGCGCTACATAATCTGATGAAAGTCTAGAGAGTCATTTCCAGCCCTCTAAAACTGATTCCATTTCCAGTTTGAATCACTCATCTCTGTAGCTGCACAACACCATCTTCACCATACTCATCGCCTTCATCTTCACTCTCTCCCCTATTTTCAGCTGACTGATTTAATTTAACGTACGACACGAGGAGTCCCGGAATCTGTTTTTTTGCTTGATGATTATATGCAACTTGTAAAACAACAAAGGTGTGAAAGAAAAATAAAGCAATAGCTTGTCAAAGAGAGAGCATATGAAAGAGCTGCAAAAGGAAAGAGCTACCGGGCGAAAGTGAAATGAAGAGTGATAAAGGTGAGCGATGGGACAAATGGAAAGAAAGTGGTGATACAGACAGAAAGATGGAGGGAAAAAAAGGGACGGACAAGGTAACAGTGAGAGAGATGAGCCTGTCTGTTCTCTTATCTCTTTAAGCTGAGATATCTCAGTACTGACACAGCCAGATGCACTCAGTGTATTCTCCTTGGTTCCAGTCAAGAGGCTACAAGCAAAATCTGCATCCACCAGCCATCGCTCCAATACCTTATTGATGTTTGTATTCCCTCGGGGATCGCATCAGGACAAAAGCCCAAATCCTGCTCCTCTTCAAACTGCATATCAAGAACTTTTTGGCTGATGTGGTCTGAATATGAATATCGGATATTTTTCACTTGCCTCTTCTCCTTAGAAAGTCACAGAAAGAAGTGTAGAAGTTTTCCCACTTAACCTTCAGTACAGCAGAAATTCTATACCTTGAAATGATTATTTCTGAATGTTCAAGTACGTTTCATAGTTCTTGAGAAGGGTAATGCAGAGAAGAAAGGAGAAAAGTGATTTTAGGACTTTGACAATGACATAGCTGTTGGTGTCAAAGCGACAGGGATGTCTGTACTTGGAGGTAGAGAATGTTTCCTCAGAGGTCCATTTGTTAGCTTCAAAGTACAATATTTGTACTCAGGAGGTCAGAAGAGGCTAAGTGAACGGATGCAAAGTGAACTAAAGGTGCAAAATTGTTTTTCAAAAAGGGTCGAACTCCAGCAAACTGCACTTATACCCCTTTAGGTGCACAATGGTACCACTGTTTTTGAGCGAGAAGGCTCTGAAATGAAAGGTAAAGCTTGATGGACCAACCATTTGCTTCGTGGAACTAAAACGAATACAGCAACGTTCACGGACGACATACAAGTTTTGGAAGTGGAAGGCGTTTCCTCTGGAGGAGATCTCCCAACATCAAACTAGCTGGAGAAGAATCACAGATGACTTTTGCTCCCCAAAGAGCAAAAGGGTCTAAGTCAAGTACTCAGTGGCCCCAGCAGTCCCCAGATCTCAGTCCAGTAGAAGACAATAAGGGTGATGGAATCATGAAGGTGCTGACTATAAATCTGATGCTATGTTGGTGATATGGACCAAGTTCTCTGAGAGAAGATTCCAGGAACTTGTGGAATCAATGAGATGATGAATGGAAGGAGATCCAAAGTAAAAAAAAAAAAAAAAGGTTCTCCCTGGAGCTGGAGTAAACCTTTATGTCCCCTTAAGTACAGTTGAACTTGTGTCAAGAGAAAAACATTGTATTTCCTCATAGTCTTAGTCCCCGGGGTGAAACTAACCAAATAAAAGCTGTTTTTTGAAAGTAAATCACCTGTATGGACTGAGAAGTGATCAAACACATGTTCACTTGGCTCAATCAGCTGTCCTCTCTGCCCCCTACGCCCCTCTTCACTTCTCCCCTTTGACTGGTCAAAGCATCACCTCTAATCCAACGGCTTCATTAAATGATAAAGAACGGCATTAATGAGCACCCCTGTCCATTCACAGAGGAGAGAGAGGGAGAAAGAGAGAGGGGGAAAGAAAGGTGTGGAGGAGAGGGCTTACCTAGAAAGGACGGAGTTTGGAGTGAGAGAGAGAAAAGACAGACAAGAAGACAGCATGAGTCATATTTCACCCATAAACCTATATTTCTACCATTCATTAAATCGATGACAACGAATAATTTTGACAGGGCACTTTTTTTCTTGAGTATCGAACTAAATTATACCTGCTCGTGAAACTGTCCCTCCCCTCAATGCCTCTGGCTTAATTTGTGTCTGAGCATCCAACTCATAAAGGTCTGCCAACGTCAATCCACGCTTGATGTCCCCCCAGCCAGACCATGAAATACCCCAATAGTCTGGATCTAACGCGATAGCGCGCTCATTAATGTAAATCCAATTCTCATTGTCAATACTAATTAGCAAAGTTTGACAGAACTGTTGCAGGGCACAGAACCTCAAACTTGAAGGAGACGAAGTATCCTTTGGTTTATGTGATGGAATTCAATGTCACAAGTTTGTATATTCGTGTCCAAGGTTTGTTTCTGCACTGTATGTACTTCCTGTGTCTACATGAGCTGAGAGTATATTGTGCTGGTGTCAGACAACAGGACCTTTTCCTGTTAAATGTCTCACTGTGTCAGATAAGACGATCACAGAGCCATAAAGTCTTGCTGTGTCATGGCTGAGGGACACAGAGACGGACAGAGAGAGACAGAGACGGACAGAGAGAGACAGAGACGTGCTGAGAGAGATCGAGACAGACAGAGAGAGACAGAGACGGCCTGAGAGAGACAGAGACGGGCTGAGAGAGACAGAGACGGACAGAGAGAGACCGAGACGGACAGGCAGAGACAGAGACAGACGGGCAGAGACAGAGACGGCCTGAGAGATAAACTACAGTTTGTTTTAATGTGTATTTTAGCATAAAAATACATGTAACAGAAAATTATAAAGAAATCCCAAAATATCACCAGGTATTTATGCCTGAGGACGGTGGAAAAGTTGGCATATCGACAAAGGCTAAATGTGAATAATTGTATTTGAGGGTGAGATTTAGACATCACATGACTTTTACAACACCATAACGGTCGTCCTCTGCTCTATGCTGGCGTTTGGCCGAACTCGTCCAAGTGTAGCCAGCTGGAGTGGAAGGAGATTTTATTTTCCCGTCCGTTGTTCAGCCCACGTGCTGTTAACTGTTGCACTTTCCTACGTCATTTTGCTTTCGGTTTGTTTGAATGCACCTTCTGATTACGTCATCACGTGGCTCACGTTGCTCCGTCGTCTTCTGCTGTGGTAAACGACACCTGACTGGAAATTTTGCGACTGCTTGTCCCGATGAACTTACTACCATCACTTGCACAACAGCAGCGAATGGAAAAGCACATAAATGCGAATTTTTCTTCAATGGTTTTTTTTTTTTTTTTTTAATTCTGTAAAAAATTGCGATACATTTTCATGGAAACCTAGTCAGTTGTTTGCAGTCTTTCATGACGGGTGCAATGGAGGGAAGCACCCGCTACAAACACTAACCTGGCTGTTTAAGCTTCTCCTGTGTTTCACAGTACCCCCTTGCAACAGTGATGACATCACTCCTCTTTAGCTCCGCCATGGTTACGTTGGAGCGTCCTCTCTCCCTGCTTAGCTCCTCCTGATTCACATCAACCTGCCGAGTAAACAAAAAAGACAATTTTCATGTTTTGTCATGAAACATGAAACTGTGTGAGTGGAGTCACATGGTTTTCCATGTGTTGGATGAGAGTCCAAGCCTAAAGACTTCTTCAACCTGAGTTTAAGTCACAGTTATAGCGCCACCCAATGGTCAATTTGCTCTTTGTGTGGAATTTGCGCTCGGTTTCATCATTGCTGCTTACCTTATATTTGGTTTGACTGGGCCTGGCGGAGGTGCGCGCTCACCCAGTGCCCTCGAGTTGGGTGAAGCAGCAGTTTAAAGCCTTCCAGCCTGAAATACTTTCTCATGAAGTTTGTTGCTCTCCCTTGATTCACCAACAAACAAGCTTGCTGCACCAACATTTCCCACTCAACATGCACACATTCCCATGTGGTAAACACAAACACACACAAACACACGCTCTCTCTCTCTCTCTCTTTCTGTCTCTCCTGCCACTCTTCCTTCCTTCCTTCCTTCCTTCTTTCCTCTTCTGTGCCGAGGATGCAGGAGTGACGCGAAGGTCTTGAAAGATCAGGCCAGAATATAAAAGGACAAACGGTGCTCATCAATTAATCATAGCCCACAGTTAAATCAGAATTAGTGATGATGGGCAGGGAACACTGGGTTCGCTGGATGACAGAGCAGCTGGCCTATGGTAACCGCCACGGCCGCCATGTTTGCGTGCAAACTTCCACTTAGTGTTGATGTTCACAGCAGTGTAAACGCACAGGCTGAGGCAGGCCTCAGTGCGTGTATTAATGTGTGAGTTAGCATGAGTGTGTGTTAGGTTGTGTGTGTGCTGGGGCTCATATTTTATTGACGTGTACTCCTCAGAGGGCGGCTAAAGCTGGCACTGTGTGTGCCTTCAGAGAGCTGTGTGTTTTGGCTGAGGGGAACTGTAGCAATCACACACAGATAAAAACATCACAATACAGAGAACAAGGATACCTCAACACAGGAACAGAAGGGGAAGAGGGCGAGAAGGAGGTGGAGGCTGCACACACGCACACACACACACACGCACGCACGCACACACATACACACACACGCTTTCACATATATAAATGCTGGCTGTGCGGGCTGGTTTAAAGGATTGTACAGGGATGCATGCTTTTATAAGATGATACATACATGGATAAAAAAAGAAATCCTGCATAATCAAGGATGCAAACACACATGCATGTACCCAATGAGATGCACAAGCATGAGCACTTCATGTATGAGCAGGAAATAAATAACATCCATGCCTCTATTCTCTTCTGTCCTCTTCTCTTCTGGAACCATTGGAGTGACCAAAACATGACAAAAATAGTTTGTGGCCACAAATATCCCTCGAGTTAGTTATTTTGAGGGAACAAGTTCTAGATAGAATTAGGTCTTTTGGCCTCTAAATAACTGAGTTGAGGGCACAAGTTATACGTTGAGGCTGCAGATCATTTGTCTCTGTTGATGAGATAGAATACATTCCCTCTTCTTTCCTCGGTTGAGATGTGTAACATTCCCTGGGTTTGGTTAATTTGTGAGAACACGTTATAGCTCGTAGAGTCAACATGATTGAATTGAGGGAACAATTTATATCTTGAGCCCTCAAATTTATTCAATTCCTGAGAACAAGTCATATGTGATGGCCACAAAGTATATATATAAATATATCCTCCTCTCCCCTTCTCTACTCCTCTCTTTCTCTTGTTGTCTCTTCTCTAACACCTGTGACAACATCTGGGTCCAGATTTTCTCTTTGAAATTGCTGTCTAATATCATCACAGCTCATAGTATTATATTTACTATTCACATGCTGGCTGCATATATTACTCTTTGTCCCTAGTACATCTGCGTTTGCCCCCCCCCCACGCACGCACACATACACATGCGTCCCTCTGTTCTTCATATTTACTACATTCTTCAATCTGTCTCTTTCACAGTGTTTGAATCAATTAGATCAGTCTTTCCTCTCATTAACGTTTGCTCTCACCTCCCGATTTAAGATGCAACTACACACATATGCGCTCCAATCAAGCCTGTCGGTGTTAAAGCTGTCATCAGCAGGAACTGTAAAACAAGTTTACATGACAGACGCGGTGTGTGTGTGTGTGTGTGTGTGTGTGTGAGAGAGAGAACCGGCCGAACCACTCAAGTGTTATTGATGGCTAAAGACAATCACACACCTATAGAGGAGTGGGTATTTGTGCTCCAGCCAGTGCAGCAAACCTCTTTTAAGTGTTTTAAGAGTCAGAGAAATGAATAAAGACGTGAATTACAACAGAGAAGCAAGATGACCTAACGGCTTCAGTGTTTGATTTATTGTGTGTTCTCTGTGAATTTTTAATGTAAACTTGAATATTTCAACAATCAAGGAAGCTTTGAGAGTTGAGTCCTGGCAGTTTTGCAGCTTCTGACGCTTTTTAACGCTCTAACATATATTGGATGGTTAAAAATGTGTTGATGAAATGAGGCAAAGTCCTGCATGGACTACTCTGTTCCCTGAAAAGTACAATATTGATGTTTACAAGAGCAGAGGTTCACTTTTTCACAAACACAAAGGGGCTAAAAAAAACTCACTCATGGTACATATTTGTCTTTTAAAAGTACTTTTACCCTTTTAGGTACACGCATGTTCTAGTTCTTGAGTGTATTCAAGAAATAAAATTAATATAAGTAAAAGGCATCAAAGACAAGAGGCACCAATTAAAAAAGAATTACTTTAACTCAATCAAACCACTTGCATGAATAGGTTGTCTTAACTTGAGCTTCGACTTTTATGTTTGTTTGACCAGATAAACAAACTCCTCATGTCTGTATTCCTTGGCTCTTCATCTGTTCTTTATGATGAGGGATCACTTTCTGTTTGTTTATGTGCATTATTTAGTATGTCTAGTGTAAATATGTAAACTTTTTCTTGAATAGATGATACTGACATCGTTAAATATCTGCTTAATCAATAAAATATCAGCATTTCAGACAAAAAAAGTAAAAACAAAAACAAAAAAAACAATCAAATCTCCTTCATCCCTAAACAACACAAGTACCAGTATAAGTGATTGAGACTCAGTCCTTCGACATTTACTGCACTGAAACAAGACATGGATGCAACTGATAACCTAAACTTACGAGATATTTCAATCATCTTCTCAAAAAAGTGTTTAAAATTACTCTAATTTCACTTTTATTTAACCGTTCAAGCCGAAGACAGACACACAGTAGAGCCTTCACAGTGGCAGCCAGAGAGGCCAAAACAGCTCCAGACAGCTCTTCCGTCAAATTACCTGCTACGATAAATAATATCTCCATTAATCATAATAATTGTCTTTCCCACCAGAGACAAACAGGGCATCTGCTACACCAGACTTGATGTGGCCCAGCCAGTAAGATCTGCTCATACTGAAGAGGTCAGGGAGCAGGCAATCCTCAGCTGTAATTATTCTCAATAGATACCTCATCTCCCTGCATACCCTGACCTCCATCCTGGTGCTGTGTGCGTGTGTGTGTGTGTGTGTGTGTGTGTGTGTGTGTGTGTGTGAGTGTGTGTGTGTGTGTGTGTGTGTGTGTGTGTGACGAGAAAAGGCGTCAAACAAAAGGGAGTTAGACTTGAGTGATGGATGTAGAAGACGATGTGAATGGATGAGGTATGGATGGAGGTCCCCGGGTGTGTGAGAGACATGACAACTCATTGTTCAGGCCATGGAAGCACGTGTTTGTTTTTGTGTGAGTGTTGGGGGGTGGAGGGGGTTGGTTAAAGTATGCCAGATGTCTTGTGAATTCAGAGACACACAAGTACACTCACCAACCCCTGCCATGTTTGTTCACGCATTCGTCTTCTCTGTTGATTGCTAAATATTGTTGCTTCTGCACGTCACCTCCCGTACAAAAATCGGTGACTTAAATTGTATTTTCATCTTTTTAAAAACACTTTTTCACAGTGGACTTTTTTTGCGGGTACTAAATCTATGAGGTGGTTTCTTCTCTTCTGTTTGAGGGGGTTTCCTCATCCACAGCAGACCGTGGGTGGCAAATATTGTAAAGACTATGAAGCCCCTTGAGGCCAATTTGTGACTTGTGACGTTCAGCTACATAAATATGACTGACTTGAAAAAAAAACAAACAAACAAAAAAACAAACACCTCGAATAAAACCTGCTCCCGCTTGCAGAGACAGATGCGAAACCATCTGGGGGTATCAAACAATATTACCTTTACATCAGTTAGCAAGCTGCTGGGAATCCGAGAGCTTTGAAGTTACCTGCGACGGTGAATTTCCGGAGAGGACGCGAGGTTGGAGACATTATGTTGGAATTGGGAGAATTTACATGGCGTTTTACAGCTCATTTCCCATGTGGACGGGATTGAGGCCGGGCTATCTCGCTGATGTGCACTTTTATGTTTAACAAAAAGAGACAACAAAGACTCTTATGGGAGCTGAGACTGTGATTAGAATGATTCTCTATGGAGAGTTGTCAAATAATTGGAAGTTGCATTGCAGTGGAGATAAAGAAATATACTCACCATCAGCACCGCGTTCAATAACAGCTCTCAGCCAAAAACTCATCTGAAGCAAACGTGTGATGTGACACAATTTCAAGGTCAAATTATATATTGAATACATGAAATGTCATTATTCGAAATAGACTTGAATTCTTAGCTAAATCAGCTAAACATAATGGTTAAAAAAAAAAAATTGTATCGGCTTCTTCTTCGGCCCGTGGTTGAGCCGTCTCCACAAGGTGAAGAAGGCGGTCTTCAGATAGGCTGGGCTGTCTTAAACACACACACACACACACAGACACACACACACACACACACACCTAATCAATAATTTACTTCAGGCACACCATTTCCTGCCCTCTTTGACTCCACTTGACCCTTTAGTCTCAGGATGGTTTTACTTTTAGATTAATGAAGGCAGCGTTTGCATACATGAGGTTGAAAAAAAAGGGGGGGGATTTTGGGTGAGGTTGGGGGTTAAAGTGTTTGAGCCAATGAGTGCATTGAATCAGGTTTGGTGAGGAGAGGCAGGTGCACCCAGAAAAACTAAAGCACAATCAAATTGTACCAGAACATCATGACGAACTAATTAAGTGGCTCAGTAGAAAGAGGTGATGAGATGGATGATTTGACAATGACAGGGACAGAGAACCAAACTGAAACACCATCTGAGCTGATCACACAGCAGATAACAGCTGAGAGACCGTGAGGGCAAGGAAGGAGCTGACTGGCTTGGAAGCACTTGAAACAGCCCGTGATTGACGCAGCAATTAACAGACCAGACACAGGTGAGTCACCTGAAACAAGGCAGGAAACGGACAAAGACAGGAGGTAACGCAAGAAACCAAACCTAAAAGTCCATAGCTGAAATCAACATGGTGGCAAATACGTCATCAACCTTCCAGGTAACATGTTACAAGTACAGCCTGCCTGTTGTAGTAGCCTTATAAACAGTAGACAGTCAACATGGCTCCTGAACACACACACACACACACACACACATATTTTTTTTTCTGTACATAACCCCATATTATGTTTGCTAGAATTACATTTTTAGAAGAGCGCATATTTTTCTTCTTCTTTTACACACACACACACAAGCACACACACACACACACACACACACACACACACACACACAGTCTCCTGCCCTGAAGCCCCGTTATGTCCGTGTGTAGGTAAGAGTTTTTAGATCTTGTTACTAGCTGATCTCCATTAGCTTCAAGCCAATAATTATGGCTGGCATCTCAATCCTGGAGTCACCAAGATGTAATGCACGTGGAAAAAGACAAAACCAGAAAAAAAAAAAAATCTTTTGGAGCTCAAGATATCCAACTTGAGAGACATACACATTTTCATGTACTGTATCATTTTAATTTTCACACCGTGCACAACTCAGAGTTTGTTTCTAATGGCACAAATCAAGAGTGCTTACAGTAAAGGAAGAGCAGCTGAACCAACCTCATCTATTATTAATTAGCCAGCAACACAATCAGTGCAGGAATCAATGAAAGCTTCTGCTGGTACAGTATGACAAGTAGCAGGTAAACCCACCCCAGGGAGCAATCAGCTCGTGGGATTGACGGGTCAAGAAAGACACATCGTAGAGGGGCGAAACTGAGGCTATCATCTGCATAGCTATTCTTAAACAGGTTATAGCTGGTTGCAAGACACACACACACACACACACACACACACACACACACACACACACACACACACACACACAGAGCCCTTTATTTCTGTCCAAGTTTTCTAGCTTTGTCTGCTCCACGTCTCACGTGTGCCCCGCCATCTGGGGATGTTTTCTCCTCCCTTTGTTTCAACCTTCTTCAATCCCCCCCTCTTGATATGCACTTTGTTTCATCCTGTAAATTCTTCTGTGTCTCTTTCCTCGTACCCTCAGTCCCCGTCATCTGAGAGGAGTGTGAATTGTGGGTTTCCTCCACATTATTTTGCGCTCAGTCCCAGGTGAGTGCTCCTTCTGTCGGCTTGGCAACTGCCTACGAGCGCTCCCTGACCATTTCCTTTGTACGTCTTTCCGTCTCTCTCTGGAAACATGTTAATTGCTTCTGGACAGCGATCAGTGCTGGTGAAATTGTCCTGTGTTCACCATAGCAGATGCTCATTCACCACTGAAACACTTACAGGCAGTTTAGCTTTCTTTGTTTCTTCTCTCTAAAAAAAAAATAGAACGCTATCGATAGAAGGCCGAAGAGGCGACGCACATAATTACTTCTCATTTAGCATCAGTTTCTTTGCAAGAAATGTTTTGAGTCTGTTTTATATCAAGAAAAGTAAATCATAGTTTTTTTTTGTTTTCACGAAACAAATTTAAGATCCAAACACAATAAGTTTGATGTGCTTGGATCAGGGAATCAATTTTATGACTCCGTGTTATTGTAAAATTAAACAAATCTGTACTTTTAATGTGTATGACTGGGAATGTGGATGATAAATTAATGGACTGTCAAACTACTCTCCATAAAACTGAATTCAGTGAGCATAACCGATATCATCCTTTAAGTGAATACACAGAGCCATAACTCCTGGATGAATCATGTCACCGACAAGGAAATATGTTGCTAAATAATGAGTGATGGCAGTTGCTGTGATGCGGTTGTCATGGCGATAAGTCAAACCACCTAGTAAGAGCTACTGCAAGTGCAAATCAAGTACTACAAATCAAAATATGGTAGATGGTTCCAGACATTGTGGTTGTAAATACTGGTCTTAAGGGTCATAATAACATTTCATTCACTCTTTTATGCATTTGGAAGACAACCGTCTGCAGAGTTTATGCTGCTTTCATCAGTGGGTCAAATGATCCTGCAGAAGACAGGAGAGTTAAACGATTCCAGGTTGGGTCTGTACTGCAAGCTTGAACGGTAAAATAGTGAAGTACGGCCTCCATCAGTACTTCTGCAACTTTTTGTTAACCAAAAATTCAGCCCATCTGTGTTCAAGCGTTCAGGATAAACAGAAATGCAACTTGGGGCGGCACGGTGGTGCGGTGGTCAGCACTGTCGCTTACAGCAAGAAGAGTCCCGGCTCCAGCACAGGATCTTTCTGTGTGGAGTCTCCATGTTCTCCCTGTTCCTGTGTGGGTTCTCTCTGGTACTCCAGCTTCCTCCCACAGTCCAAAGACATCAAGAGAGGACGAGGCTGATTGATACTCTAAATTGACTGTAGGTGTGACTGTGAGTGTGAATGGTTGTCTGTCTCTATGTGTTGGTCCTGTGATGGACTGGCGACCTGTCCAGGGTGAACCCTGCCTCTCACCTGAAGGCTGCTGGGATAGGCTCCACCCCCCATGACCCGTAACAGTATAAGCAATAGAAAATGGATGGATGGATGGAAATGCAACTCTTACTCACAGCAGTAAAGGCATGAGTATGTTAGCGACATTACTCAGATATGTAATAAAAACAGAACTACATCTCATTTTATCAACCTCTCAAGTTGAACTGAGCCCAAACCAAACTTGACTCCAGTGAACAAAACTTTGTCTTTTACTGATATCCTTCAAGATCCTGTTGGTTTCTGGGTCAGCTCTATTAAGAATTCCGACTGATGGGCTCATCAGTCGATGATGAGGCGACGGGCTGATTAGCGCGCTCATGTCCAGGTAGAATATATTATATTAGAGCCGCATCTGGTAGCTGAGTGACCATCGTAGTTAATAATGTCCTGATACCCAAAGGGTTGGACTTCTTTATCTGTGCCTCTTCTCCCCGTTCTTTCATCCCCTGCTCCCAGCCACATTGTCCATCAGTTAAGGCGTAATTATCCTCTAACCCCACAGGATTGTCAGACAGATGAACAGGTAGGAACATTTCATATCTGAGGTATATTAATAGGTAGATATCATATCAGGTTTTTTCATTTATCATGTATCTCGGTCTCCAGAGCTCACTTGTGTCTCAGCCTCATATCCCGTGTCCTCGGGCTCCTCATGAATTCCATGTTTGATTTTTTTTTTTTTCCTCCAACACAGACGTCTCAGAGCAGCGCCACTTGCTGTGGGTTTCAGTGTTTGGATTATTGATACTCAGTTTGAAACACAATCAAGAGTGTAAAACACAATAAAAATTGCTGATAGACTTGGCCTCTATGTTTCACACTCCAAAAGAAACAAAAAGACAAAATTCAAATTACTGCATCGCCGGTGTATGCCTCTGTAATGTGTGTCATTTTCACCTCTAACCTCAAAAAATCGTTTCAGCTCATCCTTAAGT
Source organism: Aulostomus chinensis (assembly GCF_037954235.1). Classification (NCBI taxonomy): domain Eukaryota; kingdom Metazoa; phylum Chordata; class Actinopteri; order Syngnathiformes; family Aulostomidae; genus Aulostomus; species Aulostomus chinensis. Next base: position 15,177,937 of record NC_141338.1, on the reverse strand, counting down.
CCTAGTTGAGGTTTGTGGCCAATTTGGAGAAACTCCCACAAGGTTTGTAGGCTGACAAACAGGAAGTCATAGGTCAGTGCTTAATTCAACAAAAGAAACTTTCTTTATAGGTTTTGTTTAGACAGTGAACAGTTTCATCATTAATCATATCATCATTAATAATAATCCTGCAAATTTATACCAAAGAATTTCCAACAGCTCACACGTGTCGGTGGAGTTGTAACACCGGTTAAATGCAGGGCTGTTGAAAACCTGTATGTGCCTGCCAGGTGTTTCCAAGTGTGGGTGAGCAGACCTGAGTCCAGGTTGAACATCTAACTGATGAAATGGTCCCTTGTGCCTCTCTTGAACAGGTGCAGCTGGTGAGAGCGATGTACGCGCGGCAGTAAACACCAACACGGTCAGGAAACCAAGGTGCAGTCAGGTAAACGCGCCTCCACGGATACAGAACGGTGGGTTGGACCTTTAAAGGCTGCAAACATGTCTTATCGTATCAGAGAAGAACCAACAGTGTTTCTGCAAAATTAATTTGTCTTAGTCCAAACTATAAAGCTTAGAAATGCAGTAAATACTGACTGATGTTCTCAGGAAATGAGAAGGTGGTTAGATTATGTTCAAACCCCTCTAGGACACCGCTCTCCAGCACGGAGCCCATTGCTGTCCGTGCCAGTTGTTCAGAAGCTCTGACCTGCTTTTAACACGTCATAGTAATTAGATCCATTAATTGACAAGGTCCTGTGAGATTAATGGCAATGATATGGTTTGTCTAGAGTGTTGGATATATGTGTCATATACGTCTCCTTTCAGTCCAGTATAAATTACACTGCATAGATCATTTTCTCAAGTTTAATGCTGCTAACTTTTAACTGGGTGGATCAGTAAAAGGATCATATTATCTACAGACACATCCATGGTCAAGAATTAATACACCAAGTTCCTACTGTGTCAGTGGTTTAAATCAATATGTAAGGAAAACAATGTCACAAAACTCAGCAGCAAATAAAGGTTTAATTTTTCCATCTTGAGGATTATCAAGAAGTTGGAGCCAAGGAGTGAGCTGAAGGTCTTGAGACGATACATGTAGTTTGAGTGGACATGGATTGTGGAGCTTCCCTTTCTGAGATCTTAAGTATTTTATTTAGAAAACAAATCTTTTTATTTGTATTTTACAGTTACTAAGTCTCCTAGAAAAGAAAGACGAGAAGGCACGGAGATGCAGGGTGATTAAATCACACATGCAGCTAGCTCCCCCTTCTGGTTAAAATGATTCCTGAGCTCTGTGCGCCAGGTGAAAACAATAGTGGCTATGTTGTTGTCCTTTATGAAGTTTATTATAGGAGATATTGTGCAGTTGGGAGCCAGGAGTCTTGCTCTGTCTGTGTCCAGGTCCTGTTCTGTTCCCCAGCCTGCTGCTGTGTGTGATCATCTCCGGTGTAGACTACCTGGACTACCTCACAGAGGAGGATGTGATTTGGATGCCCCCATTTCAGTGTGATGGAATAAATGTCCATGAACCTGGGAGCTTTGTTGTGCAGGATAAAAGTTCAGTCCAGTAAAAAAAAAAAAAAAAAAACATCAAGAAGGAAACTGTAAGGTCTGGAGAACATCCTCCCCAGGACCAGGAGGACCGGGGCTCAAGTCTCAGGATAGCTGGCTGGTGAGGGCCTCAGGGCCGGAGCTTTATTATAGTCATAGAAGGTGTCTGGGGTCAGCTCACACACCCGGGGGGACCGGGGGTCCAGCAGGCTATTGTCACAGTAGTGTCTGGAGTCGGTTTGAAGTTCTGGATAGTTTTGGACTATTTCTAATCTAATTTGTTTCACAACAAAATGTGTTACAGCTGCACTTAAAATGGATTTTGGAAGCCGCCACAGGTAGACCTGCTTCCCTGGTCACAGGACCAGGTGCACCCACTGCACCCAGCTAGCGCTGCCCAGTACAACCCCAGTCTGATCTTCTGACCAATGAGCCGATCCACTGGAGCATATGGAGATAAGAGCCTTGCTTAAGGGCACTTTGGTGGTGGTGATGATTCAGGGCCAACACTGCTGCTTGACTTCACCCACCCAGATTTATCCTGCCACTCCTGGGGATTGAACCAGCGACCCTCTGCTCACAAGCTCAGTTCTTACCTCCAGAGGCTAAATGTATCTCACACTTGCACACACATGCAGGTGCAGCATTCACCCCTGACCCAGAAAACACTGGCACTCAACAATAATAATGCACCTCCAGCTCTGACTGTAATTTTAACCCTAACCTGAAGAATCGACATCTTCTATTTCTAATAGATTTCACCACTGATTAATCTTCCGGCCATGATCACAACGAATCAGTTAATCTCTTAGTCTATAAAATGTTCACAAAACTTCAAAATGCATGTGACGTGTTCAAAACCAAAATCTTTCCATATTCAGTCGTCGCAGAAGTTTTCAAATTATTGTATGGTGGTTGCAAATTCTTGCAGCTTTTGCATCAAGAAGATTATCAATCATAAATGATGACGTGCACCATGAACATCAGCATGATACTGCTGTGCACGTGGATTCAGCTTTTGTTGCAGACCTTCACGGTGGCGGCGACTGCATCAATCGCCACTAGATGTCAGAGTCTGAGAGTGAATCCAGCACGCCGGCGGAGGCCAGAGTGGCCTGGTTAACGCCAGACACTTCAAACCCAGGCTAAGTCATTATTCATGACACCCAATTTCCATCAAAAAATCAATCCGCTGCTCCCATATTTGGGATGTATTTATGTTAATTTGGGTGCTTGCCTCGCACAAAACACTCAATTTGGATTTGATTACACAATATGTGCAAAGGCAAATTTGCATGCGTCGGGAGACAGAGGCGGCGGCGTGATTCCATTTGGGGGTTTCACATGTGAGGGATTATGTTGGTCAGTCACACAGAGCATGAGAGGAATGTGAACGCAGAACTAGAACAGTGAGAGAATGAGAAGGGAAAGAGATCTGCAGACCTTTGTCTTAGCGTGATGAAATAACCTGAAAACTATGTTGGACACACATCTGAGGACTAATGTGAATTATGATGTTGAACTGCGTAAAAACTACCAGGTTCTTGAAGGGTTTCATGCAGCAAAGATCAATAAATAGTCTCCGATACAAATCTACGTCATTAAACTTCGCCCCAGAGTTCTAATCCAAATACAGGAGTAGTGTGTAATTGTATCACCACACGCTGGTTTTATCAATTTACTTTCTTGTTTTTTTAATGGAAATGTCATGAAGGGCAAAGCTGGGTTGCTTTTTAAAACCTGAATAACCAAACAGATCATTTTTCCCTTTAAAAACGAATCTTTGACCTGAGTGGAAGACATTGTAAAATTTCTTAATCTAATGCTGCCTCTCTCATTTCCCCCGAGTCCCAGGTCTCACAGGTCTGGCAGGTCTGGCAGGTCTGACGGGTCTTACAGGTCAACGGGTCACATCCTCTGACACAAAAAACTTGATGATGTTTCTCATCTGATCAGAGGAATCGATTATTCAGGAGCCGCGTTTGCTGCGTTGTGTCAGCTGTAACACGTTCCAGATGTTTTGTTGTAAACATCATAAATATCAAATGCGTTGACACTCAGACTTGTTGGTTTAAAATTTAAAAAATAGCTAATTTAATACTAAAGCATGAACAGAAACACACCACTCAAGTACGTATCCACATGCACGCAGCAGTGTAACAGCAAAAATATACGTACGCATTGATTCGTATGTGTCCATGCTGTGTGTTGACCATGTTTTATTTTTAAAATGCGATAACGCGTTGCAAATATTTCAGCACCTGAGTGATGCGAGTGCGTAGCCGACAGGCACCTGGCTGCCCGACACCTTAGGAGACAAGCTGGAGATGAAGAATAGCATGCAGAGCTAACCAACAAAATAAGCCATGCAGGCAAAATCATGAAAATACAAATAGATCCAGCTGAAGAAGTCCCAACGTCTGGCTAAAAACACAGCTGTCCTCCCCGCCTGTAGCATCAGAATCTGTATCAGTAATTAAAAAAAATATCAAAATAGTCATAATAGGTGGCATGTGACTGACTTTGACCTTGCCATTGACCTTTTAAAGCCCCACCGATGAGCTAGCGTTTGTTTACGTGACTTAACAGTCAGAAGAAACACAAGCAAGCCGCAGAGGACAAGCTAAAGCTGCCAATGTAGCTCAGTTCAATGCTAAAGCTAAATGATCTGTTTAGCCTTTGGTATTTTTGACATATTTTGCTCTAATTTTGTCTCTGCTGTGTCCGGTGTCCCGGTGAAGGACCAGAGACTTGACCAGTGGCTGCTCTCCTCATCCTTTCAACGGGTTTCTATGAAAAACACAAAGTCTGTTAAACTCGTGCATCATGTGACAATTTGTTTCCCTCATTCTCAAGAAGACCTCCATCCTTGAACACCTCCTATGAGCGACACATCTCTCCAGAAATCTAAAGAGGTGTTTTGTTTTGTTTTTTGTTTTTTTTTTGTGCAGGCTTGCAGAAAGTGTTAGCTGTTGTTGACAACTAACAACCCCTGAAGTAAACACGCCTAGTTTGCGATTGATCGGTGACTCAGAAGAAGAACTTCTGGAACACTACACATCGATCGACCACGTTTGCGTTCAAACACCTCACACTCAAAGGAATAAAAGATTACTGTATAACCAGGCTTGACAGAGACTATGGATTCAACAAATATTCACAGCGTGTCCCAAACTGTGAATCACAGCTTTTTTTCTTTTTTTGTTTTGGGAATTAAACTCATCAGCATGTAGCACACTTGCAGTAGCGTTCAGGGGCGGACAAGGAGAGAAGCAGAGCTGAACTAAGTATTACAAAGAACTGTAATGAATATTTACAAAGAGAGTAACAGAGGGAACCATTTGCAGAGAGAATAAGCTGAAATACACACACACACACACACACACACACACGCACGCACGCATGCACTATACCTGTACGCATGATCAGGGGTTTTGGTGACGTGTAAATATTTAGTACTAAATGGTGCTGTGCTCTGGTCTCAGTGTTTATTGAGTGTTTTGCTGATTTACAGATTTAGAACTTCAGACTTTCAGAACACCACCTACACATCCACCGGATTATTCTGGGAGGTTGTGACATCATCAGCGGTCACGCATGAACTTGATTCTTTCCTTTTCACTTTGGCAAACTTTGGAGAGCTGAAGAGAACGGCTGAGAACCTTCACGCATATTACCTGTTTGGGGGCGTGTTTAAGTCTAATTATTGCATCATGTAGAAGCCTCAGATGAAATATTGGCGTTAAACACCTTGAAATTATGCAAAAATTAAACTTCTCCTGAACCATTTGGAGAAAGTACAGGGTTCTGGTCGAAATTAAAAGGTAACACTCCACAACTCTGTCAGCGATTGAGAAATGGAAGTTGTTTTTTTGTTTGTTTTTTTTTTAACAGGAGATGAAACTAATGCTAGAAGCATGAGATAATAGCTGGAGCTCACGGCCATAGCATCAACAGTTACAATATTTCACACATATTTGTCCCAAAAGTATGCCTGAAATTTATTACAGGGTTATAAACGATTATTAGGGGACATTCCAAACATTTTTTTGGTCACATATCAAAAGAAAAAAGGTTACAATTTTTTGTTTTTTGTTTTTCACATTTATGTTAAATTGTATGCAGTACCACTATCACAGTTTGGTATTGTTTTTGTTTGCAGGTTGTGCAGATGATGAAGAACCCAAGGTGATGAAAGAAATTTCCAACTCAGCACAATTAAATATGTTAAGTATATCTCTGTTTCTCTCTCTTCTTCTACCTGACCTGACATGTATAGGCGATGAATAAAACCTCATGAGAATTAAAAAAAAATCTGCATTAAACAGGCAGCGACACTTTCACCAGTGTTCTTTACAGTCGTACTTAATATTCAGGTCGACATCGCTCAAGCGAACGTGGGGAGAGCAATAATTCAGTAAAACACATTTAGTCATTCTAGTTTTCAGAACTTCTGGGAGTCAAATTATTAATATTGATAAAGTGATTTTAAGTTGTACATCAAATTTTAACCTTTTTTAAAAAAAATAAAAAATAAATAAATAGAAACTTATCTTCAGCAGCAGGCTGGAGCTCAGGTGGGCTTCCTTCAGTCTCCAGACAGCTGTGTCAAATGTTGGGAGCCATTCATCATACAAGAGAGACATTTGATGAGTGTGTGAGTGTGTGTGTGTGTGTGTATGTGTGTGTGTGTTTGTGTGTGTGTGTAAGACAGCTCAGCCTAGCGCATGACTAAAGAATTATTTAAACTTCAGGTCGGGTCTGATCCGTAGTGGATTTTTGAAGATCAGCAGAAGTAACAAAACATCTTTTTCTCTCTCCTCTCATTAGTCTGTTTACCTTCATTCTAATTATTTGATTATAATCATAATCAATCTGGGGAAAAAAACACGAAGAAGTCATTTCGGTGTCATTTTTTTATCATCTGCTATTTTTCAATTTGTATTTATTTATTCATCAGGGACATTGCAAATTATTCAACAGTAATAAAAATGTAAATGTGAGCCACGACTGGCTAATTTTCATCTGCGGCCCTTCGCCGGAATGTTAAACTCACCCTCGCTGGGAAGACGAAGCATCCCGGTGGAAAAAGACAAGTCAAAACAAGATTCTTCTTTGTTTCTTTCTCAAACATAACTGAACTCAATTCGATATCAATATGAGACGTCAAGGAAATTCATTTAGGTCAATTACATCCACCTCCTGAGAAATAGAAGCCGTTGTCTCAAAATGTTCCTTTTCCTTTTTCTTTCTTTGAGTGTACTGATTTATATTTGCGTGAAAAAAAACAGCCCTTGAGAGATCAACAGTGTCAGGGATCATGCATAACAAAACATTTATCTCAGTTCATGAGAGAAGCTGAATTACATCGGATTCAGTTCACTTCCATCTGTGCTCTCTGGACGGGTCCGTATAACAAAGACTACAAAAATGCAGCTCAAATGCAGGACGCAGGAGCAAAGTGGAATTAAATCTCCAGAATAGTCACATAGCAACAGTGCCATCATGTCCAAGACCTGACACCCCAACCACCACCTAAACAAAAACACACATCCTAACATCAGCCGTCTGTCGTCACAGCAATAACATCTCTGTCCCAAAAACAATTCCTACGATTCCGACTGAAACCCAAACGATGCGTTTTTATGGACAAATGAGAGAATCCCATCCATTAGCTTGACCATGAATATTTAACCAATAACTTCTCTCTTTCATCAGGATTAATGTCTTTGTCATTTTCTTACTTTTCCCATCATTTCCATCCCAGTTCCCCGACTCTCGCCGTCGTGTTTTACTCCTCCTCCTCTTTTCTTGGGTTAAGTCTCTTGTTTCATTCTGTCTCTGGAGATTTTCCTCTCTCATCCTTCGCGTCTTTTCCCCCGTTTGACTTTTTAGAGTTGTTTGTGATAAGAGATGTTTCATCCATTTCCTAACCTTTCTCAGTTCTCTCAATTTAGAGTTCTTTTCTATTACATAATGATGTCAGTTTCAGTCCAACCTCCCTGGTGACACTGAAGACATGTTCACATTCACACTGAGTAAAATTTTTTTTCTATCTTCTCTTTTTGATCAGTTCTGTGAATTGTGGTGAAAACACATCAATGAAAATGTCACCGGAGAAAAATCCAAACAACATCAAAAAGAAAGAACATAACATGAATCAGCTACCGGAAACCACCTCAACAATCCGTCCATTTTTCCTGGTTCCCATGAAGTGAATTTAGGCTGCAAAAGAAACTAACACAGTCAGTGTGTTCGGGTAAAAACTGAAAGCCATGTGACCTCCAGCCAGAGGGTACAGGTAAAAAAAACCTGACGCCTTGATATTCAAGGAGCTTTTGTAGTAAATACGTCTATTGTCCATTCTCGCCTGATAACTTTCTCTCCTCTGTGTGCTGACTGCGAGTTAGCTTAGTACAATGAATGGTAGTGGATGGGAAGTGTTAGCATAACTGTCAAAAGTCATCAGATATACTTTTCTCTATAAATGTTTTGGCTTTGTGTATCAGACACGTAGTCGGATCTACTTTCCTGTCAAACCTGCTAGGCGCAGTGATTTGACGCAGCACCACAACAAAATAAAACATTTATTGATGACTACAAGAGCGACTGTCGCTGCTGATCGTGACCAACTTGGTAAGAGAGGATGATGAGGGTTAACTCTGGACAAAACAAGATCCTGAACCTGATCTATTTGATGACTTTCGAAGGTGTGTCAACACTTCCCATCCACAAACGTGTGCTAAGCTAACCAGTAATTAGCTAGGTCTCTGTTCTCTCATGCAGCACAGAGGGGAGAAGGGGATCTGTCTTGCTTGTCTAATGGATGAAAGGTGAATTTTTCCAAAAAGCTGGCGTATCCCTTTAAATTTGAGACAAACCTCTGGACTAAAATCCTGTGATTACAAGTCACCCAAGCTGACTTTTATTTAAAGCTGATGTTTGATTTAATCTTGAATAAATGGAATGTTTAACAAACCTTTGCATGGGATTCACACTCACAGACTGTTTTAAATCAGTCGTGCGTCTCCTGCTTACATATTGATCGTCAGTAGTGAGAATCAAATGAATAAATACCAGTGTGTACTGAGGTCATGCTGACAAAAAAGGTTGTTTACTTGCCTGTCAACATTCAATTTTTTCGTGTGGCTGATAATCTTGATCACAGTCTGTGCATCATCTCCTCCCCCGACCCCCCTGCAGGAATAGCTCGTGTTTCTAGCAGTGAACAATACATATGCCAGTGTATAATTTGAGAACGCGTTGATAGTTGAACTTCCTTGCGTAGTTCTTAGGTAGGTGAAGCTAATGGAGCCAGGTGAGGCTGTGAGAAAAGCTGCACGGAGCTGCTTCAGAGCTCCAGTGGTGCAACTAGCTGGCAGGTTGAGGACAGACAAAACTGGTTTGATATAAGTGGAGCAGGCAAGTAGGACCAGAGGGGCAGGGGCGGACCAGGAGACACGGAGAGGCAGGTGAGTCATGGAATCCTGCAGGAAGAAGCCGTGTGAGTGGCAGGCTGACAGGAAATACTAGGAGTATCTACTCAGACCTGAGCAGCTCTCACTAGCCAGGAGGATGGAGGAGCGCAAAGGTCAGGAGCAATCTGACGATGAGTGTGAGATGAGCTGAGTAGAAGAGGAGGACTGGAGTCCCAGGTGGAGGTGGTGTGGGTACACTCAGGAGCGGTCCAATTATTTGACTGCCACAAGTGTTGCAAAGACAATGTTGCACAAAGCGGTGTGTTTCAGGTGTGTACATGTTGACAACACACCTCACACCTCTTAATCCAATTAGAGCTCACGATAACTTTATTCAGCTCCTCCATGAGCGGATCTGTGACACGCCAGTTCCCATCAAGTCTCCCTGCCACTGTTCCACAGTAATGAACAGCAGCGTACGAGTCAATTTACATCCAAGCCAAAGGCATAAAACCTTTCTTTTATTTTTATTTCATGTTTGAAAAAATTAAGGTTTTAGTGGATGTTGACAATTCTATCAAGTTTTTCAGACAGTCCTCAGGTTTATGGAGGTTATTTGTAAAAATGCCATTGGTTTTTAAATGTCTTTTTTCTTCTTTTTTTTACTCTAAATGTGTGCTATCTAAATTATTCCTCTATCTGTACAGCAGTCCACCTGTCAGTCTCGCGCTATGGTTCTTTTTCTCCCATGAGGCAATTATCCACAGTCTGGTTTGTGTGTGTGTTATTTTTTTATCAGAATGTGTGTGTGGTTGGAGAGAGAGAGAGAGAGAGAGAGAGAGAAAGAGAGAGAGAGAGAGAGAGAGAATTAGAGACGAGCTGGTCTCCTGGCTTTTATTTCCTCTGGGATCGTTCACTCTCTTTTTCTCTTCTCCAATTTTCTTGGCATCTTTCCTCCTTTTTGTACCTTTTTTTTTCTCTTACATTCTCTGACTGCCCCCTTCTTCTTTTCATCTTTAAAGGCTTTCCCAGCCCCCCACCTCCTATACACACACACACACACACACGCGTCTCCTCTCTTGGATCCACGTAGTCGCCCCTTCTTCCCACATGCATCCCGTCTTCCACCCCCTCATCCTCTTTGAATTCCCACTGCTCCCTCCATTCACCTCTCCCTCTGTCCTCACCCATCTCTTCCTCTGCCTTAAGGGTGATATGAACATCAAGTGGTGCCAGATTACACTCGTCTTCCTCAGTGGGTTACAGAATCTTTCTCAGGTCCTGTTACCTGACTTGACCCCCCCCCCACCCCCCACCCCAACCCATGTAATACACCTCCCTCGCTGTTTTCATTCCTCCTCACGCCACGTCTCTGTCTCCTCTCTGGCGCTGACTTGTCATTCGTCAATCATTTTAAGCAGATGTTCCAGTCTCTCTCTATCTCTCTCTCTCTTTCACACACACTCACACACACACACCGCAAACGTACATTGCAACAACACATGCTTAACACATGAGTTAGCAATGTGCCTGTCTGCATGGAATAGAAGGCTAATGAAGACCAAGTAGAGAATCGCGTCTGTATCGATTTATATGTCGATGCATAGGGAAGTGCATCCTGGGAACGTCCACACATCATATCAGCTCAGACCGCATCACACACTGTAACACACAAGTATTTACTCAGACGCACTTAACACATAAACTGATCATTTCTCTCTGCTTGGAATGAATATACTCACTTTACTGCACTTTTGTCTGAAGTTTCCAGGAGCAGCAGGATCATAGATCTGTGGCTCCAACAACTTTTTAATTGGAGACCATAAAAAGATCGAAGATTTTATCTTTTTTTTAAAGGCCTTGATGTGTGGCTCAAAAAAAAAAAAAAAAAAGTTGTTACTGTAAGTTTTAGAAGAAAGTCAACAACACCTGGATTCATCCAAAACATCGACAAAACGGAGAACGGCAGGGAGACTTTGAAGGCATCCGGCTACAGAGCTAATTGACTCAGCCAGTTTTCAGATTGAGAATTTGATGGATGGACTAATGGGAGAGCGCCTTCCTCTGGTGGGGGTGTACTTTTCTTCTTCCTCTTTTATGTTTTCATCAGATTTGATGCTCCATGGTGGATTCAACCACTTTGCGCTTGTAAAAAAGTGACATTGTGATTAAATGCTAAGTGCAAATGTCATTATTGAGCATTTATGTAAACAGGAATGTAGGTTCAGATTGATTCCAATTAGCCTGAAGAATAAATGTCGGTGTAAATGTATCTACTGTTGGAAGAATGCCGCCACCGTGCATCACACGCCACCCAGTCAGACCAGTATAAATACTACAGCATAGGATGCAAACCAGTGGAAGAGTAAACCAAGCTTGACGTATTCATTCATGATCACATCAACACTATTTACCTCAAATCTATTTCACAGAGATGTTGATAGGTTTTCAATCTAGTGAGTCCCCATGACCCACAGGTGGTGATTTGAGTGGGTCCCTGGGAAATTCAATGGGTCCCCAATTAAAGAATGTATTTCTTTCTATTTCTTATATTCTTCTATTGCTTAAATTGTAGTGTTAAACTCTCTCAATGGTGGTATGGTAAGATATGGCTATAATTAGCAGGTATGTTCAAAATGTTTTTTTCGCCATTCAAAGTTATTTATTTCGTTAGAGCACGTCCCCTAGACGTTAAACCATCGAGTGAACACAGCGTATAACAGTTGAAACGTGAATTTATTTACCACTAAGAAGTTTGTATCTTTAATTGTTGAAATGAAATCCGCGGTAGTTGTTGTTGTAGCGGCTAAACTAGCATGTCGCGACACTGTACTCAAGGGGATCATGTCTGCGCTGAGTTAATGCGCAAAGGGTTGAAACAGCGCTCGTCTGGTCTGCTGACAGCAAAGTTTCTTTTGCTACTTACTGTGATTTTAAACACAAGTTGTTGTTCACAATGTATGATTTTCATGGGAAAAATTAGGTGTGTCCCTGGGACGCTCAGATTGTGAAATTATTGCATCCTTTCATATTTTAATGCGTCAGGGACGCAGGACGCGTACCTAACAACATCACTGATTTCATGTCCTCCATTTATTACTGTGGATGCAGAAAGACAGAATTTGATGAGAATGGTAACAATCGATTAAATGACAAAAGAAACCAGAGACAGCAGAGAAAGAAAGAAAGAAAGAAAGAAAGAGAGAAAGAGAGAGAGAGAGAGAGAGAGAGAAACAAGTTGGTGGAGGAGAGAACTAAATCATCTTGAGGTTACATTTCTGAAGTTTGGTGACTAGAATTCACTGAGCCACTTGTTTTATTTGCATTTGTTCCCTCTTTGGTCAAACCAGCCTATCCCAGATGACACTGGGTGAGAAGCGGGGTTCGCCCTGGACGGGTCACCAGTCCATCACAGGGCCATCAGGGGCAATTAGGGGTTCAGTATCTTGCTTAAGGACACTTGGACATGGTCACCAGGGGAAGTGAAGATCGAACCAGCGACCTTTCGGTTGCTAGACAGCAACTCTACCTCTGAGCCATGCCAACCCCTGCTCCACAAGGTATAAACCATATTTAAGAGGAACTGAACTTTATTGTATTTTTACAGCAATTGATTCTAGACACAGTATGTTTGTGCGTGTGTGTGTGTGTGTGTGTGTGTGTGTGTGTGTGTGTGTGCTTGAGTGTATTTCCCATCAGGTGCGTGTCCTAGCAGAATGCAGATTGCTGCTGATGGTGAAATGGTAATGACCAAAGGTAAACATTGATCTGTGGAGAATAAACTGTCCTTGGACAAGGAGGAGGAATCTGCATCATCTGTCCCTATCACACACACACACACACACACACACACACACACTGAGACTGCATACTGTGCATCATAATAAATAACCTGCTCAGGAGGATTGCTCCTCAGTCCAATTTCCACCAATGGAAACTTAATAAAAGAAAATATTTTCTTCATTAAATCATCTTTTTTCATCCACATAATTTTATCCCGAAGAAGCAGAGAAGCCTTTTAATCAAGAAAATTAATACAGATTTGTTCATTCGTAATGTTGACCTCAGCTCATCAAATTTCAGCATTTAGCAAATACCTAAATACACCTCAGGAATGAGGCATACACAACATTCTTGAAGCTGACTTTTGGATGACTTCTTTGGAAAGGAATCTTACTTTTATGACATTTTGACTTTGTGTGACATTTCTGCTTTATTGGTTGGCACACACGGGATGAAGTGAGACAGAAATGGCAAAGTTTTCACGGTGCAGCAGTTGCTTCAGTGCCTAATCGGAGGGAAGTTCAATGCTCCCCCCTGTCAAAAAAAAAAAAAAACACATTAGCACATATAAATAATTAAACATGGACAAGGACACAGGTCCACAGCCCTCAATTCTCCAAAGTCTATCACCTATACTCAAACCACAAGAGTGGTCCCTTTTTGCGCCACAAAAAAAAAAACAAAAAAGCATGAAACTATTTTTGTAGATTATCCAACACAGACACGCTCACGGCTCAAAGTGCCATCACTGAAAAGTCCTCAATTTGTCTTGACAACCTTGAAGGGCATTTTCAAATAAAGGGAGAGATACCACAAAAGGCATTCAAATCAACTGATTTATGTATACATTAAATTTACACACACACAAAAAAAGATGAAACGTGGAAGTCAAATTTGGTTTGAGTCTCCAGTTATCTACGGCGTTACGGACAAATTTGATTGCTGCGCTATACAGTAAACCTGCAGAGTGGTGAGATACTTCGATTCCTTGACCCTCACACTTGATCTTTCTTTACATTCAGAAAACTTATTATGAAGAATATGTAAAAATGATTTTCGTTCAGGGAGGTCTTTCAAGAGTATGAGTTCAGTGATGGGTTATGCTGGCAAGTGTGTGTGTGTGTGTGTGTGTGTGTGTCTGTGTGTGTGTCTGTGTGTGTGTCTGTGTGTGTGTGTGAGGTTGAAGGGTAGATTCATACAACAAAGTAAGTGTCATAAGTAACAAAGTTAGCTTCTTAGACCTTAATCTCATTTTTTTCTCATTCTGGGTTCTTTACATGCACATTTACTTTCAGTACAATTAATTTGTTTCATTGTCTGATAAAACCATCATGCCTTCATTGGAAGAATGTCAAAAATACAATTCACCTGAAACTCTGTGTTTTACTTTTTTTTTATCAGAAATGTTGTCAGAGTCCCACCTTTTCTCAGTGAATCACCTGTGTCTTGTCGGTTGGTTTGTCATCGGTCACAGCCCTGCACTCTGTGTAAGAAGCTACAGGAAACTGACGGCTGCGCTGCTCAGCAGTTCTATAGTTCAGCCCAGGACTTCAGGTATCTTGGAGAGTTTCAACTATCCACATTTACTGAGGTTTTTTTTTTTTTTTTTGTGGTTTTGGGCTGGAGAAAATTCACTGCGTCATTATCAGACACGGGCACATTTTAAGAAATCTTAAGGTGGAGAGTTTTCTTTCTCGTCAGTCAGTGCATCATGTGACGTCATGAACCAATCAAGCCACCTTAAATGTTAAAATATTATAATATTATTGTCTCTCTCTTGCATGACAGTCATTTTAATGATCAGGCTTTGAAGCACTCAGAAAATATGTGTTTGAACTTCAACCGGATTATGCAAACTGCAGATATTCTATTTTTCTTCATTAGATTAAAAAAAAGTCCCAGAGCGCTGACCTGGTGCGCTCCGGCAGCACCACAAACACCGGTGTTTCAGTTAGTTGGCCATTTGTTGCACTTGTTTATTTCTGTAGTATAATTAATCGAGCTACATCAAGTCCTGCCTGCCTCCTCACCTCTGCTCTCACCACCTTCCATCTGCAAATATCTCAAGAGGTGAGGAACTACTCATTCCATAAAGCACTGCAGACAGTAACATTGTTAATGATATTCCCAACAACATAACATTTTGCAAATGATCTTTTTTGTTGTTGCTAATTAACTGGTAAATGATGTCAACGAACATAAAATATCACAATATCATCAGGAAAGAAAATCAGGTTCCAGTTGACGGGTTCCCCTAAAAAGATCGTTGGAACTCATGAGACTCCCAGCCACAGAACAGTTAACTACAGTTGTAAGTGCTTAGTCTATAAGTGCGTGATTTTTGCATATTGTCTCATAAATCTTAATGTTATTAAATGTATGAATTAAATGTGTGTGTCATCAGTTCACAATCTCACTGTCAGAGCTGCCTGTTTCCCCCATTTCCAAAAATGTTCGCACACAGAGCTTCAATGGTGGGCACATTTTACTGTCAAATAATAAACCCCAAGGTAACTTCTGAAAGAGGCACTTTAATCTACTGTACAAAATGAGCTCACAAACATTCCCTTCCAGCCGGGCTGTAGTAGGAACAACTTCAACCAGTTAATCCGTCACGCACATGCAGCAGGGGCCAAATGGACCATTAAAGCGCGAGGCCGTAATAAAGGACCAGGCTTTAATAAAGGACCAGGCCATAATAAAGGACCAGGCTGTAACGAAGGGCCAGGCTGTAATAAAGCACCAGGCTGTAATAAAACACCAGGTCGTAATAAAGCACCAGGATGTAATAAAGGACCAGGTCGTAATAAAGCACCAGGATGTAATAAAGGACTGTAATAAAGCACCAGGATGTAATAAAGGACTGTAACAAAGCACCAGGATGTAATAAAGGACCAGGATGTAATATAGGACTGTAATAAAGCACCAGGCTGTAATAAAGGACCAGGCTGTAATAAAGGACCAGGCTGTAATAAAGGACCAGGCTGTAATAAAGGACCATGATGTAATAAAGGACTGTAATAAAGCAACAGTCTGTAATAAAGGACTGTATTAAACGACCAGGCTGTAATAAAGGACTGTAATAAAGCAACAGTCTGTAATAAAGGACTGTAATAAAAGACCAGGATGTAATAAAGGACTGTAATAAAAGACCAGGCTGTAATAAAGGACTGTAATAAAGCAACAGTCTGTAATAAAGGACTGTAATAAAAGACCAGGATGTAATAAAGCGCCAGGCTGCAATAAAGGACTGTAATAAAGCAACAGTCTGTAATAAAGCGCCAGGCTGCAATAAAGGACTGTAATAAAGCAACAGTCTGTAATAAAGGACTGTATTAAACGACCAGGCTGTAATAAAGGACTGTAATAAAGCAACAGTCTGTAATAAAGGACTGTAATAAAAGACCAGGATGTAATAGAGCACCAGGCTGTAATAAAGGACTGTAATAAAGCAACAGTCTGTAATAAAGGACTGTAATAAAAGACCAGGATGTAATAAAGCACCAGGCTGTAATAAAGGACTGTAATAAAGCAACAGTCTGTAATAAAGGACTGTAATAAAAGACCAGGATGTAATAAAGCACCAGGCTGTAATAAAGGACTGTAATAAAGCAACAGTCTGTAATAAAGGACTGTAATAAAAGACCAGGATGTAATAAAGCGCCAGGCTGCAATAAAGGACTGTAATAAAGCAACAGTCTGTAATAAAGGACTGTAATAAAAGACCAGGATGTAATAAAGCACCAGGCTGCAATAAAGGACTGTAATAAAGCACCAGGCTGATAAAATGAATGTGATGGCAGACCAACCTTCTTCTAATGACGCTGGTTGAGTTCATGTGTGAGCACCTCCCTCTCTCTCTCTCTCTCTCTCTCTCTCCCCCCCTCTCTCAGCCCTTCAAGCCATTATGTGATTAGACAGGGATCAAGCTGACAACTGTCTGACAGATAGAAGAACTATAGGGTCTAATGACCCGTCTTTCAGACAACATGGGCTCATTCAGACCCCACCAAGACTGCATCACCCACATGCGTAGAGTACCGAGCCCTGCCCTCTCCATCACAGACAGTCCATCTTATTGTATATTATCTCGGTTCATCAAGAGAATCAATGATCAAAATCAAAACGGTGCAAAAACAACAGCCTCTGAAGGATTCCTTATATCAACAGTCACTCTGGGAGTTTTTGGTGGTTGTTGAGGTCAAAATTGTTTTTGTTTTCATGAAAAATTGCAACAACATTTGCAAGATTTATGGTGATTTATTTATGTTTGCAGTGAAATCTCAGTAACTGGCAAATATTTCCAATTTGGGTGTGAAAATTGTGATTCGTTGAAATAAAAAAAAAGCCATTTCATTTTATTCTGTTCATTCAATATTGCTTTTTTATATTCAAATATTTGAGTATAGCACTACAATCAATGACTGTACATGATCTGCTTTTTTAAAAAGCCGCTTTTTGCATCAGTTTATTTTGTCCAGTTTTTGTCAACTTGCAGTTTCACCTCCAGGTCTGCACCACCTACACTATAATTAAGAAAAATGGTAAAGAGAGGGCAGGGTGTTGTTGTGGGGAGTGTGTATGTGCAGAGTGTCCTGACTAAATCTGGCCAAAGGGAAAAGCAGAGCAACAGAGAATCACATTACCAAAGTGAGGGACTTTTCTTCACCAGAATCCCATGAAGTCAATTTGCTAACATCGCTATAGCTAACATAACTGTTAGTTTCAGTTTTTCAGTGGGCAGGGTTTCAGAGTATAACGAGTCACATTTTGTTGCAGCAGATGAACGACTTCAAAGACTGGGCCTGACCCACTGACTCTCTCCTCCACCAACACTTGCTGGCCATCAGACACGCCAGTTGACCGCGGTCATCGTCGTTTTCACGCGAATGCACGACCATGACGTGTCACACAGCGTCACAAAATTCAGGTTTCAGGAATCAACATCACCTCCAGAAAATGACTGCTTTTACATTTTCCAATGTTTTGCTGCAAAAGCCCGTGAATTTTTTTAGAACATGCATTTTTCCTTCAGTTCAGGCTGATTTTTTTTTTTTCTACGATCGAGGGAGCAATTACTTTTGTCCCATTTTGAAGTAATGACAGATGTGAAACCAAACAAAGATGGGAAATGAAGGACCAGGCACAAACATCATAGCGAGAGTCCTTCAACGCAAGAGTGGGCGCTGCAATAAAAGAGCAAAGGGCTTAACGGGGCGGCAAGGAGGGAGCAGATAAAGAAGCTTTAACAAGCAGAGCTGAAGTAGATTCACCTTGACACCTGAAATATCAGCGCAATTTATACGGTGAGACAGGCTGACCAGTGATCCTGCTGCACACCTCTGAGGAGCATGAAGTAATGAAGGCAATGATCTGGAAATCAATGAAAATCAATCGCAGTGAAAGACTTGATTTCTGTGCTGGTGGCAGTCAGACAGGGTGCTTTCAGGTCAACCTCATTTCTCTTTGGCACAGTGAATTATTACATTCTAGAAAAAAAAATTGCAGCCGTGTTGTTTGGTAGTATATTGTTTCCTAGAACACTGGTTTGCTGAGGTAGCTTTTTTTTTTTTTTTTTTTTTAAGAATTACACACTTCCACTAAAGTCCTGTTTAGTTATAAGTAGAATGTTCCATACTCAGCTGGATGGACATTGTTAAAAACATTAAAGATGCTGCCATCGCTGTCATGTGAATACACCACATTTCATGTTACATTTCCAGTGTGATTATATGAGCTATGACGCATTTTTCCTTCTTTTTTTTTTTTTTTTTTTCAGTATTGTTTGAAAGCATTTTGAAATGTGTCCTCGGGAGCAGAGAAGCATGTTTGAGGAAGTGTCAGCCGGTCGGTCTGTAACGAGCTTTGCCTGCATCACTGTTGTAGAACCAATTAGCTTAAAAGGGGTCTAGTATAGGAAGGATCACTGATGATGATGATGATGATGATGATGATGGTGTGTGCGTGCGTGCGCGTGTGTGGAGGGGGTCTGTGTGGGTGCACTTTCACTGTATAATGTTATGTCAGCTCAGATCTGTTGCCCAGATCACTCACTCACTCACTCTCTCTCTCTCTCTCTTTCTCGGCACAGTTTTGGAAGCAGAATATTCTGCTAAAGTCAAATCAACAGGATTCCTTCAGTGTCATATGGGAACTCTTACTACTGCTGGTCTACGACAGGACTACAAACCCAGTAAGGCCTACAATATGTTGATAAATAAAGTATAACACTAGAAGTGATCTTTTAAGATCACTTTCACTGTGCAGTTAAATAAAACAGATTACTCTAGACGGTTTAATTAATTAAGTCGATTGAGGTTTTCCCATCTGTCCCCCGTCAGAGGACCTTCCTAGTCCAGTTGGAATGAAATATCAAATAACATTGAGTTGTCAAAACATAATGACTGACACGGTTTTATATTCTGAATACTAAGAGGCTCCACTTCAGTTGTGGGACTTTGTTCTCTGGACAATTTATTTTGACTCACATTTCTCGGAATCCATCATGAATGAGAGTCCGCTAGAAGCTGCTAGCTTCAGTCAAGAATCTTGGAGGTGATCTATCAGCTTCCGGTGCTCATGATTCAGGTGGCTGAACCCACCGATCATAACTGATTGATTGCTCTCCAACTTCAAACACAGTTGCATCTTTGCGTTTCATTTCTGTTGCATCAATTTTAGAAATGCAGCTGAAAACAGAGTTTAGTAACTCAACTCTTACTGAGCGAAGCCTGAACACAGACGGGTCCTGAGCGGTTTGGTGTACGTGGAGACTGGAGGTCCCACAAGTGGGCTGCAAAGTATAGCATTCACTGTTGTTTTGTGCCCCCATGGACAGACAAATACTCATGGACATGTGACCCAGGAGTGAATGCAAATACTTTCCTACTGCAGACAAAAAAAAAGACATTAGCTTTAGTGGCTTGTGAGAAAGACAAGCTTTGATAATGCTCTTGTGTTGGCTGGTATTACTTCCACCTCATTCACACATTCATGACAACATGATGAAGTTCTCATAACAAGATGAGAGAGGAAGACTTTCGCTCCAGAGAGAGGACGTAAAAAAATACACGGTATCTTTGATTAAGAGCCCTGACAGACAGCGAGCAGCATTAACCGGTCCTCATATATCAGCCACCTCCAGCCGTCTGCCCTGGTACTCGGGCCGCCAGCCTGCAGCAAAGTCACGCAGGAATAAGATGACCAGCCTGCAGATGTACAGCAGACAAGATGGCTGAAGGCAGACGCAGGTTGATGTGCATCAAACAGGGAAACAAGGCTGTCAAACAGCAAACGCCAAGGTGGAGGGACACAGTCAATTACATATGACATACATATACTTTAATGTCTCGTTTGAATTGTGCTTGTTATTGTATTGTATTATAGCCTTGGCTCTAATCGCTGAGTTATGATTGCACTTCCAGTCATAAAAAGTACTGCTTGCCATCGTGAATCATTGGTGTCTCATTAAATCACTTCAGGCTGTTTTTAATAAAAGCAGAAATTTAATTGAGTAACTGGATCAGATTTGTATTGTGTGTTAAAGCTCGGGGTGAGTGCAAATGTATGTGTGTGTGTGTGTGCTTGTGTGTGTGTGTGCCCAACAGGATTAGTTTTGTTTTGTACTGTTTACACACAAACTGTGGCTATATTTCTTTTTCTATTCATCATCAAGTTGAGGTACTTGTGTGTACTCAAAGGGGGAAATACTTGTGACGGTGGTGGTGGTGGGGGGGGGGGGGGGGTCTTTTGACATTTCTTGACCCTCCAGTTAGTTTTTCAAATAACTTTGTTCCATTTCTGTTTGTGAAAAGGTGCACAAACAGCCTCCAAACACCACCTTTCAGCAAACACAAGAACCGTTCCTTTTTTAGACGGCCATTTCTGTTTGTATTTCTTGACGCGTCATTTTAGAAGTCTTCCTCTCCTCTGAAGTAACTCCATTCATTTGATAACATGCAGGCTTAATTCTTCTGCACCAGCTTCTCGTGAGATATCACACACAAGTTACATAAGAGCTGGTTATTTTGCGCAGACTTCAATCTTGCTTTGTTTTTGAGTAGCAGGAGTTTCAAAATGGTGACATTAATAGGTCAGAGCACACCGGGCCCAGGTGCGCTCTGACCTATTAATGTCACCCTCAATCACCAAGCTGCGGTCTGTCTCTCGGAGGAGGAGGATGAACACGAAGGGGTCCCCTCCTCGGCTGGCAGTCAACAGCACGATCTGTTTTTGTTTCTCACACACACTGACATCCATCTACATTTGGTTGTTTCCTCTTTTGATAACAGTTTTGTAGCAGCAGGTCTGGTTTGGTCCTGCTCTCCTGGTCTTGTCTTTGGCTGTGAACTTAAACTCTTGCGTTCTAATTCAGTTTGGTTTCTTCTCACATTTGCTACATATTTTGAGGAACAAATCTCCACGTAGGCATGACAACAATTCATAGATGGTCACTGACCTCTGACCAGGGATTTTTGTCAGTAATCATGGAATTTGATCAACCTAACATTTCTTCCAGTGAATCACTATCTGCTGAGGAAATGCGGTGAATTTCAGTTTGTGGTCAGTCAGCCAGGGATGTAGCCTGAATAGACCGACGGTTGCAGCAGAGATTAACGTCTACAGAACACAAGGCGACCAACAGTCAAGTGCGGCGTCATTGATTTCTGCTGCGCTGATGATTGCCATCTTGACTCTTGGCTGCTGAAGAAAGTCTACAGAGTTGAGCTCAGACAGCCACGATCGACACCGACCTTCCGAGGAGGAGACAGCCGTGCATCCGACCTTGATGAATGTGCTGCCTGAGAGGCAGCACACAGGAAAACATTAGCCGAGGTTTCTGCACGTTGGTCGGATACAGCGCTCAGCTAGCATTGGCTTGATCATTCCTGAAGAGCTTTGGTTCCACTGCATGACAGACGCTGCAAATCTTTTATGTGTAGGTTTCTGTTCAAAAGGCGCAAACTGACAGGTTTTACTGCCGTGTCCAAGAAAACCGTTGGATTATAATTTCTTTTTGAAACAAAGATTTCACTGAGAAAGGAAACATACACTGTCTTTTAAATTTAAAACTGTCAGCCTTTCTGATATATATATATATATATATATATATATATATATATATCCACACACACATACATATCTATCTGTATCTATATATATATATCCACACACACACATACATATCTATCTGTATCTATATCTATATACACACATATATATGTATATACATATTTATGAATAAAACAATTACCTTACCTGTATCACTCTTAAAAAGCAATTTATTTCCCACTTACTCAGTCCAGTAGGAGGGAACAACTGTTTCTTGGCATATACGTGAATAAGAGTCCCAGCTGACAAACTAAAGGAGTGAAGTCAGCTTTGAAGACGCTGTCTCACTTCTCCGTCTCGCCTCTGTACTTCCTCTTTTTTTTCCCTTCACAAAAGCTGCATCAAGCCGGGCAGTATTGGATGCATGACAACTGGAACTGTCCTTAGAATTAATACTTCTAAAAACAAATAAATAAATAAATGACATTACAAAGTCCCACTGCACTGCAGCGACATGTTTGCCATGTTTGAAGCAGACGCGGGACTGTCAAGAGTTCAGACTTGTTTTTCTTCTTCTTTAATCTTCTGCCATGGAACAGTTGGGAAGGAGGCAGGGGGAGCTGTGGATTGATCCACTGGAAATTTGACCAAAAGCCAAGAACAACCATTGGGAACATCAGCCTGCTGAAAGCTGCGTTGCCTTACCAAATCAATTTCCTAAGCAGTGACATTTTTAAAATTAGCTGCAACAAAGCATGGATTATCTTTTTTTCTAAGTAAAATTGAAACGGCCTTCTGTTTCTTTCCTATTTTAAAGGTGAAGTCAGGAAACATTTCCTGTCATTTACTCCCTGAGCGGAATTTTTGCGATGAGCGTGTATATGAACGTTTATGCAGATGAAATGATGATGATGAAGTGTGTTAGGTAGGTGAAAATAGGTAGAATTTAGAGCAGAGATGCACTGGATCACATTATCCTCTTTTTTGGGTTCTTAATGGGCAGCTGGGGTTTGGGATGATGATGCTTTATCCATTTTGCATCATATTTAACATCAGAAACTCCTGAAGGCATAAAAAGAACCACATTTTTTTATTTCAATTTGAAGGCCGATAAATGTGAGGAGATGGATAAGATACAACCCTGAAAACAGGTTTGTGTATAATCATACACCCACATGATTTACGCATCCTGATCCCATAAACACAAGAACTCATAAAATCATCTTTGGTTTAGTTAATGAGTGCCCATTACGCTGTAGATCCATTTAATCCAGCACGTAAATCATATTAGATTTAGAGGCATGCATTAATGTACAGTTAAGTATGTGTGTGTTTGTGTGTGTGCGTGCATGTGCATGAGAGTGTGTGTGTGTGCTTGTAATTGGACACACCGTGAAAGATTGGAGAAAGCCAGATTCCTGTTATCAGGTATTAGCACTAATGAGATTTCACCCATCAAAGTGTACTTTGTGATTAGGGTTATCACCAATAGTGACCTGTGAGAACCTCTCCCTGCTACACACACACACACACACACACACACACAAACACACACACACACACAAAGGATCTTTGAAACTCATGGCTCAACCAAACAGTCCATCACCTGCACATCATAACAGCATTTTCTAATTCAATTGAGCAAATTGTGAAATCAACTGCTTATGTCGCCATGAATGATACTGGTTCTGTCTAAACTAGCCGTGAACCCGAAAATCTAATTCAATACACAGAAAATGCTTGAACCAGCTGTCATAATCTGCAAAATCTATTATCTATATTTTCCTTTTAAAACTTTTTCTGTTGTGTCTGTCTGGAATTGATGATTTTGCTCTCCTATGTTACAGGGCAATCTCATCCCCATTGGTCAAAGACCGACATTTGGTCAACCCGTGACGCTCACAGCCGACATTGAGGGGACCCCCCCTCTGCGTCGCTTGACAACGTAAGATGGCAAATCTGTCATCTTTGGATTTTGATGAAATGTGATTGGCGATCTAGGCAACAAAACAACAAATTGTAGGACAGAGTCTTGCGTTGCCAGTTGAAATGGATGAGAATGTTAGTGACACAGCCGTGCGACACAGAGGAGGTACCCCCGACATTGGCGGTGGACGTCAGGGCGAGTTGACCAAACATCGGTCTTTGACGAATAGGGATGAGACTTTTAAATCTTGACTTGCACTGATGAAGGTGAATGTGTGAAGTATTACGTCAGCCACTGGTCAACAAGTTCTTTTGCCGATATTCACATAATTTTATGTATTATTATTAGTATTTTTTTTTCTGTGTCACAATGACATGATCGATCAAAATAAGTTGTGAATATCAGATCATCACATCTGGATCTAAATCCTCCACATACAGTAGAGTCATGCAACCGTGTACTTGTGAAACTGATATTACCTAGGAAAAGGTCCAACTGGGTGTATTATCAATCAACCTTTACCTTCCTGGACATCAGAAAATACTTGAATACACTGTTCTATTAGCTTCTTGTCTGTAAACAATGACACAAGGACTTAATATCCCAAATCATTCAATGTCGAATTGATTCCATCATTGCACTTCTGCAAATGTTGAGGATGATTTGAGATCGCTGTAAATTGTGATAAAAATGAGACCAGAAAGAGACTAAAACCTCCACCACAGCTCCATCATGGTGAAACAACGCTAAACACCATGCAGCTGTTGATGTTGCCGTTGTTTCGTGGTGGTACTAAAGGAATCACTGGGTATGTTCTCCTGCAATCAAGGAACCCATCAGCTAAGTTTGAGCACTGAGCCTCTGGTGAGGGTTCTGGTGTCGTCAGCAAATACCGGCTCCAAGATGTTCTTGTTCTGTCTGCTACTCATTGTTTATAGCCTGTATGGCAACTTGAGATGTTCACGTGCAGTTGAAATACAACAAATGTGAACGACTTGTTTCAAAAGTAGCAAGTTTATACTCAGTTAACAGTTTAAAACTACTACATCACTTTTGTTAAATCCTCAGACTGCAGCTGTTCCTACATTTCTGCCAATGTGTTCCACCTCGTTTGTGCTCCACACGGACTGTTTACGTGGACGCAACCACAGCTCGCTCAAACGTGGTTGAACAAAACTACTCAAATGGAAAGCATAAGCTTCCCTGTCCTGAAATTTTCTCCCTTGACTGCAGACTCTCTATTTACATGCAGATTATGTTTATAGAGATTAATTGTCATAATGGTGCAAAGACCAAGAGTGGTCAATGCACCTGTGCAACAACAGCCAGCAGGTACGATGCTGCAGAGGAAATCTCAGTTCCCAGGACTTAAAGAGCAGTGCTGAGGTCAGATGCTATCACACTGTGGTTTTGGCTGCTAATTTGACCAACTTCCATGTCGCGATGTCCAGTTAGGACACGGACAGCTGGTTACACCTGTGGTGAACCCTGCAGTGACAACCTTGAGCTAATGCCAGCCGGTCCTTTTTTTCTCAGTAAAAAAAATGCAACAGTTCAGGTGTGGTAGTTCTAGTCAGGTTCAGGCACCAAAACATGAATTAAAGATAACGGAAATATTACGCTTTGGGCACAAATAAAAAGACTGCAAATATTCTTGCTCCTCTTGGCCCTCAGTTACATAAATCATATTAGATGTTATTAGACATTTCAGATTAATATACAGTCAACTCTGTGTGTGTGTGTGTGTGTGTGTGTGTGTGTGTGTGTGTGTGTGTGTGTGTGCGCGTGTGTGCATCATATTGTCCCAGGTGGCTCCAACCTGTCAGGAGAAAAGAAGTTGCTGTCAGCTAAATGTATATCAGAGGGGAACGTGTCCAAACTCTTCAAATTAGAAGTGAAGTGCCAAGGCAGGTCAGAAAAGGGGGATTCACTTCCACTTGTGCATTAAAATGTAGGATTTAAATGTTGTTAAAATACAATTTTATTGAATTGGAAGAGATCTGTTACAAAAACCTTATGAATGTTAATAAACATCATTCTGGTGGCGTAGTGTTTTGGCTGAGGACTTCTCACGCCTCTCTGAGAGCCGGTGTGGGAGGAGCCTGGTGGTAGGTGGGGCTGCACCGGTGCATTATCACCTACAGGTTACTTTTAACCTTTCATGCTATGGAAGTTGGATGAAACTCATACTAAGGCATCACAGTAAAAAACAAACAACAACAACAACAAAACAGCAAATACAGACATTCCAGTTAATGCGAACATATGACAGGCGTCTTTTGGGGGATTTTAGCAACCACAATATCATCTTAATTGGGTTATAATTTGCTTTATCATATTAGTATACTAGGGGATATTTTGTGCATGGAGACACTGTTAAAGACTGTTTTGCGTGTGCCTGAGGGAATGTGTTTTTCAACTAAAACAAGAGCTTTCATTCCTCATCCAGTTACAGTAGATTTTTTTTTCTATCAAGCTACAGTAACAGTGGATGCAGCCTGTACACACACACACACACACACACACACACACACACACACACACACACACACACACACACACACAACAACAACAACAACAACAGGGGAAATCTACTCAGGCTCTCGTGATCTTATTAGACATTTGCTTCAAAGAAAGAGGCAATTTTCTGTATTCACATTCTGTTTGGTTGCTTTGGTTCAAGACAGAAAAGAGTTGTGACATTAATGAACTGACTAATGGCTGCAAGATGAGGGCGATTCCTCTAATACTGAACAATCAACTTAAAAGGCGCACGCTTCTCTGAATCATTTCAAGTGAATTCAGGCCTCATTCAGCAAATGTTTTTACACACTGAATAGCAGTGTAGCAACATTAAAGGCTGCTTAATATCTGGTTACAAGAGGTACACAATAGATAGAATAGAAAAGTACCCAGCTTCTGTCTGTAAGACTGAATTCAAGGCTTAGTTTGACTGAAGGTCATTTTTAGATTAAGATCACCTGCTTAAAATAGGTGCATGCTGCAATGCCTACACATTAGAAATTCAGATTGATAAGGCGGCACAGTAGTGCAGTGGTTAACACTGTCGCCTAGGGCTGAACGATTTATCGTTTTCTGATCGAAATTGCGATTTCAGATAACGCGATCATGTTTTCGCCAAAGCTGCGTTTTTTTTGCAGTGCTCCTGACTGACCCAGGATCTGTTGTGTCAACTATTTTACACATACATG
This sequence comes from Aulostomus chinensis, assembly GCF_037954235.1. Lineage (NCBI taxonomy): Eukaryota > Metazoa > Chordata > Actinopteri > Syngnathiformes > Aulostomidae > Aulostomus > Aulostomus chinensis. The sequence goes on along the minus strand of NC_141338.1, from coordinate 15,151,010 downwards.
CCGTCTCCTTACCATCCTGCCAAGCTCACCAATCAGAAGCGGCATGCTGCTCGTGAACAGGTCACGCTAACCAATCAGTATAACCTGCTCCACCTGCTCCTTAATTTCTGAAATGGCTTCAGCTGGACCAGAAGCGGCGTTAGGGGATTTAATCCCCAAGAAAAACAGCACATCGGTCATTTGGGAGTATTTCGGGTTTGAGGCTGCAGACATGCACCAGAAACAGGTACTGTGCAAAACCTGCCACACTAAAGTTGCAACATCCAGCGGAAACACAACCAATTTATACCGGCACTTGAAAAATCACCACAGGCATTTGCATGACGAGTGCATGACAGAAAAGTCTGGCGAAGATACTACTCAGGTCCATAGTAGCAAACAGACTACAATTACAGCATCTTTTGCCAGTGTAACTCCGTATGATAAGAGCAGCAGAAGACACCGGGAAATAACGACTGTCATAACACACTGCATTGCGAAGGACATTGTGTCTGTTAACACTGTCACCAAAGACGGATTTAAAAACCTCCTCCGCACGCTGGACAGAAGATATGTGATTCCCTCTGCACCTACTTCAACCAGGTTACCATCCCACAGCTGTACGTGGAGTGTAAAGAAAAAGTGGTAACAGAGCTGAAAAACGTGGAGTATTATGCCACAACTACTGCTATGTGGTCAAGCAGAACGACCGAGCCACCTCTTAGTTTGACTGTACATTTCGTAAATGAAAACTTTGAGTTGAAAAGTCGCTGCCTGCAGACAGCATACTTTCCCACTGACCACACCGGAGACAATATTGCCCTGGGATTGCGAGAGTGTCTGTCAAACTGGGGTCTGAAAGAAGAGGACCAGACGTGCATCACAACGGATAATGCAGCAAACGTCATCAAAGCTATGGAACTTAATCAATGGACCAGACTTCAATGTTTTGGACACAGGCTGTATCTTGCAATTGGTAAGTGTAAGAGTGTGTGTTTGTTTAATTTATCCATTCATACGGGTTTAATATGATGTGTGCATGTTTTCCGTATAGTCCGTATAGCTTTTCTCTTAATGTTTTTCTTTGAAGCCCTTACAAATACCTACTTTGAATAATATTATAATAACAGATTATCATCAATAGTAGATGATGAATACTGTGTACATAACAGTATTTGTCATCTACAATTGATTTGATCATTTATTTCCTTACTGTTGTCTATAATGACTTTCTTGGTTTTAATTTGTTCTCTTGCTAGAAAATCTGCCTTGCAAAAGTTTACCATTATTATCCTTACATTTTCAGCCTGTAATTCTCATTTAATGTTTATGTTCTTTTTTTGTCCAGAAAATGCTGTTAAAGATGATGCAAGAGTTCAACGGGCAACAGGACTTTGCAAACAGATGGTTAGTGTCTTCTCTCATAGCTGGAAAAAGAAAACAGCACTGAAAAAGGCACAGCAAGAATTAAATGTACCAGAGCACTCACTGATAACAGAATGTCCGACGAGATGGGGCTCAAGGCAAAAAATGATCGGGAGGGTGTTGGAGCAGAGCAAGGTGTTGTCTCAGGTCCTGTCTGAAGACAAGAAGACACGTCACTTGGTCCCCACTTGGCAGGACACAGATGTCCTTGAATCTATAAACAATGCCCTTGCTCCTCTTCAGGAGTTTACAGATGCCCTGTCCGGTGAAGCCTATGTAAGTGTGTCATACCGGAAGCCAGTTCTCCATCTCCTGAGAACATCAACCCTGACCGAAAGTGACGAGGACACAGATCTTACAAAGAAAATCAAATCAAGAGCTCTTGGCTACATTGAAGATAAATACAGCGACCCAGCCACACAGGAGCTACTGGACATTACTTCTTTCCTTGATCCTAGATTTAAAACTGACTACATAAGTGCAGAGAATGTCCCAGACATCAAAGAGTGAAGATTGAAATGGAACAGGTGGCACAAAAGGTAATTTGTCCTGTTTCTTTGTGTAGTTTAATAATACAAAATGCCACATCAAATCCAAGTGATATTTACATATTACATTTTTTAATGTGTACATAGAATGCCCAATTACTCTAAATCACATCAGACTGCAAAACTTTGACAGCTCTTATCTCTGTGTTTTGCAGGAAAAGAGGGCTCGTGTCAGCACCACAGATCCCATGCCCCAGGGTGCAGCAGAGGCAGAGCCATCCACCACAGGGAAGGGGAAGCGGACATTGGGCGGCTTCATCAAGAGCAAGGCTGTCCCTCCTTCTTCCACTGCGTAGTTGGAGGATGCCATGAAAGCTGAACTGGACAACTACCTGATGACTCCTACTATTGATGGAGAGGAAGATCCACTGGCCTGGTGGAGAGTGCACAATGTAAACTTTCCATGGCTGAGCAAAGTGGCTCGTAAATTCCTATGCATAACAGCTACCAGTTCGCCATCAGAGAGATTGTTTAGTGCCTGTGGCAATGTTGTCACATGTCAGCGCTCATGTCTAAAACCATCAAAGGTTGACATGCTGGTTTTCTTGACAAAAAATCTGTAAAGAGTGACGTAGAGATGTCAGGAAAGCAAGTATTATTGTTGATTTAGTACTTTTGAGATTTTATTTGTTTGTTCTGCACTTCACCCTGACTTGTGGTGTCAGCCTTTTGTTTAAAAAAAAAGATAATCGCTATTTTTGCTACATTTTTTAAAGAATAGATTTGCAATATTTGTTAGCTGCTGAGCCATAAATGAATAACCCACCTATTGTAATGTCTGACATTTTTCAGAAGGGAAGAGGTAGGGTCATTTTATTTTAGTAAGTTTTATTTTATTACCATTAATTTTCAGTTTCACTTAGAGTAAAAAGAGTCCAGGTTTCTTAATGTGGGGTTGAATAAAGTACTTTCACTGCTGCTATAGATGTTGCTAAGCTAGCTCCCTTGAGCCATGAGACTGACCTTGACCTATACCTACTTGAGTGTAAGGCTGTTGGGCAAGATCATTTGGTAATTGTTGAATTTAGTTGTTTTTTTTTGGAGTTGTTTTGTATTTTATTTAACTTAACACAATTAAGGATTTTTTTGCACTACTTTAAGTTAACAGCCAAAGAGGGCTTTTTTTTAGTTTCAGTTGTGATAACTGCCGTTGGTCAAGGACTTAACAGAATGTACATGCATGTTTCTTGTCAATAAATACATTTGAAATCAATTCTTAACTTTAGTTTTCATTCTCGCATTATAGTAATGGCATTTAATGTTTTAATGTAATTTTGTCATGTTTGTAAATGTTACTGTACATGGTGAATATTGCACTGAAGCTTGATTTGAAGAAAATCGTGAAGAAAATCGAAATCGCAATATCTGCCAGAAAAATCGCAATTAGATCTTCTCCTAAGATCGTTCAGCCCTACTGTCGCCTCCTTCAAGTCCTGGCTCCATCACAGGATCTTTCTGTGTGAGTCTCCATGTTCTCCCTGTTCCTGTGTGGGTTCTCTCTGGTACTCCAGCTTCCTCCCACAGTCCAAAGACATCAAGAGGGGACGAGGCTGATTGATACTCTAAATTGACTGTGAGTGTGAATGGTTGTCTGTCTCTGTGTTGGCCCTGAGATGGACTGGTGACCTTTCAAGGGTGAACCCCGCCCCTTGCCTGAAGGCTGCTGGGATAGGCTCCAGTCCCCCCCACGACCCTTAACAGGATAAGAGGTAGAAAATGGATGGATGGATGGGTTTTTTCAATAAGAAGGGAAGATCAAACAGTTAAGCAGCATGGTGACAACTTCATGAATTGAGATTGTGTGGATTTTTAAAACTTGTACCAATGTAAATTTAAAAAAGAGATGTCTCGATTCAACTTCCTCAGGCTTTCATTGAGTTGTCTGCATCGCTAAGACTGACAATCCTGGATAACTCTTCCTCACAAAGCTGCTTTGCCAAATGCCTCTTTTAACTGGCTTTTTCAATCCAGCTGTGAGTCACTTGAAAGAGGTGGAGTTCTTCAAAACAAGCTTTCATGCAACTAAAATGGTAATACATTAAGAGCCATATTTTCCAGGGGGGAAAAAAAAGAAAGAAAGACAGTCCTTATATAGTATATTTGAATAGATAAATAAGTGATTGCAGTAACTAGGATATGGGGAAGGTTTTAGTATCAAGTTGGGCTTAAGGGGAAGAAAGAGTAATCCATCCAAAACATTCAGCTTCCTCCACTATATACACACTATATATATATATATACATATATATATATATACATATATATATATATACATATATATATATATACATATAGAGAGAGAGAGAGAGAGAGAGAGAGAGAGAGAGAGAGATGATAGATGGATAGATGGATAGATTTTTTTTAACTTTATTCACTCGCATTGTTTATTTATTTCCCCAGCATGCTGCCTCTGTATCCTTCTCTCTAGGATCTTGCCTGCTTTGAGTCTGTATTTGTTTGCAGGTCAGGTTACATTTCACCACTCACACACACACGACAACCTCCCCACACACACACACACACACACACACCCCAATCCACCCCCCCCCCCCCCCCCCCACACACACACCCAACCAAACGCAGAGAGAGGTCTGTGAGCTGGCAGCTCTGCCAAATGAAGCCACAAAAATTGCCCGGCCTCTGTGATAAGAGGTTGTCGGAGCAGGTTTTGCAACAATTTCATGACAAAATGAGTCCCAGAATTGCTTCTGCGACATCTAATCAGATACAGATGAGAGTCACAGGGACTAAACAAAGCTGGAGAATATAGAGCAACAGATGAAGCAGATGAAATCACATTGTGTCACCAAGCATCATAATAAGGTCTTGTTTTATCTAAGTTCTCGACAGTAGTCCATCTATGTAAGTGACTAGTATCTGGTGAGGGGCATGGGCCCTGGTTCCTGACTAGACTGGATCCACCAGTGATCCAGTATTATTGATCCCCAACCACAGAGGAGACAAGTAGCCTAGTCTAACATTAGTTTGGCCTTTTGCTCGAGTTGGTAACAGGTAGCTAGTAGGAAAACAAACCAGAATAAGTATTAGAAGTATTAGAGGAAGTAGTTGAAGCAATGTGCCGGATCCGTAAGTGCACATTTTGCAACCACTAGAGCAGCTTTGCAGTTGACATTTCATTAAAACTCTTGTGTGCCTTCCATTGATCTTCCCTCCACTGATATGTTCCGTTCGACTCCATCCTCCTTCTCGTTTAAAATGGATGATGACGAACATTTACAATGTTTGCTGGAACAACTGGATACGGAACCAATCCCCTGATCAATCCCAACACAACAAGACATTTACAAGAGGCCCTAAACCCGAGAGTAGATCAATATCAAATGGGTCCAATATGCAGCAGTCATGTACTGGTGAGCACGGTCCTACCAACCAGCTGCAGAAACCTCCAAAGTTTGAAGTCAGTGTAGAAATTCACACAGACACTCTTGGCTTAGGAAGGTTAATTAATTTCTCAGGAAACGTCTCCTGGAGCATGGCGGATCCCCTTCTCGTTCTGTTTATTATTATGTTCGTCTTTTCTTTACAATTCATTGATGCATCAAATGATTGAAGATGTGACTGAGGGACTACCAATATCCCACATCCCTGTTAGGAAAGCAAATCCCTAAATGAGGAACTGAAGAAAGCAGAAAGCATGAAAGATATTTGAGGAAACATGGAGCTCTGCTGATGCTCCATCAACAGAAATGCTAAAATCTGAAATGGCAAAAGTGACTTTTTGACTGCCTCTTGAGCGTTGCTCGGCTCTCTTGAACCCAGTGAGATGTCACTTTGATGACTACATACACAGGCAGGAAATAAAGTTTCCACCATCAGACGACTCTCCTGGAAACACAATTTCAATTCGTTTTACAAGTGAGGCTTCCTTTAGATCTTACAGCAACTAAATACAGGGGAATTATACTATTTTTGTGTTTTTGTACACATTTTTTAAGTCACAATGCTGACCCATGCCTCAAAAACAAACAAAACAACTCTTGCTCTATCACTCTTAATTAGCACTTTGGGGTGTGGTACTGGTCCAGTGTCTGTTTGGGTTGTTGTCTCTTGGTTCTACATAAGCAGTTCACCAAAGACTGAACGGATCAGATTTGGAGAAGTCTGAGTGGTTGATCTTCAGCCTGTGGATGTGTTGATGGAGTTGTGGACCGAGCAAGCAAAGGATGTTGACTGTAGTCAGATCAAGAGAAAGCACATTGTCAACGGCAGCTCTGATGGCTGTGTTACTGAGCAGACACGGGGAACAAAAGCAAGCTCAGAATCTTTTACTTCATTCAACTTGGAGCACAGCACCTTTTGGGATCCAGAATGATGCAGAGTTCACTGCAGCCTGACAGCTCCTTCTCAAACACGTGGACAGATCATCACCTCCAGATGACGGGACGCTGACAGAGAAAACACTGCTCGGTGATTTCTACGGGACCCTTGGGGCAACATGACGTGTCCTCACAGTATTTAGAACTCTAGCCTTTAGAGATGGAAAGCAACATTAATTCAAGTTTCTTTTAGGAAACAGAGTTAGAAGGATATGCAGTATTCTTTTTGTGGTAGTTTTTAAACACAATATTCAACTATATCATATTCAGCATTAAAAAGACTGTGGCCTCCCATTAAACTGAAGGCACGGATATTAACTTTCATCCGGTGTTGAGCCTGAGCAAGGGTTAGTCAGGTCGAGATAAGCAAGTCTCCAGGAAATGAGTGCAAGTGAGTGCACTTCAAATTTTTTACTGTATTCTTTCTTAACCTGGATTTGTTTTCTCTGGATGTGATCTGAGATTTTGTGCACTCCAAAGAGATCTCAAGATAACACAGACAGAGACTAGATCAAGACAGGAGGGAAAACGACACTCTGCCTTTGGAGATTGGATTTTTGACAGGGAGATAAAGCAAGGAGGTGAAAGGCGAGAGAAGACATCTTACTGGAGAGGACTCATGGGTGAGCGTCCTGACAGGAAGGGTCACTGAGGAATCCGAGCAAGGAAAAGGGAAGAGGGGGGTGAAAGAAAAGAGGGATAAAATTTAGCAAACCAGAATGGAGCTCAAATAAGAGGTGAGAGGAGACTTCAGGTGCTGCCATCCAGAAAAAATGTGGAGTGAAAGGAACGGGAAGACTTATGTGACGGGAAGGACAATAGTGAGGTGGAAAAAAGAGCAGCGTGTCAGGATAAAAAAGGAGAAAGTTCCCCTCTTGGATGCGTTTACACCTCCACGACCACACTCACATGTGCCATTAAGTGATTTTATGTAAGAAATGGTGAGGAATTGATTGAACCTGGTTCTGAAACTCTGTTCAGGTTAATGCTTTTAATCCGTCACCACAAAGGGAAGTAATGGAGGAAAAAGGCCTTTCATTCAATCTTTGCCACGATGAGCTTGTATAAGTGGATGAAAGGAAGGCCAACACACCCCATTGTTGGTAGGCACCACAATAAACCAGGCCGTACTCAGCGAGGGGTTACTCATGTATGTATAGAACATGAAAACTTCAAAAAATGAATAATAAATCATGTTTGATGTATTATTTAGACTGCTTTTGTTGTACAGTGGACATAACATTAAATATGCAAACATTTTCACAAGGAGGCTTCATCATTTGTGCTCCTAGAAGAAACCTCTGCTTAGCGTCTTGAAATGCGCTTGGTTTAACTCAACTCCGGCCAGCAGCTTGGACCAGTGAGGACTCGCAGCCCGTAGCCACATCACCTAAACCTTAAACGCAGAAATTCGACCGGACACAGCTGAGTCATGGCAGCCACAGCTGATCGCAGCTGATCTGGGTGTTTTAGGCGAGTTACAGAAGCTGCTTGGTTCTCTGCTCCATCAAGTATAAGTGGCGGGTCTGTTTTTGAGGGATGATTTTATGCTACTGATGTTATCTGCTAACTGACATATTAAGAGGTTGTGGTCGGTTCACATATTTTTAATGAGTTCGAGAAGATTGGCTCTCTCTTCCTTTCAAAGTTGATGAGGACAATTACTTTCTTGGCTTGAACAGCGTACGAGCCTTTGACTTCCCGACTACCTGCAGTGTTTATTCTGAAGGGGTCAACGTTTGATTGGTAAAAAAAAAAAAAATGATGGTAAAAAAGAAAGCTGAAATGCATTGAGCTGAAATGGCGATATTTATTAAATTATACAGTATTTAATAGGAAAAGGTACAACAACAACAACCAGCTGCTAGAACAGCTTCAATGCGCCATCATCTGCTGTTTCAATGATGTAGCTGGTGGGTGGAAAATACCTGGAGCTGTGGCTGCTTGTGTAGGTTAAGATCTGCTGACTGGTAAACCCATCCAGCAGTAACTCCTTCTCATTCTGCGTGGAAGCTTCTGCATCAGTGTTAGATGAGCTAATGAGCCGTGGGAAATCAACGGCTGTGGTGATGTGAAGAAGAGAAACTGTACAATTTAGCCTAATTGGTGCAGGGATGAGACCCACTATTGTAGCGGAGGGGCAAAGGGTTCAGTCCACGGAGGAAGTCTCTTTGCCTGTTATTTTGATGGTTAAGAGCAAGCTAATGGATCTTCATGGGCACTTTTTCTTTTTCTTTTTTTTACTTGTTTGCTACACGTTTGTATGTTAATGATGGGATCAAAAGTTTTAGCGAGTTGATGTCAGAGGCATTAACAGACAATTTGTTAATAGTGTTTATGTGTGGCAGGCTAATGTAACAGAGAGGGGCGAATAATTAGCATTTGTAGCATAAACCACAAGCAATTAGGTAACAGATTAGCTTGATTTCCGGTGAGAATGTTTCAGAATAAAGCCAGCTCTGGCAAAATAATAATAATCAAACATTGGCGCTTTTATTTTGAAGGCAATACGACTGCACTGAAAGTGATTGTGTAGATAAAGGATACATGATTATCTGACTAGACTGACAAACAAAGAGAAAAGACTTTTCAAGAACTATTTTAATTGTTGACAAGAGAACCCTTTAGGCGACAAAATGTCACATCCCATATTTATACTCTGTTTTGTCAAACAGTTCCTTCCCTTGAACATTCCTCAAATGCTAATAGATTTCTAACTATCATACCTGAAACATTTTATGTCTTATTCAGGGTGCCATAATATTTACATCCAGATTAATTTAAAGAATTTTGACAATCAAAAACCAAATCTCTATGACCTGCCAGGTCATAGCCTCTTTCTCTTGAATACAACCCAGTGGAGGGTTTCCACAGGATCTCATGAATGTACCATGTCAGTCGTTCACTCAGTGACCATGAAACCAAAGCTTGAATGCCTGCTGCGACGTCTGAGAGCGAAAAACAGACAATCTCTCTTGTTTTTGGCAGAGTTTGCAATATTTTGGTGTTGGGGGGTTTAACTACAACTCCATGAAACACAGATGAAACTATAACTGCGTCTTGTAAATTTGCCAAAAACATGGAGCACAATGGATACCCAGATTCTACTTTCAGTGATATTTCAGTATAAAATGACATGTTGACTGTTTTTACTTGCATGTTAGTAGAGGTCACGTAAATTCAAAACTTAAGTATGAGTCATAATAAGCTGCTTGAGCAGGCCAGGGTCTAGACAGGCTTGAAATCTGAGTTCGACAGATCTGATTCAAATCACATCTGGAAATGGTTTGAGATCTGATTTGACTCCGTGTCAGTCTAAAAACTCGAGTACGACTGTAAAATTTCTTTTGCATCACCCACAAACTGTCTCTCCATAGGTTTTGGCCATGTTAAATTTGTGTCTCAGCGATGTCTGAACACAACAAATCTGATCTCTTCACTTGCAGACGACCGTACGGATGGAGAAAAAGATGTGATTTGAGGTAAATCTGATTTTAGAAAGAAATCACATTTACCTGGAGTTTGACGAGGCCTTAGTGAACAGAGGGAGCAGACTCCTCAGCTGATGAGGTGAGAGCTGCCCCCCTCCTCTCTCTCTCTCTGTCTCTCCATCACTCTGTCTTTACATGTCAAATAAATCTGTTGTGTCTACAACTCATGGTTTATAACTCCAGACCAGCAAGGAGTAAGTGAAGAACCCAATATACACACACAAATATGAACATAGTGTGAATGCAGTGACATCACATGCAGACATTTGCAAAATTATGCAAATGAATGTACCTGCATCTTGATCAGTGTACACACCAAATTATATTTGAAATAACCGCAGCTGGGCACAATCAAGAGTCATTAGTTTAATACGTGACAGTGCAGATATTCATCAGCTCCCACCCACTGGGTCACAGTCTCCTCTTATTGGAAGGAGCAACCACAGCTGCACGATGTTTTCAGCTATATTAACGGCGATGCGTCAAGGTGCAGATGGTAACTTCAGAGCACATCTATCCAACTTTCTGCTCTGCTCCGCTTCTCTAGTTTTTGCATTCAAGATGAGAGTTATTATTCCCAAAATCATGAACCCAAATAGACAAAAACATCAAAATGTAGATTTCAACCATTTCAAGATTGTACTTGTTATGCACGACCCTGTTGTTTTCAGAAAACACAGACAGAAGCCACATTTGATTTGTGATATGATTCAACCACTGCAAACTAAAATCATAGTATAGACAGTATTCCAGCACAACATGTAGACCACAGTGATGTAATGGTCTGTGTGTGTGTGTGTGTGTGTGTGTGTGTGTGTGTGTGTGTGTGTGTGTGTTCATGTGGTCCATTGCCATATTGATTAATCTACCAAAACTGCATACTCAGGGATTGCAGTGTATTTCAGTACAGTATGAGTTTTGAATATTCTTTAAAAATAAAAAAATCGTATCGATCTATGTATATATACGTGTGTGTGTGTGTGTATATATATATATACATACACACGTATATATACATATATATATAAATAATATACATATATATACACACACACACACACACACAAATATATATATAAAAAATAAGGACGGAAAGAATCATGGCTTCTGAACAAGGGCCAGATGTCAAATTAAAAATCCCACCCAGTGTTTAGTATGCTGAACACATTGTGGATCACTCATCACTTGGCACTTAGGGCATCTCTCTCTCTCTCTCTCTCTCTCTCTCTCTCTCTCTCTGTCGCTCTCTTCGTCCCTCTCTAACTCTCTCTAAGAGTCTTTGATGCTTGGAGAAAGGGGGACGGGGCACGAGGAGGGGGTAACCCACAGCACACAGATGTTACGTGTGACGTAGAGTTGACATGCAGTGCAAGAACAAATATTTCTCAAGTTCGGATCCCGTGGAGAAGGAGAAAATGTCAGCAAAACAAGAATTAAGAATTGGTGTGTCACTTTATAGATGAGGAGAGAAACCCTGTGACTCATCAGTCAAAAGCTTTTTGGCTTTTGATGTGATGTAGGCTTTTAGCTTATATCAATTTGAAAGCGTAGAGGGGGATGCAACATGAATACTGGAGATGAGCATGTTGGCACAACACAGGGGTCACTGCACGAGTTATATGAATTAAGTGCTGGCAATTTCTAATGTTTTTAGCTAAATAACCAACTTGATTTACTATTAAAGAAAAGATTATTTCAGAGCTTCACAAGAGCTGCTGAGCTGCTTGGTTTTTGAAGGGTAACGAAGCAGCAGAACACATAACATGGTGAAGCTAGGACACATTTTAAATGCAGTCTTAAGAGCTTGTCGCTCATGTTTTCAGTGTTTGTTGGATTTGTATATTAAAGCTGGTATGTTTCTCAAAGAGTAGAGAGCTGTTAAATAAACATTTCTGGCCTGAGTAATGCAGGAGGCCGGGCGAGGAGAACCACAACACTGGCTATATCAGCTCATCTTGACTTAATTACAATGATCATGTAAAACAATCTTGGGATAAGGTGAGTTAGAGCAGAACAGTATCGGTGTGGAAGTGCAGCTCAACTGGCACATGCATGACCCCCCAACACACACACACACACACACACACACACACACACACACAAGTGTGTACTTTTCCACTAAGGCAATTGTGCTGGTCTGAACGAGGAGGCGGTGGGAGCTGGCTCACCTCTGACTAATTCCCTGGCTGAAAGTCCTCGCACTGGAACAATTCTCGAATCAATCTGATCGTCTTCTGGAGTCTGATTAATAAATGTACTTCAGCTCACATTAATCCACCAAATATAAAAGTCAACAGCAAAAGAAAACAACAATATCCTACACTTTGGTGGCACTGTAGTGCAAGAGTAATGTGAATGAGCAATTCTTTTCTCCTAGTGTGGTCCATCACCCCTGGCTAGTCTACACTCTAATGCTACGCAGGCGCATTTCCACCGGGCCACTCAGTTAGTCAGTCACTCAGCAACAACCTTATAGGGCTTATGGCCTCAGGGCTCATTGAACAGCATTTTATGACACTGGCAGATCTTTGTGCCGTCTGTGCTCTTCTGACAGCTGGAGTCTGCTGGTCGAGGGGTGAACCATGGGCTGAAGAAGAGAACGTTACATAATCAGTGGAGGAATTTCCCCTGAACAGCAACGTTTTCTTTTTAAATTAGTTTAGGGTGGCCACCAATCTTTTCCAACAGCAAACAGAAAAATGCCAGATCTACCAAACAAATTTATAAATTTAATTTGTTTAAATGTCGTCCACATTAAGGTCACATTTGCATTTAGGCTGGGGTGACATCTCAAGAAAGTGCTGGGGACCTTCACAGTGTCAGTGGAGCATTTTTGTTATGACATTCAGAGTAGCAATATTTCTGCTGTGAAATGTCTCAAAAATAATCCATCTGATTGTGGTTGAGAAATTGGTAACCGTTGGCTGAGGCAGAGGTATGACTGACGGACCACCTAGGCCAATCCAAAACTCGTGTATAGGGTATACAGAGATATGTCAGAGGGTAAGCCCAAAAAAACAAATCCATAGTATCCTATGAAAATCTTCAGTCAAACTTAACCAAACTAGCCCATCAGAGGCAGGATAGGATTGTGGGCGCGTCCTCCATGGATGCTCATCCAGAATGTCCACTTCCTCCAAGAACCCAAAAATAAAATTTTAGCAGTAGAGCCCGTGGTGCATCAGCTGAAGACTGAGTCACAACATCTGTTCCAGACTCCTCACCATGTCTGGCAGAGCTAGCATTGGCAGTGTTAGCCTAGCCACTGGTGGTGCTATAGCCCGTCTGAGAAAGTAGAGGGGTTCAATGTATAAGGGGACTTGGAAACATTGCATGTCCAGCATGGGAGAAACCATATTTGACTGTCGTATAATCTTCTTCTGTGTATTCATGTTTAAAATCTTTGTCCACATATTTGAAACATAAAGAGAAGTTCCTTCCTTGGAAGTCTTGGAACTCATGTCTCTCTCAGATCAATTCCCTAGAAAATCCTACAGATACATCAACTCCTGGGAGCTGAATTTTAGTGGGAGTGAGTCTGCGTGACTGGTAGATGTTTTCAGAGTGAAGTGGTTTTCATTCACTTAGCTTGCCTGTTTAGTCAGGAAACATTTCTCCTCATGGTGCACTTTCTAACACAGTCCCATGTCACTCCGTGTTTTTCATCGACTATATTTCTCCCAATGTGCTCAAGAAATGAAAAATATCATAAATTGTTGATGATGTGTTCACCAGAGGGATCATTGAACAGCTCAGTGGTGCTAATCAGAATCGTAACCAACACAAATAAGATGACATCTCCTTCCCGCTGGAGAGTTGTTATTATAACCCTGTTAAAGAGAGCTGATGGTGTTCTAAACCCAACAGAGGACGGAGATCCATGCGCGTGTGTCTGTGTGGGCACTCATGCTCAGATAAGTAAATACAAGACAACATGGAAACGTGGATAAGAGAGATTTATCAAAGGACAGAGACACCTGTTAATGTTCAGTGTAGCGAAGTTGATTTTCTGACAGACTGGAATTCCAATTAGTACACTGGGGAATGCAACGATTGGTAAAACAGTCCAATTATTGTTCGGAGCAGATGTTCTCTCTAAAAAACAATACACAGACAGACTGTTTAGTAATTGGCAATGTGGCCTCTGGAGTGATGATACCCCCCCCCCCCCCCCCACATCCCCCACCCCAACCCCATCACCATTTTTGACAGCCGGCTGTGTTTTTCGCTCTCTGTACAAAGATATAATACACTACAATTCATCAGTAATGCTGTGTAATGCAAGATGTCCACCTTTGCACCACTACTCCATATACATCGACACATTGAAAAGGGAATACTCACACAAGAGCTGCACTAATGTTTGCTAGAAACAGCAGAACCAATCTCAGCCCAGAAGGTTATGTTTTCATTGCTGTGTATTACTTTGTATATTTGTCAATATGAGGACAAAATGTCATTTTATGATATTTGCCACACTGTAAGAGTAGTGAATCAAAAATTAATGATAAAGAAAGCAAAAGGAATGTTTCCCTATCCCACCTTTTATTCCCCAAACAATATAGTGCAAAAATTCCCATGAAAGCCAGAAACTGCAAAATCCGACTAAAACCCAAATGCAGTTCAGATATTAGTTAGCAAAATCTAGATAAGGCCATTTAATTATTCTGTTACGGTCTCTGTATTCAACAGCTTCTGCAACAGTAGGTGGCGCTATGCTGCCCTTACAGCTGGCCGCAATCAGACTTTATTCCAGTTCACCTTTTCTTTTGAATGCCAGTTGGAAAGCAGAAAACGCTGTACCTCTCAGAGGGTGGAATGAAATTCAGAGACTGAAATTAACAAACAGACCAAAAAAAGACCCATACAAATCAAGTACCCATGCAGCCCCGGCCACAGATTTAGACCAGGATCTACATACAGTAACCACCCACTGAGTTTACCATATACAAAGTATTGATTCTGTATCTATGTTTAAGAACATTCTCACATTACCAATTCAACACACTAAGGTGTCTTGGTTGTCGCTCCAACCGCGGCTCCAACCCTGCCACTCTGAGGAGCACCGCACGTCACATGTGGAGTCGTGATTTCACCTGCTGGTGAGGAGTGTAGCATGTGGGAGGGTCACACTGCGAGGACACATACCCTCATCTGGCTGTGCCTGAACAACTAGTGAGGCGAGCAGCAGGTCTAGTAAAGCTTATTGATCTGTGATGCTGTGCAAGAACGGCATTGCTTTCTGTTTAACTGGCTTCTATCATACACAGACACACACCCATAAAGGTGCACACACAGAAACTCCGATGTGATCCCAGGTATGTGCAAACTATTTCTGTTCATCTGGTACGTTTTGAGGAGATGATCATGATCCTATCTCATGCCACCAGAGTTCCTATGGGGGTTTATAATTGCTAGATAAGGGTCCTAACAGGCTTTCCCCCACAAACCTACTCCAGCTCTGATTGGCTGCACGGTGCTACAGGGCACACTGAAGCGCAGGGGTCAGAAGTGTCATCATTATCAGAAACAAACAGGGGAGGCAGAGAGCAAGAGATGATGGGGCACACACACACATACACAGACACAAACACACACAGTCACATTGACAGGAGACAGATAGCTCCCATGGGATCGTGTTACACAGAGGACCAACAGAGGCGGTGTTTGGCATGAATGCTGCAGGAGAGGCATTCATGAATGATCACACCCATAATGATGGTCGTCATCTCTCTGTCTGTGTGCACTTCCTTGTGCTTGTGTGTGTGTGTGTGTGTGTGTGTGTGTGTGTTTGTGTGTGCGCGAAAGGCGTTGCGCGTGCGTGCTTACATGTATTTCATGTCTTGTATCATTTCAGTTTGATTTGTCCTCCTGAACCAGGGTTTACCGTGCAGTTGTTTGCATATAGTTCTCACATGTTTAAAAGGAACACAATTTTTTTTTCTATCCATCATTTCTCAAGCCAGATAAGCAGTTAGAAACCCTTTTCTCCTCTTTGTGCGCACGACCACACCACCACTAGCTAACTGCAACTTAGCTCAGCCAATCTTCAAGCTTTTATGAACGCAAGCAGTTGGCCAGTAAAGAGTCTGTGGACAAAGAAACGCATCGTGAAATACGGTCTCATTTGTTTGGTTGTGTACTGTGAAAGCTCCTTGATGACATCATGGGGTCCTGCAGTTTGTGTGTTAATTGCTGAAGAGAAGACAGGGAGATTGACTGTGAAAGTTTATTGGAATTTGAGGAGTCATGGGTTTTTTAGGTTTCACAAAACCTCTCTAACTAATCTCCGACTGATCTTTGAGCTTCTCACTTTGATCTTGTCCAGGATCAAAGTAAACCTAACACTTCACTTTCTAGCCTGAAAAATGGTTCAGAATTATATTGAAGTAGACTTTAAAAAAGGAATAGCAAGTGTGAACAAGGGGAGGCATTGCTCAGGAGTTAGAGTGATTGTCTAGCAACCAAAGGGTTCCTGGTTTGATCCTCACCCCCCCCCCCCCCAACCATGTCGAAGTACCCTTGAGCAAGATACTGAACCCCTAATAGCTCCTGGTGGCCCTGTGACAGGCTGGTGGCCCTGTGACAGGCTGGTGGCCCTGTGACAAACTGGTGGCCCTGTGACAGGCTGGTGGCCCTGTGACAGGCTGGTGGCCCTGTGACAGGCTGGTGGCCCTGTGATAAACTGGTGGCCCAAAGTGTACACTGCCTCTCACCCGATACCACCTGGGATAGGCTCCAGCCACCACCAACCTCCCGTGACCCTCAACAGATAAGTGGTATAGAAAATGGATGGATGGCAAGAGTGAATAACCAGAACTCAACAGATTCATGAGAAAGCATTTCCCTGTGTAGGTTTGTCTTTGCGTGCGTGTGCGCGTGTGAGTGTGTGTATGTGTGTTCGCAGGCCCCCGGTCGGTATGGCAGGTCTGCTGTCTGTCACGGTGATGTAAGTGGAAGGTAGGGTCTCCTTCAATAAGCTTTTTGGAGCTTAGCCAAGAAACATCTCTCTTCTTCAGTTACAGCTTCTTCTTCGATGGCTCTCCTTCCTCCTATTCCTTCTTTGCACACCACAAGCCCACCCCCCCTCCCCGTGGCTCACTCTCTTCACCTCTCATTTGTATTCCCTTTCTTTCTGTGTTCCATCTCCTGCCTTTTAACCTCCCTCATACCCTGTTGAGAGCCATTGTACCTGAGTATAATAAGAGTGTAAACGCAGTAGGAAGAAAAGTGCTGTATTGTCTTCTGCTTGTCACAAAATGTCAGCACATCTGCAAGGACAATTCCATCAAAATCATCTGATTCTTGACTGCAACTACACAGGAAGACTGAAAAAAGCTTTTAAAACACCAAGGAAATTGAATTGTGATTAAAACATTGAGTGAAATGCAACTCAAGCACATATAGGATGCACAGATTAACTCTAATCTCTGGAACAGTTACGGAATGTCAGCAAATAAAGTACTAGAACAAACAGGAAATTATATCAAAGGTCAATAGTAGGGCTGCAACGATTAGTCGACGTTGTCGACAAAAATCGATAATAGAAATAGTCGACAATGAATTCCATTGTCGACTATTGTCGCCACACGCGTTTTTCCAACAGAGTGAGGCATCTCACTTGATTATAATCTGTGCTGGGAGTCGCTCAAGCGCAATAGCATCTCTGTCTCTGAGCGGAACGCGGCGTCAACATCAGGTGCGCGTACCAAAACTTCTAAAGTTTGGTGGCATTTTAGCCTGGATACGGCGAATAAAAAGACTACTTGTAGAGGTTGCAAAGCAGACCGTGCGTGTCATGGCGGTGATGCACGAACATTTAAAGAAGCACGTCGGGCAGTTGAACGAAACGGAGTCTGACTCGCCTTGGTGAGATTCAAGTAACATTCAAGCCAATACGGTTTTTATGACACACATTGTACATTTTAAAAATGTATTTTCGCTATAAAAGAGAGCTCTCGCATTATACCAGACTGCGCCTGACAAACGTATTTTAAATTAATGAATGTTCAATAAAAGATGTATTTTTCATTGTACCCATCTTTCTTATTTATTATCATTTGCCACATAATTAAATCAACTTCAGGCTGAATTTAAGAAAAAAATAATAATTATCCGATTAGTCGACTAATCGTTTCAGTAGTCGGTGACTCGTCAACTATTAAAATAGTCGTTAGTTGCAGCCCTAGTCAATAGCATGGTTCCTTGCTGCTTGTAAACACAACATTCACTCAAATCTGGCAGTCCTCCTGGACTCAATGGCACCAGAAGCAACCAGTCACCAGCAAGCTAACTGCTGGCTAGCATATGCTAAACACTGGATAGGACAGGATACGAACCAGCAAGCACATGGCAGCGTAAGGACTGGTTAGCATATGCTAAACACTGGCTGAGACAGGCTAACTCGCTATCAATGCCGGTTGGGACAGACTAAGGACCAGCTAGCATACTAGGACCAACAAAACACTGCGATCTGACTGTTGGAAAATGCTGCACTCTCTTCCTTCAAGAGAATAAACAAATGTATTCCTGCATGATATTTGTTAGTGTATCATACAGGCACTCACATGGGCTTACAAAACAATACAATTCAACAAAAACCAGATCCAGAATGCTTTCAGACCCACTGCATAAAAACCAGGCAGTAAAATAATAACCCCCCAACAATATGCAGCCCTCCACCCAGAGTCTCCAGCTGTTGGGTATCAGGCTCACCATATTCTGAAGTTTTTGGCACCGCTGTCCAATTAGTGTGAAATATATTCCTACAAAGGTCCATGATGTCAAACTCCAAAACCACCAGATGTGTTGAGAGTGTTGTTTCTTCTGGATGACAGGCTTCTAACCCTGTAGCCCCCCAGTTCAGCCCTTCAACCACAGTCCCCTACTAACATGATCACTGGTAACACTGGGCAGTCACATGAGCGCTGAATAAGCATAACTTAAACATAATTAGCCATTTATTAATACTCTTTGTGACCATATTTTAGAGTGGGAAACATGTTCCTTTATGTTTGTGTGTTTATGTAACCTCCCTAACCCTACCACAGCCTCCCCCAGTTGACATGATTAGAAAATGGTATCTAGACACATTAACTGTTTATGAAGCAGTAACTAACCAGTATTGATGTTATTGTGCAGTGTTCCACAATCAAGATTATACTGCTTTAAGGAGACACTTTATAACTCTTAGAAAGCAACAAAGTCATCTTTATAGACCCACATCTTTGAAGCAAATATGTATTTTGTTGCCACACACCAACACTTAGACTGAGCATTTAATTTTCTCGTTCCCTGGACTGAATCTTTTAACTAACTTCACCAATGATGCATGGACAACAGATGGCACATTAAGTCATAAAAATCCAGCCTGTACCATTTATTTAGAGCATTTTTGCGATTTTTTTTTTTTTTTGGAAACTACGTGCCCCATGAAAATCCATCAGAAACTAAATGGAAACAGACTCAGCAGCCCATGTGTGTATTCAGAATAATACAGTGTTGTACATTTTAATAATGACCAAAGCTAATGTACTGCCCAAGGTAGCAGAAAAAGGTTTTAATCTGAGTGTTGGGTGGTGTGTGACACAAAGTAATTGTGATTTCCCCATGGGACGAAGAGGTGTGGCAGTCAGGTCCTCCCCACTAATAACCGTTCAGTCACTGTCACTTTAACGCGTCAAAGATGGGTTGAACAGTCCCGCTCTGACCCACTCAAGGAAGTCTGATTGTCTCAGCTTTTTTCCACTTTACGTCACGCAGCAGAGCAATTCCACACACATGCTACCGTAATCACAATTAACACTCCTACAATTGACTTGACACTCCCTCCAGCACCCCGCTGTTTTATTGTGATTGTGCCGTTAAAAAATGCTTGATTTAGCAGCAGCAAATTATAAAAATTGGGACTAAATTTTCAGGATTTCATTATTCAGTTTGCAGTAGAAATGCAGGAACTGGCAAAACTTGCAAATTATTATGAAAATTGCAGTTTGTTACAAGAAATGCAACCCCATGACCCCGACTATAACTAGAATCCTATATAATTACTTCCTTTGATAATCAACATGCTACATCATAGAAAGAGTATATTTAAAATCTGTATTTAACCTGGATGGATAAAAATGCAGTGCTATACTTACATTAATCTTGACAAACAGAGACACCGTATAGATCTGTAGGAAATTATAAGTCATTAAACTGACAATAAATGATATAACAAACTGACAAATAATGATTATAACACACACAAGTGAGACATTTGGATGAAAATGTGATCACTGACAGAGCTGGACGCAGACAACACAGAGGCCAGTTAAACACTGATCATTTTCCTGACCAAATTCTAATGATACAACGCTTTTTGAAAACCAGAAAAAAAATTGATTTGATTTATGAAAGAGAGCAATTGATGTACAATTGCCTGATGTCACTGTAACCTTGGATTTCCTTAAAACTGCCTACTTTTGAATCTATTGATCAAGATATTAATAAAGCGGTTGCAGTAGTGTATGAAGAAGATTGCTAATATAGACATGAGAGCAGAAGCCGACCCACCCAAACCAAGACATTTAGATGTTTGTGTTTGTGTTTTTATCTGGGCAATTCTATTTCATTAATATTCCCGAGAGGATGTAGGTGATAAAATATGGGCCATGTTCCTCAGTAACTAGACTCATCCCTCCAGAGGGTATTTACACCACTGCCAAATTACAGGACGGTTAATAATAGACATCACATTCCCGGGAGGCTCTGGGGTCCATCATGTGACGTACCCCACCAGAAGGCTTGTTAATTATGTGTATCCTACTACACATAAAATCAGACAGCCAATAACGCTGATAGAATATATACCTGTTGCTGAGTATGCACCAGCACTTTTGATGAGCGTGCAGGTTTTGACTCCACGAATGGCTTTTATTTTGCAGGTTGGGGGGGGGTATGGAATGAGAATAATCACATTTTAAAAAACAGAGTGAGTTCCTTTCAGGTAAATACACACGTACACCTTCCCTACAGAATTAAGTCAGTCCTATTTTTAGTTATATTCTCTATAAACCAGGCTAGTGGATTTGAATGCACATTTACAAACCATGACAGTGCTAATTAACCTTCAGCTCTTTGCCCGTGTGATCAAATAGAATGATTATGCATAATCAATTTACAGTCTGTTAAATTTGTGCTGAGGCACTGCGTTTAACAGACAAATGCAACCCTCCTGCATCAACAAAAGTCACCAGTTTGTGCTCCGGGCCATTAAGTTAGTGTGACGTAATACCAATACCGCTGCAGGTAGCAAAGCCTTTCAGCAACCTCAAGTTAATTGCAAGGTGTCCTTTTTTAATTTAATTGCAATAGCTTCAGATGTCCATCCATCCATCCATCCACTGTCACGCACTTATCCTGTTTCAAGGTTGCAGGGGGAGCTGGAGCCTGTCATCAGGCAAGCGGGGGGGGGGGCAGGCTCCACCCTGGACAGGTTACCAGTCCGTCACAAGGCCACATAAAGGCCAACAACCGTTTACACCACCTAGCGACACCAATTCACCTCACAATGTTTGGTGGGAGGAAGCCAGAGTCCTCAGAAAAGCCAAAGCCAGCTGGTGGACTCAAAGTCACAAGACTGCGGGGCAACGGTGCTAACCACTACGCCACTGAATCAAGCACAACAATAACACAGGAGGTCCAAACTCACCTGATTTAAAAGGTTGACCGCAAGCTACACAAACACCAGTTACTAAAAATTAGGAACTTTTGATGTCATATTATATAAGCCCCTAAAAATCTGGCTTGTTTAATCCTATTGAGCAACTTTCAACGCGGCAAACTTTAATGGAAATGTGAGGGAGAAAAAAAAAAAAACGAACCAGATTTCAGTGATGTTCCCGACTCAAAGCAACTTAAAACAAATTTGTGTGCAGAAGGCAGGCCACGGATGCAGTCCGCTGCCTAACTCTGAGCGTATACCACCTCCTGAGACCTCCACCAAACACAGTAAACAAAAATAAAGCTGAAGCACTCACAAACTAAAGGGAGTTTGCTGAATCAAGTCAACACTATCAAGCGATTATTCACTCACTTTCTAATCTCTACAAGCAAGATCCTGCATAGAAATAAAGAATCTGTAGGTGAAAACGGCGAAAATGTCAGCAAAGGGAAGCTTCTGGTTTCTGTTTTAAGCTGTTACGTGAGTGTAAGCTGGCTACTTTTGAAACAATGCATTTGTATTCGTCATCTTTCAACTCGATGCACCATCTCAAGTTGCTCCACAGACTGTAAACAATGAGCAGGGGACAGGAAGTCTTGGAGCAGATGTCCGCCAGCTGCACCTGAACCTCGAATTACTAACCCATTCTCACTCTCAGCAGCTAAATTGTCAGACATAGCTGAGGGGACTCACACCAGAGCCCACATGGCTCAGTAACCAGGGCCGCATTTTAAGCCACTCACACAAGGAAAGTTCGCCCAAAAATTAAATTCACTCATTATCTCCTCAAACGCAGTCCAATGGAAGGTCAGGTGACGCTTATTGGTCTAAATAACACCGTTGGAGCAGGAGCAGGAAAAGTTGCATCAGGATCATCTGACACATCTTGAAGGAACAGTGAGTAACTCTGAAATGTACAAAAAAAACAAAAAAGAATACAACACTTCAATAGTTTCCTGAACCCTCAACACGTTGTTTTAACAACAACACTGCCACCATGTTGTTCGTGAGGCTGGGACTTTGCGGTAGATAATGACTCCATCCACTGTCCCTTTAAGATTGAGCCACATATTGAGGGTGCGTTGTGACACTGCTGGCAAGTGTTGACCTCAGGAAAGAACCACTTTGGTGTGAGTCTTGGTTTCAGGAGAAGAGTTAGAATGCAGTTGATGAGAGGTTCGCGATGGTTACGGTTAGGTAAGCTCAGAGGAAATGCATTATGCTAATAAGTTGGGGGGGGGGGGTTGTGTTTGGGTCTGCATTTTTCAGTCTGTATTTTTTTTGTGTTAGGGTCTGCATTCACCTTGTGTGAGTATATCGGCCTGTATATGCCTGCAGTTACGACAGCAGTTTATGAGATGATTGCAGGAGCAGAAAGATACAGAATGACAGACACACTGTAGGACTTTGCGTGCGTGCGTGCGTGCGTGCGTGCGTGCGTGCGTGCGTGTGAGTGTGAGAGCCCAACTTTTCTTTTATGGTGTAAGAATCCCAGGACAAATTTGTTGGGATTCATTTGAGATTCTCCTTTTCAATACAGTGAACATATTATTATGCACCTTTTTAGATTCATATTTTGTAAAGAGCTGCAGTAGAAACAAGCAAACGTCTGATATTTCACTCCCCAACACGAAAGGCAGTGGCGTACTATTAGAAAACGGAGGCCTTAAGCTACTGTCCGCAGCATGAGCTGAAGGGACAGGCAATTCATGTTCTGGCCCTCACGTAATGTCACTCACGCTTCAGGCTGCTGCTCTCCTTTGCTGCCCTGCGTATCGCTTTGAAGTGGCAAAACTGGGGCTGATTCTGAATCAGAAGTGGACAAATCCTGGGTTGAGTATTTATTGATAAAAAACATACATCTACTCTATCTATCTATCTAGATATAATATATATATATATATATATATATATATATATATATATTGACAGCATTGGGGACACAGGAAGCAGAGGCACTGTGCGGTTCTCCTGCGAGCAGCAGCAGCAGTGTTGTGACTGTTCAGAAGCTTCATTCTCAGTACTGGTCAAGGGAATCTGCTGCTCTCCCCTCTCTCTGACTGAGTGTCTCCGTGTGTGTTTGTATGCCTGCTTATTGCTCTTACGACTTGTTCAGATTCTGCTGTTAGATACAGGCTCAATCAGAGTCGTACTCGTAGCTTCGTAAGACCATCCGTTTCTCCCAAGCTCGAAAGTCACATCTGGATTTACTTTTATCTACAAGATGATGAAAGAGCATCACATGGCAAATCTGGTCAAAAGAGTAGCAAAAGAGTATTTTGCACCAAGAAACTACTTCTGTTCTGGTTTAATTTCTTTTATTGAGCTTATTTCTGCAATAAATGCATCCACAGCTGTGTAGAACTAACGTTTGTAGCTCCAAGAGACACCATCCATACATCCATTTTCTACCTCTTATCCTGTTAAGGGTCACGGGGGGTGGAGCCTATCCCAGCAGCCTTCAGGCGAGAGGCAGGGGTTCACTCTGGACAGGTCACCAGTCCATCTCAGGGCCAACACATAGAGACAGACAACCATTCACACTCACAGTCACACCTACAGTCAACTTAGAGTATCAATCAGCCACGTCCTCTCTTGATGTCTTTGGACTGTGGGAAGAGCAGCTACACTCACAATCACACACGACACACCCAATCACCTAAAATAAATCTGCTCATCTTTTTCTTCCACGCTGCCGCCACGTGTGAAGGTATGCTAACACCGCGGAGGGAAGGGGCGGGTGTGTCATCAAGGCCCGCCAATCAAAAAGTCCGACTTAGAGGAAAAATTTGTTTTGAGATGATTAATTTGTTAAAAAGAAAAGAAATCAAGGCATTAAGGATGGTTGTAACCCCGAGAGTCTGGCCGGCCTCCATCATCCTTTTCGTCAGGTTTTTACTCGTCAGCTCATAGTGAACAGTGATTTTGTTTTAATTGTCATTGTCATTACTTACAAGTATTTACGTTCAGCTCACAAAATAGCCACAGAGTAAAGTGTAGTCCACGAAAAATTTCGGTTTTCGTGTCGTTTCACAAAATTAACACTGATGGGGAGGCTGTCTCCTCAAAAACCACAAGTCTCAAACAGACGCTTCTCATGTCTGATCGATAACTCGCACCACGCCACAAATAACGTCACTACATTCCTGACAAAAACGGGGTTCTTCAAGGCACAGCTCTCAGCTCTGCACTCACACTTCACTTCACCCTGCCACTGAGCCACATGAGCTTTACTTGGTTAGGTTTAACTGATCCTGGTATCGCAGCATCGCCTACCGCTGCAGAATTTCACCCAAGGACAGAGTTTGAGGGAGACTGGTTGGGTTTTTCAAAAAACAAGGAGGGTGTGGGTACCAGTTGGATTCCGGGAGACTATTTCCCCAACCTCAACACTGTCAGTGATGTCACATGACTAGATGACACTCACGTCTTTGATGTCATTTGGCATGACTGACAGTGATGACATAATATCAGGATCCAGGCTCCAAATTTATGGAGTAGTTCTGGTCTTTAAACACCAGACAGTTACAGGAGATTAAGTATGGCCCAAGATCTTCTCATCAGCACTGCACAGAACGCTATGATTCCACTGGGTTGTTTAGTTGGAACATTCAAAGATCTGGTGCATCTTGGTACAAGCTGTATTTATCCAATGAATGAACCTGGTGAATGGGATTCTGCTCCTCCATCTCTAAGGCTGACAGTACAGGAGGAACTGACTGAGAAGAAAATTGCACTTGAGCAGCTTCAGACTCTGTGTGACAACACACAGGCAGAAAATCAGAACTTGAGGGAACAAGTTTCTACTCTTGGACAGGAGAATGAAAGTGGAATCCAGGAGATACAGAAACTCAGTTCTGTGGTTGCCAGCCTCCAAAAAGACCAGGACAAGAACCAGGCTGAGATAGAAGATCTGAACACAACGGTCCACAGTCTTCAGCATGAGGGGGAGATGACCCAAGAGGAGAACAATCGGCTCAGGACAGAGCTACGTAACATTGAGTGTCTGTGGCAGCTTGAACAGAGGGAGAGGACACGTATTGAGGAGGCACTCAATCAAAGGGAAACTGATCTTGAGCAGCTGCAGTCTCTGTGTGTCAACACACAGGACGAAAATATGAACTTGAGGGAAGTAGTTTCTGATCTTCAAAAGGAGAATAAAAGCAAATTCCAGGAGATACAGACACTCGCTTCTGTGGTGGTCAACCTCCAAACAGACAAGGACAGGAACCAGACTCAGATAGAAGATCTGAACGCAACGGTCCACAGTCTTCAGCATGAGGGGGAGATGACCCAAGAGGAGAACAATCGGCTCAGGACAGAGCTACGTAACATTGAGTGTCTGTGGCAGCTTGAACAGAGGGAGAGGACACGTATTGAGGAGGCACTCAATCAAAGGGAAACTGATCTTGAGCAGCTGCGGTCTCTGAGTGTCAACACACAGGATGAAAATATGAACTTGAGGGAAGTAGTTTCTGATCTTCAAAAGGAGAATAAAAGCAAATTCCAGGAGATACAGACACTCGCTTCTGTGGTGGTCAACCTCCAAACAGACCAGGACAGGAACCAGGCTCAGATAGAAGATCTGAACGCAACGGTCCACAGTCTTCAGCATGAGGGGGAGATGATCCAAGAGGAGAACAATCGGCTCAGGACAGAGCTACGTAACATTGAGTGTCTGTGGCAGCTTGAACAGAGGGAGAGGACACGTATTGAGGAGGCACTCAATCAAAGGGAAACTGATCTTGAGCAGCTGCAGTCTCTGTGTGTCAACACACAGGATGAAAATATGAACTTGAGGGATGTAGTTTCTGATCTTCAAAAGGAGAATAAAAGCAAATTCCAGGAGATACAGACACTCACTTCTGTGGTGGTCAACCTCCAAACAGACAAGGACAGGAACCAGACTCAGATAGAAGATCTGAACGCAACGGTCCACAGTCTTCAGCATGAGGGGGAGATGATCCAAGAGGAGAACAATCGGCTCAGGACAGAGCTACGTAACATTGAGTGTCTGTGGCAGCTTGAACAGAGGGAGAGGACACGTATTGAGGAGGCACTCAATCAAAGGGAAACTGATCTTGAGCAGCTTCGGTCTCTGTGTGTCAACACACAGGATGAAAATATGAACTTGAGGGAAGTAGTTTCTGATCTTCAAAAGGAGAATAAAAGCAAATTCCAAGAGATACAGACACTCGCTGCTGTGGTGGTCAACCTCCAAACAGACAAGGACAGGAACCAGACTCAGATAGAAGATCTGAACGCAACGGTCCACAGTCTTCAGCATGAGGGGGAGATGATCCAAGAGGAGAACAATCGGCTCAGGACAGAGCTGACCCTCGTTCAGTCTCTGAGGGAGCTTGAAGAGGCAAAGAGGAGATCTATTGAGGACGACCTCAACAAGATGAAAACTGAACTGGAGCAGCTTCAGTCTCGGTGTGAAGACACAGATGCAGAAAATCAGAACTTGAGGGAACAAGTTTCTACACTTGGAGAGAAGAATGAAAGTGCAATCCAGGAGATACAGACACTCGCTTCTGTGGTGGACAGAGCTACATAACATTGAGTGTCTGTGGCAGCTTGAACAGAGGGAGAGGAGAAGTATTGAGGAGGAACTCAAGAAAAGGGAAGCCTGATGTGCTTGCTGATGGAGAATTGTTGGGTGTAAATTCATTGAAGGATTGTGGTACTGGACCTGCTCACAAGTGGAGGATATTGGAGTGACTAAAGAGTGGGGTGATGTCATACTAACTGTTGGGTCTCATTGTCCTCATGTCTCAACTGTGGCAAAGTAAACAATGGAGGCTCTTCTTTCCAGCAGTGCCACAGAGATCGTTCCCAGTGTGCGTCAGCTAACGTTCCATCCGTTGCAGTTCTACAATCATAATGCATTTTTCTATGAACCAAATTACACAATTTACTGCTCTTTTCTGTCTCATGTTTCCAAAAATATGTATGCTAATTAAAATATATTTAAATAAAACTCTAACAGTTTTGATTTTATAAGCCCTCAAAGTTGGGGGTGACACATTTCACCTTCAATGGAAACCAATGGGGAGGCTGTCTCCTCAAAAACGACAGTCTCAAACAGACGCTCCTCACTTCTAAACTATAACTCACACAACTTCACAAATCACATGACTGGATTCCTGACAAAAATCCTGACTGAAAATATGATCAACTTGTGACCAAATCTGGAGATTTATGAGCATTTTTCACAAAACAAACTCTCAAAAATTCCTCCTCCGCTCTGCGAAGAGTGATTTTGTTCACATACATCTGAGCAACTCAGCTGTCCTCCAACAATCTTACTTGGCTATTATGGAGTTCCATAACCTGACGCCATATCTGAGAAAGTTAAAAATATCATCTATTTTGGGTCAATCTAGGAAACCCTGTCATGTCTGGTGGCTGCGCCTCTGGGAACACAGGCCAGTATATCAGGGTTCCAGTGGAGCCAGCAGATATCAGCTCCAAGACGTCCCTGGTCCATCTGCTGCTCATTGTTTCCAGTCCATAAAGCGACTTTAGTTGTTTGCACAGAGCTGACACACAACGAATATGAACAGATAGTTTCAAAAGTATCAAGTTTATCCTCAGTTAACATTTAAAACCTCTACAGCTGTTTATTAGTTAAATCATCAGACTACAGCTGTTTTCCAACATTTTGTCCATCGTGCGCCATGTCTTCCGACACTACACATGGACCGCTTACGCGGATGGAACCGAGGTCCGCTCATACATGACTGGACAAAACTACTCAATCAGAAACCAGAAACTTCCCTGTGCTGATGTTTTCTCCCTTGACTATAGATTCTGTACTTCTATGCAGATTCTGTTTACAGAGATTAATCTCAGGCAATCACGGGTCATTTCCAATAATTGGAAGACCGCTGCTCAGCGAAAGTGGAACTTGTAAAACTGTATGTGATTGTGATTACATCATCAATCCAGCCAGTGAGAACAAATTTTAAAGTATAAACGTCAAGTCAAACATTTAATGCAATGCATGATTCCTTCAAAGCCAGGTTTACAACCAGTACTACGTGCTGAAGTGGCAGAAAGGAGATGGATTGCAGAAAATGTATATGCGTGCACACACACACGCACGCGCGCGCACAAACACAGGCACGCACACACACGCGCGCGCGCACAAACACAGGCACGCACGCACGCACGCACACACACACACACACACACACACACAAACTCTGCTCTGTTTCTGATAGACATTTTCTGGTATCCTTTCGTTTTCAACAGCAGTTCCTGACAAGCTTAAATACCCTCAAGCAGACTTAGAATTTAGGACTGATACGCCCCTGAAGGTGCGTGATATAAATATGTACAATGTGAATGTCTGTTAGATCCATGATTCATCAACCAACAGTGTCATTCTGCATGAAGGCGTGGGTGAGAATTTGATGATTTATATTGAAAATGATGATTCACACACGCACAGCTACGGATGATTATGAAAATAAAGAAAACTGATATCATAAAGTTTGATTCGATTGGTCTTTAAAACATCGGTATATATAAAGAAAATGCTAATTTGTTAAAGATTTATTTTATTTTAGACTCTTGAAATGAAAATGTCTTATTGTGTGTGTACATCTGTGTGTGTGTGTATATATATATATGTATATATACATATATATGTATATATGTATATATACATATATATGTATATATGTATATATACATATATATGTATATATATACATATATATGTATATAAATACATATATGTATATATGTATATATATACATATATACATATATATGTATATATGTATATATATATGTATATATATACACACACACACATATGTGCGTACATATATATACACACACATACACATATATATACACATATTTATATACATATATACACATATATGTATATACATACATATATACGTGTATATACACATATATATACACGTATATATATATACACACACGTATATACACGTGTATATATATACACACACATATATACACGTGTATATATATATATATACACACATATATACGCGTGTATATATATATATATACACACATATATACGCGTGTATATATGTGTGTGTATATATAAATATATATATATGTGTGTGTGTATATATAAATATATATATATATGTGTGTGTGTATATATAAATATATATATATATGTGTGTGTGTATATATAAATATATATATATATGTGTGTGTGTATATATAAATATATATATGTGTGTGTATATATATAAATATATATATGTGTGTGTATATATATAAATATATATATGTGTGTGTATATATATAAATATATATATGTGTGTGTATATATATATATATATATATATATATATATATATATATATATATGTATATATATATATATATATATATATGTGTGTGTGTGTGTGTGTGTGTGTGTGTGTATATATGTATGTGTGTATCATCTACTTTCTCCTCAGTCCTGGCATTTCCTTCTGGACCCTTTTTTTTGTTTATTTATTGGACGTGCATGTTTTCTTGTGGGCTCTTTTCTCATTTAATATTCCCCACCGCTGGTTAACTAACAAGAATCACTCATTTTGATGACTTCCAATATTTTGCAGCCTCAGACGTGGAACAAAACTGTTTGGACCCCATCTATGAATTCCAAATACGTTTTGCATATTTCAGTGATTTTTGTTGTTGATCAAACCGTGTCTTTGTGCGCGAAGGTCTTTGAAAGCATGTTTCCAGTAATCCTCTCTTGATGCTGCAGGGATGATTCTGTCTGTCTGCACTAATACACAAGCCTCCTTCTCTGCCTCCACAGCTTGATTGGCGGCTGACACATTGATCCAAACCGGTGAAATCATGGAAATACAGTTTTGGGCTTGAGGAAAGTATCAAGTCCAAGCAAAGTCACAAGTTGTTGGTGTTAAAGTCAAAGCTGCCCGTCTTTTAATGATTTGGTGTCATCAAGTCTGAATGTTTATGTGGAGTCTATATGTCTGTCTCTAGGTAGAAATAAAAACCGTATAACCGTAACTTATATGAGAAAAGTCCCAAGGAGGCTGATCTGTATGCTTCATTTTCACAGATCTAAATGCTCCATTGAACATAATGTCACAAATCCTCCCTGTGTTAGGACTTTTATATGTATAATGTAAATATTGTCTATTTGCACTATTCAAACTTGTATTTTTGCTGTTTTAACAGAGGAAAAATGTCTTGTATTTGTCCTTATTGATCCTGACGTTGGATCAGAAATCCTGCATGTTGTTTTACAATTCTTATATTATGACTCAAACTCTTACTCTAAATTTTAAGCAAACTTCATTAGTATCATGAGGTTTCTGATACTATTATGGTACGAGCTTCTTAACACCATTTATATTTTTATTGTAAACATAAACAAAACATGATCCAGTCTGCAATGGTTAAATATTTCTTCTTGCTCCTTCTGAAATTTACAGACCAAGTTTTCAAGTCTTTGACTCTTTTTTTTTTTTTGCTTTCTATAGAAATTGATATTTAAAGTAATCAGTAAATCCATATGACTCAGCTCTGAATGAAACACCAGACAAGCTTGACAAGTCCCAACTTCACCAGAGTCCTGTCACAGATGTTATCATCCATTAGATCAGGTGTTCCCTTTGCTTCCTTTTTAACATTTCAATAAGTCAACATTTTTAACACGCGAGAGGTTCAAATCCCGGACAGACCCAGCGAGTCACAAACAGGGCTGCAGGGCTGCGACAAAGAGGGGAGATTACACAAAAGGTCAAATAATGAGTGTTTTATTGAAAAATAAAGAAGGTTAGATTGCAACTCAGATTAAACACGGACATGTGTAGTCAGTAGTGTGAGCAAATACACGAGTGGGAAGTGTGCGGTGCTGTGTTGTGAACTCTAGGAATCCATGGCCCAGGTCTCAGCAGCAGTTACGCGGGTCATCACGCTGCACTTCTGAAGTTAAGGTGTGTTTAAGATCTATGATACCATGAAATATATAAATCTTTAAGAAATAAATAAATAAATGACTAAAAAGCTTTCTGCTCAAGTATAGATTATAGCCAATCAGCATCATTGGATTTAATGCCTCTTTAAAACATTGTCCCAAGTGGTGAAGTCAATGATTCATTAAAACTGCCTCCCAAATTCAGTAAAAACTCTTCTCCAATATTTATTTGAGAAGAGGAACTTTGGAGACGCAGAGAAGTCGTCCCAGATCAGCCTGACATCAACATGAGACTGAAGACAAACGATCCTGTGGCAAAACTCAAGCCAGTAAAGCAAGTTGGTGACGGTGACGATGGAGACATGTGGGTGCTTCAGTTGGGGCCAAACTCCAACTTATCATTGCAAAACTTTAATTTGATTCAACACAAAAACACTTGCAAATCAAAATAATAATAGTGATGTTTTATGACGTGTCACTGTGGCGATTAAGGTGGGTTTGGATCTAGGCACAAACAACGACTGCTCAGGGTGAGACACAGATTGTGGCGACTCTCTTAACGTCACATCACATCACTTCTCTTATTCCTCTTTCGGAGTCGCGGGGCAAATTACTTCTCTCCTGCTGAGCGCCCCGTGTGTTGGAAGTGTCCCTGTTCCCTCTGCTACGACGTCTGACGGTCGGTTAAACAAGACTCTCACACACACACACACGCGCATACAGAAAGAGACACAGTGCCACACATACACACACAAACAAAGGTACATTAAACTTTTCAAATGGTACAAACATATATGGACACACACATGAGTGAGTTATCACAAAAGTGGCGCCCAGCATGGGACACAGTTAAGAGAAACAAGTAGAAAGAAGCTCAGTGGGGGGACTGAAGGGAGCAATTCAGTTCTTTCTTCTAACAAGACAGCTGGCAGTTCGACGGGCATAACACACACACACACACACACACACACACACATAAACAGAACTGTTGCAATCTTTAACCTGTATCTTCTAGCAGAGACGTCAATCTGTGTTTGTTTATCTGTGTGTATCTATATGTGCAGAAGTGTATGTGTGTGTGTGTTTGTGTGTGTGTTTGTGTGATAAGACATTATATAATGTACCAGAAAATTGCCAGAGAGTGTGAGGAAGACAAGAAAAGAAAAAAGATGGTCGAGATATTGCAGGTATAACTCAAAAAATTCAGAAAAAAGCTTCAGGCAACTCAGCAAACACGTCTCTCTGCTTCCTCCTCCCGGCAATGACGACAGGATTTTTACAAACAAAGTGAAGGAAGGATCGGCCGGCACAATGATCCACTGATACTTTAGAGCAACAGTGTTGCATGTTCGCTGCAGCAATCCACAGATTATCACTTCTTTATGTTATGCATGATGTTCTATTTTTCTTAAGTCTGTCGTCTACCTGCAGCATCTCCAAATCCTGGGTTTGTGTCTATATGTGTCTGTGTGTGTGTGTGTGTGTGTGTGTGTGTGTGTGTGTGTTGAGTGCTCAGCATAGCAAGCACAATGTCCCATGGGTCAGACAGGAAGGTTAAAGAGGCTGAGAGGAAGAGGAGAGGAAGGAAGGTCACTGCAGCTTATCATTTTTCTGTCACTGTGTCTGCTTGCCTCTCAGGCTTAACAAGAGCCGACACACAAGCTACCACACATGTAGAGAAACACACACATAGATAAGCACACACTTGTGGTCATGATGCTGACACACAAGGACAGACATTATATATATATATATACATACACATATACACACACACATATATATACACACACACACACAAAAAACAGCTAGTGATACTTTCTCAGTTGTTGTTTAGCATCATGTCTGTGTTTATTACCTCCACCAATGAAATCAGGTTTGTTTTATGCAAAACTCCAAAGCCATTTTTTTCACATCAACCTTGGTGGAGGGGTGGAGAGTGAGCTGAGGAACACGCCATTCAGTTTGAGGGGTATATTAGTTATAGCACCTATCCAAGTAGCCTTCAGGCGAGAGGTAGGGTTCACCCTGGACAGGTCACCAGTCCATCACAGGACCAACACATAGAGACAGACAACCATTCACACTCACAGTCACACCTACAGTCAATTTAGAGTATCAATCAGCCTCGTCCTCTCTTGATGTCTTTGGACTGTGGGAGGAAGCTGGAGTACCAGAGAGAACCCACACAGGAACAGGGAGAACATGGAGACTCCACACAGAAAGATCCTGTGCTGGAGCCGGGACTGGAACCCGGAACCTTCTTGTTATGAGGCGACAGTGCTGACCACAGCACCACCGTGCTGCCTACTGATAACTGCATTGGAGCAATTTTACAGTCGTTTTTGTAGTAGTAATATAATTTTGTCATATGTTTTTAAATTCTGGAATAGCCAAGGACCAGACTGTCTCTCTGATTCAGGCAGGTTCTTCAGCCCCTCTGCAGCTGGTCTTCGCCATCTAAGCTTTAGCCACCATGGCTGGAACAGGTCAGCTGAGGAACTGAGACACTCTGTCTCTCTGTCCACAATCTTTTTAATGGTCAATTAATTTAAGATGTGGCTGGAATCATTTTCATCCTTCTTTGTCTGTGTGTGTTCAGTATCTTGCTCAAGGATACTTGGACATGGTCACCAGGGGGAAGTGAGGATTGAACCAGCGACCCTTCGGTTGCTAGACGACCACTCCACCTCTGAGCCATGCCGACGGTTATTTCTTTTACAAAAATAATTACGTCTTTACATCTATAACTGCTGATCATTTGCAAAACAACATTTGTAAATGCGAAATTCCCCCACTCCAAATCAGTTTGTTTCATCTGTGCAACACGGTAGCCTGCAACATTTCCAGACTACCAGCACTAAGTGGAGATGGCTGTTCAGACAGTAGTGGGACGGCTGTTCGATTCCTATTTTCAGAGCAAACCAGACTGTAACCTAGTTACTATTCCCTCGCTGACACAATGTCTGACTAATTATGTACAAATACTGTTAGGGTTGGATATGGGATGTGTTGCCCTCAAAGATGCAGCTGAACAGTTCCTAGTTCTCTCAGGTGTGGCCTCGTTGTTTATGCGTCTCCATGACTCTCTGCTTCTCCTCGGCGATCACTCCTCCTCCTCCTCACTTCCTGTCTTACCTGCAGCATCAGCAGGATTTGCCACAACAGGTCAGGAGTCAATGTGATTTCCTGATTTACATAATCTCCACCTTACATAATCTCACCGGGCCACGGACACACACACACACACACACACACACACACACACACACACACACACACACACACACACACACACACACACACACACACACACGACTGTGACACTGCTGTTGCTTTGCTTCCTGCATGTATTTCTGGTTTCCATTAGCAGATACAACCAGGATACCATCAGTGATTTTACACAGTCTCTCTAGTTTTTTGTTGTTTTTTTAATGTTCGAATACACCTAAACGTTACCTCAGCACCCCTAACAACATTATTAATTTTAATTAATATCTAGAATTATTTTAGATTGAGGTTAGTATTTGTGCATTTGTGGACGGAAAAACAGAAAACAATATTTACCCCAAATTGGTGTTTCTCAACCACTGGGTCGAGGCCCATAGGTGGGCCATGAGCACCCTCTTACGAGCATAACCAGAATGCTTTCAGATAATAGCTCTTTCTGTATGATGAAAATCAATATAAGGCAAATAAATTATTAGTCCTAAATATGATGGGCATTATGTTTAGATAAATTTAAAGTTAATGAAAGTAGTTAATTATTAATTGTATAATTGGGTTTAGCTTATACCATAAGCAAAGATTAGGGTTAGGGAATATTTACCATACATTTATTGACAGGGATTGTAGTAGTGAAACAAACCTTGGTACATTGGAAATGTCTCATTAAATTAAAACATTTCCATTTTATTTGAGGTATTTTGACATAAAATTAGTGTTTCTTTAGAAATTTATCAAGTTTTTGCTTAATTTTTTTTGTATCAATACAAATTGATTCATTGATTGATGTTATCCAGTAAAATCAAAGACTGAGCAGAGTTAAAGCAGACAATGTATACATGTAATAGTTCCATTGAGTCTAGTCTTTCTTACTGGAAAAGCGTGTAATACTGAGAAAAATATTCCTTCACCAACATACAGCTCCAGTTTTGCAGGTCTTTTATTTCCTAGTATTGTTTTGGCCAAAATGTCAACAGATTAAATTATGTTTCACAGAATTTCAGATGTAACCTTCCATGGATCGCGTGCGAGAGAAGGTTGCTTGTAACAGCACAGGGAAATATCCTGCACCAGGGTCTCATGAGGTCACTGAATTTCATCAGGGGTGTGTAAAAGTCGACATGATTAGACTGCAGGGAAAAAAAGAAGGTGTTCAATATATTCATCTTCAGTGTATATATATATATATTTATTTATTCTTTCACTCATCCCACTGATCTTTCACTCTATCTACCTATCACATTTTTATGTAACTACAAACATGAGATGTAGTGGAGAATAATGAGTAAGTCCCGGAAACACCCCCCCCCCCCCCCCCCCATGGATCAGTCCATTCACGAGCTGTCTTATCTGTGTGTGTGTGTGTGTGTGTGTGTGTGTGTGTGTGTGTCAGCTGAACACAGACTACAAGAGTTATACAAATCCAGCAGAGTGTAAAAAAACAAAGAATATTTCATATCAAACAATGAGTTCCCAAAGAGTTTTGTGTCATGCTGTTGAGTAGGTGCATTCAATTAATGAAATCCTAAGCAAAATAGAACAAATCCACTAAGAATTTAACTTCCAGGCAAAGATTGTGATAGTTTCCCTCGTGGTAAAAGTACTGCCGAAAATGGGACATTTGTTATTGAATGATTAAAGCGATACACCATGCAAAATGTTTGGTTTTTATAAAGAATCAATTTCTCCCCGTTTGAAGGTGAATAAAGTGTATTTTTTTATCCCTTGCGAAACTTCTACGGGAAGAGAAAATTCAGAAAAGCCTCTAGATAGCCTCATGCTTTCTGCTGGACGTAAATGGAGACCGTAGATTGAAACAGCAAAACTAAACTGAAGTTCTGTTTACCAACTCTTCTTTAGTAAGTTCTATGCTCAGTGCTCTCCCAACTCCCAGCTGACTCATTTCACCACCCAGATGTAATGCTGAAATGCAGGTAAATATCCAGCAGCAGAGTCCTGGCCAACACACGGACTGGGACGTTGGATTTTAACTTAGTCGGTCAGACCCAAGACTGTTAGGTCCGTGTTGCTCAGAAAAATCTTTGCCTGTCAAAGGCTTTAAACTGTTGGTATGTTTCCACGATGTGAGAAAATGTTAATTAATTGTCGTACTGACTAAAACTGGGCTTTGTAAAGTCAGACAAACATAACTCGAGCATATATATTTGGACACGGATTAACTATCAACCAACCCACATTTCCAGACCCAAACGTGCTCCTTTCAGTAAACAAACTATGGTTTTGGCTCTTGTACCCCGGGCTAAGCTAGCAGTCCAATTAAAAAAACTCATACAGCTGTGCATGTAAACCTGCTGTGTGTCCTTTGCACTGTAAATGTACCGAAACATTTGGCAGATGTCTTTTTTTGATGCTGTTCGGCAAGTTAGAGGAAGAAGCAGAGGAATCTAGTTCTGTCTTTAGTTTCTTGTTTTTGGTCTGGTATGTATCAAGCACCTGAAATCACAAAAAAAACCACAAGGAGTTTTGTTGGCGGAAGTTGTTGGAGGCTGAGTGCTGTGGAGTTCGCTGCTGGAATATCAGTGAACTTAGTGACATGTAGAATGCAGTGTTGTTTCATGATCTGTTTTCCAGTACAGACCACGGGGGTCAGATGTGACTGGTATGAATTATGTTTCATAATTACATAAGCTTTGCCCCAAGCCAAAACTGTGTACAATTACTCTCTGCAAATTGAAACAAATGTCGATTTCAAATTAGGGCCTATTTGATCGTTTAATATCAATACTTCTTCCACCATTAATTTATGTTGCGTAAAAATATTCTTTAAAAAAAAAGGTGTCAAATAACACTGGCTCTCTCAACACTTGAAATTA
The DNA here is from genome assembly GCF_037954235.1 of Aulostomus chinensis. Lineage (NCBI taxonomy): Eukaryota > Metazoa > Chordata > Actinopteri > Syngnathiformes > Aulostomidae > Aulostomus > Aulostomus chinensis. The sequence continues at coordinate 15,113,524 of NC_141338.1, read as the reverse complement.
AATTTGAATGCACAATATTTGCTTGAAGTTGCTGATTGTCAGCTGTTGTCAGTAACAGCGTCAGTCAGAGCAGACATCATGTATGACTACAGGCTCCATGTGATGTTAATCTTTGTGATTACCAGCCCTCGGTGTTGCCCATTCCACAGCACACAAACAGACACACTCAGTCTGTCTCACACACACACACACACACGCTCTCTCACACACACACACACACACACACGCGCGCACACACGCACACAAGTCAGCCTTAAGCTTCACTGTGCAAATTCAAGTTCACTTGCACAGAGATGACAGGAGGGCATATGCGACCTGCTCACCACATCTGCTGCAGTCATGCGGATACAGTGCTAATACAGTGACACACACACTCACACACACACACACTTTCTCTCCTTCATTAGACTCCATTGCTACTGTAACTTGATGCTAACAATCTTGGAATAGAGTGATTCTATATTTGTAACCAGAGTTGGCAAATGACTCATATATTTGTCCATGTAAAGTTTCCAATCCTTAATTTAAAATTAATGAATTGTGGTTCTTGTTTTTTTTTTTGTTGTTTTTTCCAGGTGAAGAAGCAAAGAAGATTGTGGTATTAAGAGACTGAAGAACTGGTTGATTTGATATGTTGCCATATATTTTTTCATGGGGTTCCACTTCCCCGCTTTCTAAACTCAACAGTTTTTCTAATCTTCTATATTATATTATATTTTTTTCTGGATCAATCACTCGTTAATACGTGTAAAAACCAGAGAAATTATGCCTAAGTGAAGACAACACAGAGACAGCCTTTACTATGTGAGGCTTCTGTTTTTTTGTGAGATTATGATGTTGTGACTCTGAATCTTGTGAGCAGAGCTTCAACCTGGACACTAAAGTTTTTGGGCTCCTGCTCTACTTTTGACTCCCACACCTCAATGAGGCTTTCAGGGTCCACCTGGCCACTATTCTGGTCATGTATGACCAGATAGTAGCAGTACAACCGGCTTGGATAAGGTTGATGTGCAGAAGCTAAGTAAATAAATGATGAGCCTAGTGGAAACCACAGAACCGGTTTGCTAACATCCTGTGCTACTGCTATGCTAACTCAAAACGACATCATGCACCTGGAAGGCTCAGACCAGTTCGTGTCCTGTAGGAGGAATATAGGTGGGTTTATATAGGAGAAGACTTGTCATTGTACTGACAAAAGGCAACTGGTTCAGAACAACAATGGGGCTCCTGAGGAGGTTAGCATAGATGCTAGTTTCGTATTAGCATCTGAAGTATTTCTTCTTTTAAAGATGCTTTTGCTCTTCTACCGACTGGCTTCTGCCTCTGCGTCAGTTTGTTTATCTGACTGATTTAAATTTGATGCTCAGACAGATGGTTCATCCAATCACCTGCAGAGTGTTTCCTGGAAATGCCTACCCTCTATCAAAAGGTTTCTATGGGCAAAGTTTCTGAGTCCTTGGGTCACAGCTCTGATTTTTTTGTTGTTGTTGCTGTTTTTGGTTAAAAAACTTTATTCTTTTGATTTTGACTGACAAAACTTCTGTATTTAAATTGACGATCGGAAAACAAAGGTCTGATATGTCCAGGTTCACCAAACACCTGGACGACATGAGGCAAATCCCGAGGATTGAGAAAACAGTTCTGTCAGTGACGTACAACATTAGCAAAGCTTCACAAGGTCCAACAGAGACAATGTCAAACTTTTTTTTTTTGTTCTTGCATGGCAAAACACAACACACGGGCCTGCCGAAAGCCTAACTCTGCTATATTCAGTGTTTTACCACATTTTTCATCAAGAATAGAGTGACATACCCGAGAGGTGTCCCCACGCCTCCTGGGTATGTCACACTACGTAGCTGTGATGTCAGACGATTGCCCCCCCCCCACAATAGAACCCTTTTTTTGTTGAAAAAGAGGAAGATGAGACCCAAATTGTTCTTACAGGATGAGAAGATATTAAAGATATTACTGTGACTACAGAGTTTGTCCTCTAAGAATAACTGATCTGCACTTTCACTTCTAAATCAGAAAGAAAAATAATCTGTGGTTTCTAATCTATAATCATCTGAGAAGGAGCTGTTAATGTGTCATCTGCAATGTTTATGATGACACCAAAGTGTTTTAGAGCTTAAGTTTCATTATTGCTCTGTGTATAAAAAGACCATTCAACTCGTCTGAGCATCTCCATAAAACCATTATAATTCATTACATGCAGCGTTTTTATATGCCATCTGCTTTGACAAATACAATCAAATCCCACTCAAGCCATTTCAACAATGCGGTTTGTTTTATCTTGCTAACATAAATCCAACATCTCAATCATCCTCAATAGTTTGAGACGCCAGAAAATCAATACTGAGGGCAAACGCGAAATAGAAACAGTTACTCAAATGCATTTAGTTCTAAGGTTCATTGTCACACGAGTGCAATTTGGCTCGCAGGCAGGATTTGCACAAAATACTGCACATAACCACAATACAGATCATATCAGCACAAAGTCAATGAGACATTCACACAGGGAAGTAGTACATCTTAAAGCCAGCCGTTATCGGCCTGCCAAGTCACATCCATTAGCTTCTGCAATGGATGGAAGAGCCTTTTCTTCTTTTTTGTTTCCGTGTCAGAACAATCCCCATTAGTCTGCTCACCAACTGTCTCCCGAGGGAGAACATTCGAACAAAGATAAAACACGAAACTAGATAAAAAACAAGAAAAATACATGCACAAGTGCTGAAGTAAAATACACAGTATAAAATACAGAGTCCTGGAGGGGCCAAGGGAGAGAGAAAAGACATATATGAGATATAACTTGTTCCCACCCTTTAATTAATTTGTGGCCAGGAGATAAAACTCGTTAATTTGTTGACATCCCATAATTTGATTAATTTATGGCCATGTTATGTAAGTGGTTAATCATTTGTGTCCATGATGAGTAACTTGTTCCCACAATTTAATTAAATTTTTTGTCACAATCACATCAAGTGTATTAGAGTTGGTTGATCATGGTGATGTCACAGTGTCCTTCTGCAGCAGTTAGTTTAACAACGTTCGCTCGGTGAAGAGAAAGAAGATCATAAGAGCTGAGAACATCCATGTGGAATAAGTGACGCTCTAGATCACCGCGAGATAAATACACTTTCTCATTGTGCATACGCACAACATCTGACACGTACAAATGTGTGTATCGGCACACATGCGGCGTGTGCTCCCAGGCTCACATGCACATAAATTGCAAACGCCAAGCTACAGTAGTTTTATGAGTCCCGTCGCCTCAGTTCATAAATTTCTCTCTGTGAGGAAGTTTTAAGAGCTGTCCTTATAAAAGTTGATGATTCATGAGTGGAGCAGAGTAAATCTCACCGAGCCAGCCAGGTAGCCCCTACAACCTCAGCACACATTCTCATCTTTATTTCATTTCCAGGTTTGCGGACGCAGAAAACGATTCTTCAAACTGTTAAAGCCTTTGAATAAGCCTCCATCAACTGAATAAACTGTATTAATGTGTATTAATATCAGGGATCAGTGAAACTCTTCCTTGAGCCAACTCTCTCTTTCTCACCTCTCATAAAGTATGTTAACCTTACACTACAGCTGCAACCCTTCTTTGTCTTCATCAGTCCTCCCTCGTCTTCCGCCTCCACACCTCTTCCTCCTCTCCATCCATCTCTACTCACAGGCTGTTTAAGATTATGATTGTGTAACAGCTATATTCCACCCTCTGGTCTATCTCACCCTATAAATCCCCATTCCTCTCTTTAACCTGCTCTCCTTCTTACCCGACTCCAGTGCCTTTTTCCAACACTAATCAGTTCAACCTCATGGGAAAATGAGAGAAGACTTCTGAATTGTACCTTTACCCCCTTTTTCTTCTGATCTCAGGCGCGTCACAGTTCGTCTTGTTGACAATTTTCTTTTGTTGTTCCTTAAGCTTTTTTTTTAATCTTTTCCACAGAGTTGTTTTTTCTCTTTGTACGTGTATCTATGAATAAATCCACTTCCTTTTGTGTTTGTTAAATCATCCGGAGGAAAATCTTTGTAAGTGTTCTTGCCAATAGAGTTCATACTTGACATTTAAAGTAAAATATTTCACTCATTCTAATGAGAGCGCTGGTTATGTACTGCAACTCTTGATTCAGCTCGTCACGCAGGCTGGCTGAAAACACAAGAGTGTCAGCGTGTAGCTCATGTGTTAAAATATGACCCTCGACTTGACGGACAGGAAGAGGGTGATTATTCCCTGCACATGAGGAATAGACACGTCAGGTGATGATTCATCTCTCAGGAAGGCGTGAGGCTGTGACCCAAGAGTGAGGGTTAAAAAAAAAAAAGAAGGGTACGATTGGGTAGCAGGGTGTTTTTCGGAGTGACTCGAGGTTGTAGCGTTACATCCTCGCTCCTCGCCATCAGGTGAAAAGATGCAGCCAGCCGGCAACTTCATGTGTGACAGGGGAAGCACAACCAGCCTCTGCAAACGCCACTTCTAAACTGAAACACTGTAGAAACTCTACAGACAAACTAGCACGCAACCTGAGAGTGGCCCCAAGGGTGTGATCAGCAGGGGGGTGGTCAGGCTGCTGTAACACAGTGTACAACCCTGGAGATTATCATCTTTCCATTCACATATTGACTACTGACCCTGAAGAAGGATAAAGGGAGAAGAGTGAAGAACAAAAAGGGTTTGGAGGAAAAATCACCAGGCATGCAACCAATGAACCCAGTTTAAGATGATGAAATACGGACCCACAGCTCAGCTTGGTTATGTCCACCTCTCATATTGGTTTCATGCCTCTGCCCCAGCAGGAATCACATCGCTTTATGTTCGTCTGTCTCGTTCTTCTAAGAAACACCTTGAGGGAATATTTTAGGATTTATCACATATCTTCAAGAGGTCAAGGTCACTGACGCAGACTCAGATCCTGGATCAGGTTTGGGTCTCTACCCCCAAGCAGGATCAGCAGGTTAGCAATGGGAGTAAAGCGGTCAAGTGTAGATCAAGTTATTCCACTGTTAGTTTTTTGGACTGAACACACGACCACAGCTAAATTAGTCCACAAATACTCCCTCTCCTCCCCTGATGCCGCTTCAAACTTTTCTCATCAACTCCTCTTTTATTCAAACCACGTCCTTCCGCCTTTTCCTTACCCTTTCACCTACTCTCCATCCTGTCTTGCACATTTAGTTTAGTTTCAGCTGGTGGCGCAAAAATGTTTAATGTTTCATTACATCTTCACCCTCCTGCCTCCATCTGTGTCTCTAGATACTCTCCTCACGCCCACCACCTGCACCTCTCTCCTTTCCGCTTAATATTCATTCATATTACCGTTTTCACAGAGTTGTTTGGTTTAAACTGTTGAGCAGCTGGGATAAGGCTATTAAATTTTTTATCAGAGTGACCGCCCTCATTTACTGCCCTGCCTCCATCACCCCACGCCACACTGGCGCTTACATATGCATGCATACGTGTAGTAATGGAGCAGGATAATTCAACTCTTGGAAAAGTGGAAAAGATAAGCTTTTATTATCAGTTTTCAATTTTCCCACCTCATTCGAAGCCTACTCCGCTTTAACGACTGTCCTCAAAAATCTAGCTGCTCTCCTGTCTATTTAAATCTGATTGGCCCATAAATACGCCCCCCCACCCCCCACCCCCCCACCCAACTCAGCCTGCCCTCCTCACCCTTCGCCGCCTCCCCCTTCCCTCCCCCACACTAATAGCGCGGAACAATCAGTTTAGAGTATTGGAGTGGTGATCAGTGGAACAGTTTAAGTTTTATTGTCCACTGGAATTAATCAGGTCGATACGGGTCGGTGTGGAGATGAAGCTGATAGCTGAGAGTCCGGACTCAGTCCAAATCAATAACACTCTAAACTTTATTACATCTATAAAGCGCGTGCGTGTACACACAGATGGCTTATACACCCAAAAAAAAAACAAAAAACATTGACATATGCAAAGATGGGGTAAATTTTCATAACTGCACACATAAAAGATGTGCAACCACACAGACATGTAAACAAACACGCTGATGCATTAATATCCCAAATCCATAACAGCAGTCGATATCCAGATCACTCAAAGGACAATGAAGAGGAAGTTTGTCTGTGAGGCATCTCAACCGTCAAAAACTAAATACTCAATCTGAGCAGGAGCACTGATCACATGACCACCTGATAGATGGACTTTTTTTAAAATTTGTAATGACTGCCAAAAAAAGTAGTGGGACACTGATGGGATTTGAGGCGTCAGGGCTGGGATCCAGTCTGTCTGCTTCATTGTTGTCAGTCGGAGCACCACATGATTACATACACCAGGTTCCAGGAGGGACCAGGAGGGACCAGGAGGTTCAGTTCTGTGCTGAGTGTTACTTGTGTTTGTTTTTTTTTTCCCTTCTGGTTGCCAAAAATTGAGTACTGGCTACTTCTCTTAATCTTCCAATCACAGTAACGTAACGGTGGAATAAGAAACTGAAAGATCGACTTGCACATTTGATAAGTATGAATGCTGAATAACAACAGCAACATGGAGTTTGAGAGATGTTTCTTCAACGTGGCTGCTGAAGGTGCACAGATGTAAAGACACACAGACAACAATCTCTTCAAGCTACTAGAGGTTTCAGTGTGTCGGTCAACCAATGCAACTGTGGTTAGGCAGTGAAATACAGGAATTATTCAAAGTCACAAACGGATAATTGAGGAAGCTGAGTCAAACGGGTAGTTGGACCGGCACAGATGAGCTGGCAGGTGACATCATCCTGTGACACGAAGACACAAAAACGGGCCAAACATTGTTTAAATGACTGGATGTAACGCTAATACAGAGGAAGATGAGGAGGCGCACACACACACAAACACACACACAATCTTCCCCTCTCACTAAGTGTGTGTGTGTGTGTGTGGGGGGGGGGGGGGTGCACGAGGAAAAACAATCCCCAGACACTAGGGCAGGCACCAGCATGTCATATACTGGCATTCTACTGATCCATCTGTCTTTCACACAAACACAGGGAGGCAGCCTAACAACTGAATGTCTCTGTTCCACTACAGTTTTTGGGGGTTTATTTGTATGCACATGCACATGTTTACACATTTGCACTTGGAGGAGGTTAACAAGATTGTAAAGCTGCTGGCTGAGACGTGGAAGAATAAAGCCAGTGGGGGGGTGGGGGGTGAGAGGAAACGGAGGGCAGAGGAGGTGTCAGATGCTGTGGAGAGTACATCAACTCTTAAAGGAGAAAGTTGGATCGAAGTTTCTTTTTAAACAAGGCTTGCTCAGCTGGCAGGGCCACAAAAACTTCATTCCACCCTGGGAACAATTACACCCCACTCAGTCTGTCCTTCTGAGTCTCTCTGTTACTGCTGTCTGTAATTCCCTTGTTCAACCTGCCCCCGCGTCTGCCTGCTTGTCTTTTTTTTCCCGTAATTGTTGCTTTGTTAGTCTGTTTTTGTGAGTCTCGCTCAACCTTTGTGTTTGCCAGTAAACACAGTTGACTTCGTTGTCGCTGCATATTTTCAATGCGGTACTGAAAATAATGCACACACCTACCTAAGATGCATGATTGGACCCTCGGTGTGTGTGTGTGTGTGTGTGTGTGTGTGTGTGTGTGTGTGTGTGTGTGTGTGTGTGTGTGTGTGTGTGTGTGTGTTTCAGTGCATGTGTTATTGGGTGTTGAGTGATGTAGTGTGTGAAGTTGAGATGCATGACCAGACACTTGTGTTATGACAGCTAGCGATGAAAACCCATTTCTTGGCGAGCACCCACTATTGACATGGACTTCTTTTGACATCCTCTCTGGTGTCAAGCAGGCCATTACTCACACTGAATACACAGCCAGGGTACAGCGGCGCGGTGGCCATGAAGCACTTGAGAGCACCCCTTTGATTTGTGACACGTCACCCCCCCCCCCCCCCCCATCTATTTAATGTATATTTAGGGCCTGAGCCCAAAGGTACTTCGGGGTGAAGACCCTATTTTGTTTGCTTTACTATTATGAAACTTTGAACATTTATCTGACCCCTAAACGCGGTCAAAACCCACCAAATTTGGCACGCACATCTGGGGTGATAATTTGCTTATCAAAAAAAAAAGGAACACTCTGCTCAATAGCGCCACTTAGGTACAGAAAAAGGCCCGCCACAACCTGTAGGTATGTCCTAAAGACATGGGACCAACAGCGACTCATCTATTCGTCTCATCAAGATAAATCATACACTGACAACCCTGACATAACTCCAACAGAAGTCCACAATAAGGATGCAAACTTCCACTTTTGAACAATTTTGGACCCCAAACAAATGCTATCTTCTCCTAGGGCTCTCATGGTGCCGCTTCCAAAATTTAATACATGACCCAGTAACCCATGCTGATCAAAAGTTATTAAAAACTTTGCAATAACTCAAATAGTTTGAATTTCGCAAGCCCTCAAAGTCGGCAGCACACTTAGCACCTTGCAATGGAAACCAACGGGAAGGTTGTCTCCTCTCAAACTACACACTCTCAAACACACACTTCTCACGTCTACACCATAATTCCCACACCTTCAAAAAACACACCACTGAATTCCTGACAAAAAATCCCTCCAAAATATGGTATTACATTCCACTTCTGACCAACATTTAGCCACTTATGACCGGTGCTTAATTTGAAAATCATAAGGTGCCGGAACGCAAAGTACATAAGACGGCTCAGAACGAGAGAGGGGCACAGGTCCCGGAACGTAGACAGAAAACATGCAGAAAACAACATACAAATGCCCACTTGCCATGCTGTGGGACGTACAGGCCTCAATTTCAAATAATATCCATAGTATCAATGTTATGACAATAATTTACAATTATTTTAGGCTCCTCTGCACAGCACAGGTGAAATGCCCACATCACCACAGGTGGAGTCTGCAATTAATTTCTCAACAGGTCTAACTTGTAAAAACAAACAAAAAAAGAGCTCACAATAAAACACACAAATCTCCCATTATTACTACGGTATTTAGAGATCATCCCATCCCTGACCTGTCGCTGGACGTCCGCTCGATGCGCTCTCCTCATCCTCCTGAATCCTGCTGTAAGCGTAGATTTCGCGGCTCCCGCCTCTGATGCCAGGGTACCCGCCTGTTGCTGTTGGTGGTCCACCTGGCTGACTGCTCGCGCTGGAGCTGGCTCCTGCTCCGACTGGCGGTAAACCTGACCAGCTGCTTGCACGGTGCCAGCCTCCCGCCCCGGCTTGGCTAGCTGTAGATGAACCAGGCTAGCTGTAGGTGAGCCTAGCTAGCTGTAGGTGAACCAGGCTAGCTGTAGGTGAACCTGCTCGCTGTAGGTGAGCCTGGCTAACTGTAGGTGAACCAGGCTAGCTGTAGGTGAGCCTGGCCAGCTGAAGGTGAGCCTGGCTAGCTGTAGGTGAGCCTGGCTAGCTGTAGGTGAACCAGGCTAGCTGAGTAGGTGAACCAGGCTAGCTGTAGGTGAACCAGGCTAGCTGAGTAGGTGAACCAGGCTAGCTGTAGGTGAACCTGCTGGCTGAAGGTGAGCCTGGGTAGCTGTAGGTGAACCAGGCTAGCTGTAGGTGAACCAGGCTAGCTGTAGGTGAACCTGCTCGCTGTAGGTGAGCCTGGCTAGCTGTAGGTGAACCAGGCTAGCTGTGGCGGCGCTAGCCTCCTGCTGCAGCCGATTTTAATTGTCAACATGGCCGCTGCAGCTGCCCTCGTCGCCGCTTGAGGAGGCTTTTCAGACTCGTATTGAAGCATCATGCAACTCTTCCCTTCTTTTTGAAAAAAATACAGCAAATTTAACTTTTCTGACACGTTGGCGTGGAAATAGTAACTTTTTTTTCCTCTCTGCTTGCTCCTCAGATGCGGCGAACTTCAGAAGTTTTCTGTGTCAGGGGCGTGGTTTGTTCGCGTCAGTGCGTCAACAGATCTCGGACTCTCAGGTTTATTAAATCTTAATAAACGACATGAAATTCATAGGATTTGTTCTGTTAATTGATATATGCACATTATCTTTATTTTAAACATTTTAAAATGTTATATATATAATTTTGTCACCTCAAAAATTCCTCCTCTCCACTATGACACAGGGGGCAGAGAGCAGCGGGGGAGGAGTTCTCACAGCTCTCAGCTCTGCACTCGCACTTTGCATCACACTGACGCTTCTATCTCCTAAACTACAAGTCCCACTGATTTACCAAATCCCACTCATGCTGCCATGGGCGTAAGGAGGCCCAGGCCCTAACAATGCTGCTTGCAGCTTTAATTATTCATTTGTTTGATCAAAATCCAAAATCACATTTCATCCCAGAAAATGAATACTATTAAAGGATGTGCTTTAGCGGGGGTAAATGGCACATATTAACCATATATGCTTTATCTTATGGTCTATATTGCTTTTAATTACGATAATGTCCACATCTGTGAAGTATTTTTACATAAATTGTTATGACTTTAATTGTTTTAAGACCACAATAATGGTATGGGTTCTCTAGACCCAGGAAAAGGTCCTGAGTAACACAATATGTCCACCACACAAGGGTTAATATCCTCCATAGAGGAAGTGATAGCCTAAATACCAACAACTAAATACCGATAACTAATCAAGTCAAACTCGCCACACGTCAGCAGGTTATAATAGATGGTATCCAAACCTGTAGAAGCCTCAAGTTCAAAGGAAATCAACCGTTTTCAGAAAAACTGATTTGATTTGTTCGAGCTACTTCACTTCCCACAATCCTATTGTGCGACAGTGTAAACATAATTTTCTTTTCTGATGAGAAACGTTGGATATTTGGGTATCATATGTTCACTGACATCAGTTACAAGTTAACTAGTAGTGAGGTTCCTGACATACATGCCAGCAGTAACAGTGTGCAGTGGCCTCAGTAAGGTGCTCCTCACATAAACATATGATCCTGTCAGCTTTTCTCTTGTCTGAGAAGTTCAGAGAGCAAATGATGAAAGTAGGGTTTTCACATTTATTTTTTCAGAGGTAAAAAAAAAAGAAAGAATTTTCGCCAACAATAACAAGCATCATCACAGGTTTAAATGACAAATGTCACTCAAACAGATGAACCCCTCCCTCTGTCCCCATCCAATGACAACAGGTAAAGGCCCCACCCCCCAACCATCAACAGGAGTTTAAATCTCACCCTGATGTCAGCTGCTGCTTACTGATGGGGATTTTTTTAAAGCAATAGATGAGTTAAGATTGCCCTGCACATCCACCATTTGCAAAGCTTCAAGTGATGAGCGGAGAGCTGTTCTTATTGTGGAACCAGCAACTGCAAGCTGATGGTTGGCCCTCTCTAAAGTTGGCCACTCTAAAGTTCATCTCTTCTGTACGCTTTGTGCCGATTGCCCCGTGCGTATTAAGTTTATCTTGTCAAGCATGTTCTGTTGTATGACCTGAGTCTGCTTCAGTTGATCCTGCAGCTTCTGAATCCTTTGCTCCATCAGGGAATGCAGGTTGGCCACTTTCATTTGACACTTTTCTTCTTGAAATGCTAACTGGGTCTGCAGGAAGCTGCTGAGTTGCCCCTGACGGTCAATTTCCTGTCCTTCACGCATACGCTTTATCACCCGGTCCCTCCGTTCAATCATCTCCTCCGTTTGCTTCATATTCCTCTCTGTCATTCTCCGTCTGAAGTCGGTCCTTCCGATTCCTCTTCTCTCTCTCCAGCTTTTTGTGACCAGATGGTCCCTCCCCCAGCAAAACCTGAGGATTCTCCTCCTCTCCCTTCATTTGTTTGGTAGCACCTTCGTCCCGGCTGCGCCCGCCCAGGTTCACTGCACCTTTGTCCTGAACGTGCAGTTTCTTTTTTGCTATCTTCTGTACAGTTTGAAGCCTGTTCATTTCTTTTTGCACCTCTTCATTTTTCTTTTTCTCCTCATCCAGAAGGAGGACTAAATTCTTCTTCAGCCTCAGTATTTTCTCAGCTTGCTCAGTTTGTTCTTTCACCTTTTTCTTCAATTCTTTCTTTTCCCACTCAAGATCTTCTACACGCTGTGTTAACACGATACCTGCAATCTGGCTTTGGGCTAACTGCATCTCTGTGGCTTCTTGACGGCTGACCAGTTCCTCTTTAGCTTTCAGACGAGTTTCCAGCTCTTTAACACGTGCAGCAAGCTGGTCCTTTTCCAGCTGAAGGACATTGAGCTGCATGTTCTTGTCTGTCAGCTGCATTTCGATCTGGTGAACCTCATTCTCCATTCTATTAGCTTGAGCCTCTGCCTTGGCCAGCTTCTGAGACTGGATTGGATACTTCCTCAGTGAATCTGTTTCAAAGACTTTGGTGTCCCTCCTTCTCCTGCCGCAGAGCTTCCTGTGTTCCTGTGTGAGCAGCCACCCAATGCTCAGCCCTCTGTGTGGCCGCAGCCAGGCGAGTTAGAACAGACTCGAGCTCTGCCTCTAGTCTCTCGTGATTCCGCAGTTCCTTTTCCAATTTAGCATCAAGCTCATACTTTAAGGCTGACATTTTTTCATTACAGTCCAAGACAGTTCTGTTAAGGATATCAGAATTTATTCTGAGATCTCTGTGAGCAGCCTCCAGTTCACCCTTGAGGATCTCATTCTGATCCATGAGACCTCTTTCCTTGGCACTGCTTTTGACCTGTAAATCTTCAAGGTCTGTTTTTAGGATCGTTACCTGCTTTTGTAAGGAGGAATTTTTCTGGAGCAGCTTCTCCTCCCTCTCAATGGCCTCACTCTGCAACGCCTGCATTTGGTTCTGCTCCCTTTGGAGGTTGGCGACTACTTCCTCCACCAAGGCGCGCTCCTTAGCAAGCATCTTCTGGGTCTGACTGTGTGTGAACTCAAGCTGTTGCATGTTGTTGACCAGTTGTCTAAACTCCGGCAGCAGGGATCTGTGGTTGAACTCCACCTTGTGTCTCTCCTGAACCTCCAACTCCTGCTGCTTTTCTATCCACCTCAGCTTATTCACGGTGGCCCCGTGCTTCATGGTGGAATCATGCACTTTTTCTTGCTCCTTTTTCAGCTCAAGTTTGAGGTTTTGCATATCAGATTCCAACTCCTGATGCTTTCTCTCCGGGACAGAATGAATACTCTTATTATTGTGATTATTGGCATCTACAAGAGAATGAAGGCTTTCCCCTCTCTCCTCTTCGGGTGAGAATCCACTATACCTTTTGTTTTACCTTGCAAGGTTTGTTTGTCATGGGGGTCTTCCCAGTAGCCACGTTTACATGCAGACTTTTTCTTCATTCCGGTTGAAATTATTCCGATTGAAATTATTCCGATTGAAGAGTTCGGGTCAACTGTTTACATGTGACGTGATCGATTCCGATCTGGTGTTTACATGTGCCACTTCATTTTATCTGAACCGCCCATAATTTCGTCCATTGGCTTGAAAAACGGAAAGTTTGTGGGATCATATCCACTTTTGTTGTTGTGCTGTTTAGCCTTGTAGTAGCCGGTCTTCAGAGTTTTCCAGCGGTTTAATTTGTTCGACGCTTCAGTCGATGCTGGCTTCGTTGAGTTTTTCGTGGACTTTTTTGAACAGTTCCGAATTTCTTGTTTTCCTACCGTTTAAGCGTGCGATAATGTTCAGGTCTTTGAGAGTTTGTATTAAAAATAAACTCTCGGCCGCAGACTAGTTCTGCGTGCACTGCTGCTTGGAAGCCGCCATTTTTATCAAGTGAGGAAATGTCACTGCGCATTTACGTCAAGACAGAGCATGCACAGAGAGAACACAGCCTGACAGCATTCCGTTTCACCGTTTACATGATAAGATTTTACATCTGATCGGTTTGGGAAAAGGAATATTCTACCCCTGTGAAACCGAATGAAATTCCATTCGGTTTAGGCCTCTTTATTCTGATTGAGGTGTTTATATGGAACATTTTTATTCGGTTTGGGCTTCTAATCCGATTCTAATTGGACCATAGGTGTGACTGTGAGTGTGAATGGTTGTCTGTCTATGTGTGTTGGACCTGTGATGGACTGGCTTTCCCCTCACCACATGAAACAACAAAAACCTCTATGCTAGCTATCTAGTAGCAAAATGAATCTTGTGAATCTTGGATCGTGTAATCAGGCTTGTCAACTCAGTTCTTTCAGTCAATTGTTGTTAAGATACAATATCAGTAAATTATTTTCTTTTTTCCCAACTGTAGTAGAATGCTAACGGGTTGAATTAATGTGCCTTCTCAGCACTATGAAATACTACACGGGGCTAATTCAAGATACATCTACTGTAACACCCTCCGACTTAAAATTGTGGAAAACAACAAAAAAATATTTGTTTGACTCAGCTTTCTTTAATTTTCAGACAGAGCTCTTTCAGCCGAATGCTAATTCTCAACAGGGGAATATAAAAACTAATGCTAAGCAGGTACCATCCGTCCATCCATCCATCCATTTTCTACCTCTTATCCTGTTAAGGGTCGTGGGGGGTGGAGCCTCTCCCAGCAGCCTTCAGGTGAGAGGCAGGGTTCACCCTGGACAGGTCACCAGTCCATCACAGGACCAACACATAGAGACAGACAACCATTCACACTCACAGTCACACCTACAGTCAATTTAGAGTATCAATCAGCCTCGTCCCTCTTGATGTCTTTGGACTGTGGGAGGAAGCTGGAGTACCAGAGAGAACCCACACAGGAACAGGGAGAACATGGAGACTCACACAGAAAGATCCTGTGGTGGAGCCGGGGCTCCAACCTGGAACCTTCTTGGTGTGAGGCCACAGTGCTGACCACTGCACCACCGTGCTGCATATGAATAAAAAATTAAAAGTCTTAATTGAATAAAATAATTTAAACCATCAAGGGTAAAATAAAATAAATGTCACAGATTCTAAATAAATAATGCAGCCAAAAAATTAAAGACACATAACTGACTACTCACATTTGAAAAACATCTAATTTCAATAAAGAATGTCAGGATCCTCTCAGGTCCTCTGGAAGCCTGTTCCAGCTTCACCAAATTGTGTTGGTTTTTTTTCCTGCCTTGTTGAATAACGAGGATGCTATTACATGCAATCAGTGCTAAACACAGAGGCTGATGGGGATGTCATTAGTCATTAAGCAAAGTAATAGACCAAATGAAATTTTGAAATTAGGGATTAACAAAATGGGCGCGTGTATGTGTGTCTCAACTTTCGGGGCAGTAACATATCCAACTGACTAAATACAAGACCATTGTGGTGGTTTTAATTCAAGTTATGTTGATCCTCATCAACCGAACATCAGCACATCTCAATGTTTTTTCTTTTTCACTTCTAACTATTCTTGTTCACACTGTGTTCAAAATTAATCAACTAAAATGTTTCCTTCCACTGCAAACAACCAAGAACCCAAATCTACCGTAGCTAACGCAAGCAAGTACAGGCATAAAAGATAACAACACACACTCACATACACACAGCACACAGAGTGTCATCAGAACGGATTAGTCACACATGGCGAAAAAGACCAGAGTGACGGAAGATTGGGAATGAAGAGCATGGGAAAATAGATCGAGGGGCGTGAAATGGAGGTGACAATGGCAGGGAGAATAGAAATGGAGACGGGGAGACGGGAGAGTGGCCTGCTGGGTGACCTGGCTTTGTCTGGGGGAAACACAGGAGAGCAGGATCAGCCGCGTCTGAGACTGACACACAGAATGAAGGAAAACTCTCTCCGTCACCTCAGGACAAGCGATTATGTATTCTAGCTGTAAACATCTGTTTAATAATTCGGGCGGTGCTCGAATGGTGAGAGAACACAAACAAAAGGCTAATAACTCCCGTACAGAACCTCAGTTTTTATAACTCAAGGTCGTAACCTGGGGCTGAACCACAGCGAAAAAGACAAAGAAGTCAAATTACTTTTATTCTGCCAGCTATCATAGTTGCATTATGACTGGTGGTGGAGACAACAGCTACATTTACATGGCAATGATCAGACTATTGATTAGATTCTAAACAAGACAAAACACTCATTAAGCTGTTTATGTCTGTTTCTCTTGGTTCTGATTGTGCATGGAACCATTCACAGTGCCCCATTCCCTTGAAGAGCCCGGCTACACCTACGTCTTGGTCTATTGCTATTTAGGTGCCGTGTTCGGAGAGTTTAAGAAACTTCCTGATTTGTTTGCTTCTCAAATATCACACTTAAGATATAAACTAGCTGTGACTCTTGCTCTGTGCCGTGCACGGTATTATAGATTGACGATTGCCACACACATCACCAGTCTCTCACCACCAAACATACACCCATAAACAAATAAATACACACAGACCCACTCCTCCAGCAGGATGGATGGCTCAGCTGTCCCCTATTGACAGCGGGATTGATGTTGTCTGATTCCCAGTTGACTCATTTGACCGGAGTCAGAATAAACCTCTCCTTAATGACTCACTGTGTGTGTGTGTGTGTGTGTGTGTGTGTGTGTGGTGCTTATGCCTGTGTGCGAGAGAGAAGAGGGTAAGAGTGTGTGTGTGTGCATATGCTAGCTGTACTCCCTGGTTCCATGAGCGTGCATCAATAAGTTTTTAACTAGAGGGAACACAAGTTTGGGAAGTTGGAGGGTGACTTAAGTCAAGCAAGGAGACGCATCGAGAGATGAAATGAAAAACACATTCGTCACTGTTTTGTGTGCAGCGTCTCTATTGTTGCTCGCTCAAACGTGATTGGACAAAGCTTCTCAAACGGAAACTAGTAGCTGCTCTGTCTTGAGTTTCTCTCCTTTGGCCAAAGGTTCTGTATTGATATGCAGAATTCATTTTTGGAGATTATTCCAGATTATTCCATGTCTGATCTACTTTAGTCATCATACCACTTCATTAAAAGTTGGCGAATCTGAGCATCTGATGTTAGAAGGCCTGTTTGTTTGAAACGCTCACCACGAGAGCGACTGGTGACTGACTGCAGCTGATGTTGGTCACTGCTGCCTGTGCGTGGAGTTCAGGCTCGGAGCAGCTATGCAGCTTTCCTGCTTATTTTCCTGCACACATGAAGGTTTGAAGAACACAAGTGAACTCCTTCATTAAAGCCACTGAGAGAGGAGATGCCCTCCCAGCAGCGGACGTTCCAGAGAACAAGCCTTGTGTCCGTATTGTTGACAGCAGCGCTCCAACCACTCGTTCTGTGTGATATCAGAAGCACAGGAAGGAGCTGCACGCGGCTGCGTTCATTCAGGTTTTGTGTTCACATCAGTGCCGATACGAAGGCGCCCAGGTCAGTTGTGTTTCCTCCCAACGGAGAGGTCGCACTTGCCAGTGCTGCCTCAGGCGTCATTAGGCTTTCGTACGGATTCCGTTAGCTACATGAGTACAATGCTCTTCTGTGTTGAAGTAACTGGCTGCAAAGCTGCTAGAAAAATCAAGACTTTATATAATTGATGCGTAAGAGCTTGAGCGGATTGTTGCATATTTAAAAGCCCATCTGTTAGTTTTAGGTACAAGACTACAATCCTGAGATCAGCGTGTATCTCTACAGGCGGGCTGTATAGTTTACAAAATGTTGCTATGTCTTTTCCTGCTGTTTAATTGTTACAGATGTGGAAATGTGGCTCCACAGGGAGACGATGGCTTGCAGAGCATCATTTTTGTCCCTATCTGTTTTGATTCTGTGCTCCAGCAAAATGAATGACAGAGAGGAAAGTTTCCTATTAAATGTCCCTTTTAACCCTTTGACCTCTGCTCGCTCCTTCGCGGGTACTAAATGATCCGGAGGCTGCAGGATAATTGTCTGTTTCAGAGCAAATAGGCCCTTTTTACAGTTGACATTCTGACTTGTCAAAGCAGGGAAACACTAATAATAACTCTAATAATGGCTGCGTTCTGTTAGAGTTCCACGGGTTTTTTAACAGTTTTGGCTTATTGTTGCAAATGAATGGAACAAGGCCACTGTAAAAAAAAAATTTAAAAAATATCCACGGCGTTGGAGTTTCTCCTGATGTAGGGTCACGCTTGATAATCCCATCATATGCATTATACATATCACATCCTAAACTCCCACAGAGCCTTTCTTTCATTTGCCTTACAATTATTGCTTCTTTTTTTTTAACCAGCCTTGCTCTTTTTCTCCTTGTTGCTCTTCATCCTCTTATCACCCAATTTCCCTTTTTTTCCCTTTTCATTTCTCCTTCTGTGTCCTTTCCTGTTAGATTTCCAACAATGAGATGACACCCTGCCAAAAAACAAGAAAAAAAAATACAAGACTATTTCATTTGCAACTTAACAAATCAATAAACTGTGAATCATTTGCTATAAGGTATGTCCTTTTGTTCAGGGGACGAGTTCTGGAGCCTGTACAACTGCATGGGTGGAAAATGTTTGTGTGCGTCAATAAATGAGAGTTCAATTTGTTACGTTAATTTAAATCTAATGAGTAAACTTGACCCGGCAACTAAAAAACAGGAAAAACAGGTGTTTCCTTGTAGCTCGCAGTGCCTTGATGATGCTCATATGACATCAGGATTGTTGATATACGGCGGATCCGTGTTTCTCAGAAGCTCACGTCCAATTTTCCCATCAACTTTGACATACATGAAGGCTGACAGGTTTCTGAAGAGCAGCGCCTTGCCAGGCCATCTTCGTCTGGCACTGCGTCCCCCCAGGGACACGTGGGCTCCACCTCACCGTGTCTTGAGTTTTATATACATGACTAAATTAGTAATTAGTATATAATAAAATGAGGATAAGGGTTTATTTGATGGTGAGGACACTGCAGGTCTCAGAGAGAATTTCCTCCCCTGTTTTTCTCACTCCGGCAAGGAGGTGATGTCTCTTGTCTCTCTCTCTCTCTCTCTCTCTCTCTCTCTCTCTCTCTCCCTCTCTCACACTTGTGTGACCAACAGATTTGCATCACCTGCAGCACGCTTGTAAAGGTAGCTGGATTAGGAGGATTTATTATCAGTAGGTGTGATAGGAGCCGGCATCAATCAGGGCCAGTCAGATTAAGTATTCTCTTTAGGATGCAGCTCATGAGGACGGAGCAGCTCAAATTAGCCCATGAGAAATCCAGCCTCATACTCCAAATTGAAGAGGTACCTGTGCGGTTTGTTATTACTTTATAAACCACAAAACCTCATGCTACAATTTCCGAAATATATTCTGAAGCACTTGGAGAGTTTGAAGTTGTGTTTGACAAACTTTCTTAATGAGGATTGTTTATTGTTGGTCATAAAAGTTGATCAGTACCATAAACAACAGCCCCATAGAGAGCGCCTCAGGAATGATGTATTTCAGCAGGCCAGCTAGGAGGTTAGCAACGTCTCCACGAATTCCCTCGACAAAAGAAACGCTAACAAAAGTTTAACTGCGGATTATACCAAAAATAAACTCTGAACACTTTTGGTTTTGGAAGATAATCTTTAGAAATGAATAATACTTTAAAGAATCCTCAAAGTATTTGAATTTGAATCACAGACTTCTTTTTGTTAGCAAGACATTGTACATATACGTATTTTGTCACAACCTGTGGGAATATTGGATTTTATTTCAGGCTTTTGACCAAAAAACAACCTTTAAAAACTGACAAATGCTGAATTTGAGACGACATTCAATAACATTCAATATCTAACTTATCTACTGGGGGTGGCACGGTGGTGCAGTGGTCAGCACTGTGGCCTCACAGCAAGAAGGTTCCAGGTTCAAGTCCTGGCTCCATCACAGGATCTTTCTGTGTGGAGTCTCCATGTTCTCCTGTTCCTGTGTGGGTTCTCTCTGGTACTCCAGCTTCCTCCCACAGTCCAAAGACATCAAGAGAGGACGAGGCTGATTGATACTCTAAATTGACTGTAGGTGTGACTGTGAGTGTGAATGGTTGTCTGTCTCTATGTGTTGGTCCTGTGATGGACTGGTGACCTGTCCAGGGTGAACCTGCCTCTCGCCTGAAAGTTGCTGGGATAGGCTCCAAACCCCCCCCCCCCCCGACCCTTAACAAGATAAGCAGAAGAAAATGGATAGATTTATCTTCTGGATTTAGGACACGTTTCCTTTATAGTCATTGCTCTAAAATTCATGTGACAAAATAAGTACATGTACAATGTCTTGATAACACAGAGAAGCCTGTGATTCAAACAAACTGCCGACAAGACAAATAATAACATTTCAAATAACATTTCTTTTACTGAAGCCGTTAAATCTTAAAACAAATCTACAGATTTCAACTGCAATCCAGTTACACTTCATGCAGATTTTTTTTCTTTGTTTTCTCAAATAGACATTCTTCTATCATGCCATTATTTTCATTCAGGCAATTCACCAGAGAGTCACAAAGGCAGAAACTAATCAAGTCACAGTGAACTGACTCTGCTTGAACAAGGTCATCCCATGTGCACTGTCATGAAAATTAAACCCTAAAGGCTGGTGCGTTTTATGCATGACAAAAGAAAAAAGACTTACATGTGAAGAAAGGAAAGAAAGGAAAAGGAAAAAAAAGAATTTCTCCTCCAGTCAAACATGTTTTTCTCCATGTTGCCACTTTTGAATATTTTAGCGTCGCTGAGTAAAGTGGTGTTTGTGCAGGGTTTGTCAACGGCATTTTTTTGCTCAGTGAAATTCTGATTTTAAAAGTTGAAATATCGTGTACACAAACATATTTATGCAATATGTATATAGTCAAGTATTTTCATGATTTCAATGTGATAATTGCACTGTAATTGTTTTGTTATTTTCAGTATTTGTTAAGAATACTTCACCAGTGAGGCGAGGATCTTTAAATATCACTCCTAAACAAACAGGGAACCAATTCGCCCAAACACAAGGCTCTTGATTTCAGTTTTCATCTGCGAGCTCTTGCCTCGCCTCTGAGCGGGTGACCTCGAGGTGCACCTCTATTTTGATGATAGAACAGCTTGCATCTGGCAGGGTGGGGGGTGGCGGTGGGGTGGTGGGGTCAAATCCCACCTGACTTGAGCATGATTACACAGCCTTCTGGTACAACCTCATCCCCCTAAAAAACAGAGGTTTACAGGAGTGGGTCATGACCCGCTAAGTTAAAAGGTCAGTAATCTCTGTGTGCCACAACCATTTTAATTCCAATGCATTACTTTATATAAATTGAGGCCGACCCCGCACCCCGTAGACCCCAACCCAAAATGATCTTAACATTAATCAGCTTTCTCTCTGTTGTAGGGGACCATTACAGTGTTCAATTAGACTTTTATTTTTGATTGATAATGTTGGATCACACACACACACACACACACACACACACACACACACACACACACACACACACACACACACACACACACACACAGATGTGAAACCCATATCGTGACCACGCTCTTATTCTTGCAGAGGTGATATTCTACCTTCACATGTCTGTTCAAGTTGATAGTCAGTCCAGGAATCCACCTCGCCTCTGGTGGTTGACAGGGAGTGACCAGTGACTAATGACAGCATCTCAGCGTGGATTAGAGCCCAGGGTAACTACAAGGGACACACAGCGATGACATCAAACAGCTTCCTCGCCGCCCTCTGGCGCTGTGCAGGATTTTAGAAGGTCTGTAACTTGAGCTTGCCAGGGGTTTGAGGGAAATGTGTCGCCCCCCCCAAAAAAAAAAACATTTTCTGATCTAAATATAAAATGTGGAAAGCTTAGCACATCAGTGGACAATCGCTTATCTTTGAGAGAGAAACACTGTACATGAGGCTCCTTCTGAACTCTCATCCTCTGCTCAGTCACTTTCATTTTTCATTGTGACTCTTTAATGTCTCCTGCCAGAGCGACTAAAGTAATTTAGTAAGATTCGACTCATGTACTCTTTTTCATTACTTTGTTTGATATTCCATTCATCTTTCTCTTATCTTTTACTTGTTTTTCGTCACCTCCCATCCTGAAGCTGTATTCGTTTCTTCTCAGGCTCAAATGCTGAAGAAAAAAAGAAGTATTTTGCGCCGTTTGTTCATCTGCCATCAGGTGGAAGGTTATAACACTGCCTATCACAAGATTGACCTGAGCAACCATGTTTTTTTGTTTCTTCTTTAAATCTAACCTGACAGGAACTATACTGACACCCACTTTCAAGAGTGAATTGCGTTTCAAGAAGCTACTGTCAAGGAATCAGGAAAAAATGAGGTTTTCCTATCCATAAAACATGAACGCTGTCCAGAGCACCACTATGTTGAACCAGAGATTTTCTGTGAAAGGATTTTGCTTTTCTTCCTGTTCTTTCCATCTCAAATCAATGCCACCATCAGACTTAAAACCCCCAGCCACATTTTGGTAAGATTTTGTCGTGACCCAAACTGTTGTGCGTTGTTGATGTCGGCAACATGGGATATTCCAACCATTTGGACAAGACGAGTAATACAAGCCTTTGATCAATCCACCACGAAGGGAGCAAAATTAAAAGAAAGGACCTCTGGTCTATTTCTCAGAACATATTAATAATGGAAAGTTCAGAGTACCAGTCTTTTTTGGCCTTTTTCACCTCTAGTGTGAACAGCTAAACAGAGGAAAGGGTCATTGAGCAGTGACATAATACATCCCATCTTAGTCACATGACCAGATGGATAAATGACAGTTCAGCAGTTCTATGCTAGGCTATTATTCCCCATCAACATAAGCAATCTGCTACAGTAGCATAATGGTTTATAGTTGACAATTTGATGTGATCTGCTTGCTGTTTTGTTTTCTTTCAGAACCCAACACATTCATCATGACTCATCAGTTGTGACGCCCCCCCTCTGATTGCCTATTCTGACATGGAAACTCACACACAACCACTGAGGCTACAAACATTAGACGTCCTGATCATTTGACATAGTTCTAAGACATCTGGTTGCCCACCCCTAATCTGCAATACACACACACACACACACACACACACACACACACACACACGCACGCACGCACGCACGCATGCACGCATGTGCACACACAGCGCTCTGGAGAGGACATGAGTGATCTTTGCTCTATGAAAAATTTACTGCATCATTTTAAGCAATTATATCACATCTTTTAGGAATTTGGATTAGAATTACTCATCCTGGCCCAGGTACATATGGCTACCACCCGTGCACATGAACACGCAGGAAGTCCTCTCAAACACATTACAGTCATTAGTTGTGTTCGCATGTCTTCTCCTTCCTCAGCATCCTCACGTTCCTCCCCATCCTTCTTTGTTGGTCCATCATCCCCAGCCATGCTGACTATCTGATGCAATCATGTGCAATATTTGATCTCTGGCACGCTAATATTAGGTTATGTCAAGACTTAAACGCCGCTCACTTTTGTATCTGCACTCTCAAAATAATTTGGTCTTCAGCTAATTCATATTAGTTCACACCTGCAAAAATGTACTTGGTAATGAGGTCCTCCAGTGAGTGAGAGGGCATTAGAGCAGTGTCTTCTTGACACTCTGGTAATGAGTGCAGTGTTGAGTTGAGGGTTATTAGGATGTCATTTATCTGGCATGGTAGCTTCATTAAATAGGGGAGAGAAGAATGCATGAAAGTTATTTACTACTGGTCATGAATTAGAATTGTAAGACATTTAAGATTTTGTTTCATCAGAACAAAAAAAGTGAATTTTCAACAGTCCAAAAATTAGATCTCATGATAGAATTGTTCTAAATTTTTGGTGATGCTAATAGAATCTAGATGTTGGCAGAGGGACAGAAATGAATGACAAACAAATTTTAAAAACTGCTATATCAAGAAAATAATACTATTTTTCTTTTAAGAATACTATAACGCTTCAGGTTAATGTTTTAATTTGTTCAATTAAAAACAATGCATGTTTTCTTAGTAATTATGGTGAGGGCAGGTGTTACAACAGTGATGAGGGCAGGTGCTACAACAGTGGTGAGGGCAGGTGTTACAACAGTGATGAGGGCAGGTGTTACAACAGTGGTGAGGGCAGGTGTTACAACAGTGATGAGGGCAGGTGTTACAACAGTACTGTGGGCAGGTGTTACAACAGTGATGAGGGCAGGTGTTACAACAGTGATGAGGGCAGGTGTTACAACAGTGGTGAGGGCAGGTGTTACAACAGTGATGAGGGCAGGTGTTACAACAGTACTGTGGGCAGGTATTACAACAGTGGTGAGGGCAGGTGTTACAACAGTGATGAGGGCAGGTGTTACAACAGTGATGAGGGCAGGTGTTACAACAGTGGTGAGGGCAGGTGTTACAACAATGATAAGGGCAGGTGTTACAACAGTACTGTGGGCAGGTGTTACAACAGTGCTGTGGGCAGGTGTTACAACAGTGGTGGGGACAGGTGTTACCACATTCTGGTACTGGCAGGTGTTTCAGTCATGGTGTAATGAAGTTTTACAACATTTTGGTGAATGTGATGTCACAGGACTTCATTCCCCTTTTGCCAGTTACAACTGTCAAAGGTCAGGTAATGGTTCTGCTTTACAGCTCCTCTGCAGCTGCGTCTAGTGCCTCCCGAATTATTAGAGTTATTACTAGTTGCTAAAATCGTATCAAGCAGATTTGTCTTAATTGCTGAATATATGTGAATATTTTAAAATACTTCTCTGTCCTTGAGAGACTGTGTTCAGTTACTTTTTAACTAAAACAAATGCAGTCTGATTGAAAACCTGTGGAGCAGTTTGGGAAATCTTTCTGTGTGTGAATGCTGAACAGATCTGTGTCGAGTCGAGTTGAACTCCTCAAATCATGTCTAGTATGATGGAATTTTTCAGAGTGAGAGTCGGTCGTCCCCTTGGGAGGCTCCAAAAACATTCAGAGGAGGTTCAGTGAGTGGAAGTGAAAGAATTGATTAATTATGTATGATGTTCATTATCAAAAGGACACCATGTAAAATAGCAGAAATCTAATGTGGTTAACTTGGAGACAGGCTTGTTTTGGGGAAAAGGCTGTGGGGGGTCCCATGGTCTGAGACACTCTGCCACCCCCTTTTTCTTAAATTAAAAAAGATAAATGTTGATCTTATTGGTTCCTGAAACTGCATTTAGATGCTTCTGAATTATGATTACTGTAGCTTAAGAGTCTTGGGCTAAGTTTACTCATTATTATAAGATAATGAAGCTTGTTTTCTTGTGTTTCATTTTTATTGTTGTCTCAACAAAAAGGGCTTTTGTTTTCTCAAGATAACAAGCTAAGTGAACCTCTCATTACAAAATAATGGGACAGTTAATTTGTTATCTGAAGATAATGGTTATTTCTTCAAGACAAGTTCAATATCTCAAGATAACAAAGCTTTAGAGAATATACTTGGTTTAAATAATCCCACAGATTTCTTGTACTATCCTAAACCCTTTTTCAAATGTTAAAATTTCAACACTTTGCAAAGTCTTTCCATGAATTTCAGTCTTCTAAGCACACGTGGAAAGCTATTGAGGTTTAACCCAAGCAGAGCTGCATTTTCAATACATCAAACGACCTCAAGCAACAGCTGCTTAATATCCTGTTTTATATCCACACAAGTGAGAGCCACTAAAAGCAGCGCTTTCTTCACACTGGGTGATTTCAAATAAAAGGTGACATTGAACACAGTCTTGCCAACTCACTTGGCCCTTTACATACATATATATTTATATATATATATATGCTGATGGCGCTGAAAGAGTCTTAGATCTATGGGCTGTCCCTATATAACCTCCCCTAGCACTATGGAGCAGAAATGAAGAGGCTTCCTCGTCATAAAGCCAGGAGAGTAACCGCAGTCAGCTTCTGGGACTGACATCATTTATCTCAGCGACTTAATGAAAAGCCCTCAGTGCTCCTGAAAGAATTTGGAGGACGAGAAAAACCTCTTGATGAAAACATTTGAAAAAGAATCAAAACAGACAATGTTGGATTTGCTGTGACCATGACAGGTGTGAAACCAGCAGCTCCGCTAAGTGTGAGCGGGCCCAGCAGGGAGGGTCTGAAGCAGGTGGGGGAAAAAGAAAAGGAAGGGAAGAAAAACTTGAAAACAATCCAAAAGAAACTTGAAAGGGAAGAGACAGCTACAAGGTGAAAGAGTGCAAAGAGAGCTGTTTGTTAGGGGTTGGAAACACCACGGGAGCTGAAGTGCTAAGTGAGGAAAGGAAAAGACGAAGGTGTGGATGGAAAAAAGGTGATATATAAACATGCCGACGCAGGGAGGCCGAGAAACGGACAGGGAGACTGATGCTCCAGGACAGAAAAGCAGGCAAAGGCTCCTGCAGAGTCAACGTGTCAACATAGTTGTAATTGCTATCTAATGGTGTCTGGCTGGGAAGATGATGACGAGGCGAGCAGAGAGGGAAAGGACATGGGGAGCACGAACATGTTTGCAGCTCCAGCAGTACTGCAGATGATGGTCAAGCTACTTACAAAGTTTCTGATGTTTCTTCTCAGTTAGACTGAGTAAAATCCATCAGGGAAACATTTCTTCATCCAAGATTTTCTGATTTGATTTGATTTGATCTGATCTGATCGCATTGTGTTAGTTGCTGACTTGACCATTTCTCCTGTAAAATGATTTGTGGGAGATAAATTTATTTTTTCAACAGCTTATCATTCTTATTGTTAAATCTGAAGCCAGAATCCTGATGTATTGGTTCTGACTAGAGATGCAATAAGGAGTATTCTGCTTATTAATCTACTGATGAATCAAGTAATTTGTAAAATATAGGCTGCTTTATTAAAGAGCAATACTTCAAATCCGAAGAGAAAATATAACAGGTCTTATAAATTGAATGAAAAGGTGTTTCCTTTTTCAGATCAATTGGATCATATCATCATTAATAGCCTGCTTGGCCTCCCTTGAGTGAGAATGACATCCTAACTTGCACACATTGACGCCTGTGGCGTCACTTATTGATGTGTAGCATCGCCACTTGTACGTCACACAGAGACACAGTTGGTCTCTACACCAGAAACTATATGTTTCTTATCTCATTTCTATGTACCATGTTGGAAAGGGACCAGGACTTGCAGGACATGTAGATGGTAAACGATTAAATTAGTGGCACGGATATGCATGGTTGTAAAGGTTGTGTTTTAGATTCCTCACACTCATATTGTGAGTAATTATGAAAAGTGGAAATTATGAATTTGGACCCAAATTGTACCTGCAGGACGTTTAGGGTTTAACACTCCCCTTTGTTTCATCCAGATTTGATTACCACAATCCTACGCGTGCGGCTGTTCTGGCACTAAAAGTATCCCAAATGGTACATGAGGAGGGTATTTGATGATATGACATGTTTTGGTTTCTTCTTATCATCCATATGGAATCAGACTTGAACACATTTTTATGATCTAAAAATCCTAAATGGCAGGCCTCTTCATACCTGTCTGATCTCTTTCCACCTAATGTTCCATCCTGCACTCTTCTCAGAATAAAGCGCTCCTGGTTGTTGAGAGATGTATAAAAGAGATCAAAACCCACAGGGCTTTGTACTATTGCGCGCCCCCCCCCCCCCCCCCCCGGGAATAATCTCCCTGCTGACATCAGACAGTCCCCTTGTATCTGTTATCCTTCCAGCCCGAGTGACTTAAGTCCATATCTCTCTTGCTGATAAGAATACTGTAAACTCCCTGATAACCACTGCACCTCTCTAACTCTCTGTGTTTTTGTCGTCCCACAAGCACATCAGCATCCAAGCTAAGTGCCTAAGTCCCTCCCCCCATCCCCTTGTCTGTCTCAGCCTCGTCTGGACTCGACCATCTGCAGTCATGAGATCTCTCTCTCGCTCTCTCTTTGTCAGTTGTGTGAATTATGGAGCAGGTCCTCTCTGTTTGGCAGCACCTTGAAGTTGCTCGACCTCCAGATTTTTCTTTATACATTATAAGCACATCATTAAATAGAAAATATAAATGACCTGTGTTCATGCCATCTTAGTGATTATGACCACAAGTGTAGGAAATCACATTACATTAATAAAAGGTGAGAAAAGTCTGTATGCGGAGGTGGAGGGAGCAGAGCAGGAGACTCATGTTGGAGGTAACTGAGTGGAGAAAGACGTTCTAACAGTCACCGCTGTCTAATCCTTTCTTGAAAAGGAAAGAAATATTTGTGTCAAAGCAATCATTTCAATCCAAAACATGATTTTAAATGTAATACAATGCTTAGTTCTATGCAGAAACTACCTAGACTGAGATAAAATATGTGTTGTATCGAAGGGTTGTACCACAAGGTCCAAGACAGAGACAATGTTGGGTACAAATGGGGTTAATTCCAAGACGAGACTGAGACCTTTAAAATAGTACGACAGCACTATTATTCCCTCTGCAACACAAACAGGTATTACATTTGTTAATTATTCCAGTTTTCTTGCCCTTGCTTACATTTCTCTGTTCTGTGATGGCAGCAGGATAATGAAGGGATTCAGAGTGATAAGGTCTGACACATAAACAAAGACATGGATGGTAAACGGATGACGAGAAATTAAAAGACCAGAAATAACTGAAATAGCAGGAAGTACTGCTTGGAATGAAAGGAAGACGGGCTAGAGACGGGGAGCAGAGCGTTATCAAGCCACCACAGCCGCGGCAAATATAATGTAGGAGTTTACAGCAACACTCTGTATGGTGGAAACCCCATTAGCATTGAATATGAGACATCAGCCAAAACCTGCTGGCTGGACATACATCCCAGATGAGACCCAGCAGAAAACCTCCAATTCTGTCCCTTTGTTTACCTGTTTCTCCCCGTCTGTCTCTCTGAGGCACCCCGAACTCCCAACGGTCATCTTTCTTTTCTGTCTCAGATTCTGGTCGCTGTTACGCTCCGTCTCTGTTGCCCCTTTGCTGAGTTCAAGTCTCTAATTGTACAATCACAGCGTAGCCTAACGGGTGACATTCACATTACTCAAAGGAAGTTCTGTATCTACCTTCACCAAACTGAGACTCTGAAGACTTGACCACGCAGCAGATGAGTTTCTTTGATAGGAATACAATCCCTGACATGTCACAAACATGTGCCATTCATAGCGTTTTTATTTATGTATTTAAAGGGAAATGTTTCCAGCCTGGTGTTTAGGGTTGTGTGTGGATTGAAAAGAGAGAAAAAAACTCATTCTGACATGTTTTGTGATATAAGTGATATGAGAAGGAATCTGGATTTGTACATCATTATTCACATCATCACTATCAGATATTTTCTCAAAACCACAGTCTGCGATGTAGGCAGGACAATGACATCAATGTTTGATGAGTACTTTGACACAATGAGCCTTAATTAGGCAACACTGTGGCTCCCTGCTTTTTTTTTTTTTTTTGCTTTTTTTTTAAATTGCAGCATTCTGTTGGTTCATGAGGTTCACCATGTTATATGACTTTTTAACATCACACTCAGAAGGCACATCCCTTCGCCAAGGCAACTTCAGCTTAACACAATGTGAAAAATGTCATGTTTCACTACATAAAACAGATCCACACCAATATTTAGCAGGGTCTTCTGAGGTCCATACAACACCGCCACCCCACCCACCAAGCTCTTCCCATATTGAATATCATCCTCCTGCTAATCCTGCTAGCAGACAAACACACTGAAGTGATCGTATAACATCTTTGGCAAAGCTAATACTGTATATATTTTGATTTGCATAATGGTAACAACCTCAAAGTGGTTTTGCACAAAGGGAAAACAGACTCTCATGGAGCGAGAAGTGACTCACTGCAAATTAGAAAGGCTGACTCGCTCCAAGCCTTGTGTATTTAGAAATCTGCACCAAAAACAACTTGATGTCACATCAAGGACCCACCAAGGTTCATTTAGCCCAGAACTGAGAGCAGAACACAGTTGCAGAGATTGAAAAGGCGCTGGCAGCTTATCCAATTTTTTTCATTACTGCTCAAGCTGTGTGAGGGTTGTCTATTATGTTATGGATCAACAGATTTTTAGGAGAAGGGTGCCTGAAAGGAACAAGAAGGCAGAGAGAAATATATAGTAAAGAAGATGACTAATACATGTGGCTGCAACCATCTTTGAGATCTGGATACTCGACGGGTCTAATTGGCTCTTTATTGAATTAATTGTCGAGAAAAGTTACATGACTAAAAAAACAACGCCTTGAAATCAAAATGATGACAGTGCTGTTGTTGGAGCAGATGGCCGCCTCGTGTTGTGCCCTGCTGTCGTATTCACTGAAAATCAGCCTGACATTTTTTCTATTTTACTGTTACTGGGTGAATATAAATTTGCCCAACATGTAACATCAATTTTAAACTTTCAAACTTGGGATTATATTTTTGCTCGAGCTCACTGTGCAGTGAAATAAAGAAATATGACACGTTTTATTTCGCCATGATGATCTTATAACGTCAAACAGAAATAGCACGAGGGTATGCATTTTGCTTTTCCAGGCCAAGACTTTTTGTTTTGTGTGTCGTTTATTGTTAGTTCACGGTACGATTAGCAGTTAGAGATCCAGGAATTGAGACGCGAGACGACACGTATGACTTTATTTGATTGTGTGAAAGTAAAAGCTAAGATTTCAAGATTACACTTCAGCTGTTTGACAGACTGTTTGTCCGCGTGGACCCAAAGGATCAGTCAACACTACCAACGTTCCCACCCCATAAATCTTGCATTCACATTCTGCATCATTACACTGAATCTGTTATAGAAATTAGGCTCATGATGATTTCAACCTTTGCAATAATGAGAGCCATCATGAGCAGCTTCAAACTCATTACACACACACACACACACACACACACACACACACACACACACACACACACACAAGCGCTCGTATCAATCTGTCAAACATAGACGCAAGAAACAATCATGAGACATATGATCATACATTACACACACACACACGTGCACGCACACACATACACACGCACACAGACACAGACACAGACACACACAAGGGTTATATTAGGGTGCCTGGTGGTTAATTGCTTCCTCATTCGGTCCCTGTCAGTTTGTTATGAGATTAGTGACAGTAACATTTGCCATTTATACCGAGGATGAAGCGATGGAAGAGATTTATACTCAACGATTTAAAAGCATTTTTTGGAAATAGACTTTCCAGTTTAGCTTAGGAAGCATTTGTGTTCTTCAACAAACTCCAGCCGTAACTATAAAGTACTCCATGTAATGTTGATTTAGGGAAACGCAGCATACGTATCATCTTGATTGAAAAGAAGTGAAAAAACAACAACAAATAGTCTTGAGTTCCTCATCCACTGAAACTATAAGAAACAGGAAGTGACTTGCAAGGTCGTGTCTGTGCTGTTGATGTGGTCTGTTGTTGAAAACTGAGTGGATACCCAGACAGAAAGCAGATGTTTATCTCATTCTCTCCAAAATATTCAGGCTTATTTCCCGTGCTAACAGGCTAACTGGCTAACAGGCTAATGCTAGCGGCTGTATCTGTGTCGTCCAAATTGAAATGGTGACACACAGCTCGTCTTTCTGTGACGCGTTATCTTAAACTGTCACCATCCGGGTTTCAACCCCCATATTTCATTAAACATTTAGAAGCGTTTCTGGTTTTATCATTTGCTTGAGGGGACTTTTCCCCTTTTTTGAAGGAAGTCAAAATTGGACTTGAAAACCTCTTTTTCCCAAACCTGCTGGTACTTGCTTGCTCAGCTGAAGGTAGCTCCTCAAGACCTCTGTCCATGTTTTGCTCACATACAGCTCTTCCTTGACTCAATTATTATTTCAAGGTCATGGTTTCTTTATTAGTACACAAAGGTAAATTTTTAAAGAGATCCAGCAGTCCAATATTAAAAACAGGACATCGTAGCAGTTGCAGCACAACTTTAAAAGACAACAGAACGAAAGAAACACCCTCCACTGGGCTTCAGTTGATATCAAAAACAGTCCCAGAACAACAGATTCTACATGCGTAGCTCTTGGTCTTGAGACTTTGGTTCCATGTGTGTTGGTCCTCTCCTGAGATGAAAGCGTATGAGAGTGCGATGAATGAGGATCAACTCCTGGTGCTAATTTATTCAGGAGTGAAATCGCTGCGGGTACAAAACTGTTCCTGTAGCGCTTTGTTCTGCCCTCAGGGACAACGAACCCAAGGCCGGAGTGAAAGAGCTGGAATTCCCCAGAGTGGGAACATTCTTGAAAAACAGAGATGAGACTCAGACCTGGACAGGTTGAGACTCACATATTAGCCCACCAGCCCACCTGATGATTGAGATCATGGGGGGGTTGTTTATCAGATCCAATCAGCATGTTAATGGGAACATAAAACCCAGGTGGAATGGCGACCCCTCATCTCCTTGCAATGCAAAGAGAATCAATCGACTTTTGTTTGTGGGGTTGCACAGGTGTGAAAAATCTGTGCAGGGGTGTGTGTGTGTGTGTGTGTGTGTGTGTGTGTGTTGGAATAGGGGTGTTAGGCTAATATTCTCCTCTTGGTCAAACAAATGCTTCTGAAGTTACTGCAGGTTGAGCAAAGATTCAACATTATAAATACCTCAGCAAATCAGTTAAGCTACAACACAACAATCACAACAGCTTAGCAATGTACTGCATTTGGAATTTTAATCAGGTCTGCTCTCTCTCTCCTTCGCTGTCTCTCCTTCACTCTCTCTCCCTGCTCTCCCTCACTCTCTCTCTCTGCTCTCCTGCACAAAAGCTGCAGCACAAACGCTCATCACACTTTCCCTCGCAAATAAAAATAGTTTTCAGAAATATTTGAACAATATACATATTCTTACTTAAATTTGGCTCTACCACTAATAGATGGATGGATGGATGGATGGATGGATGGATGGATGGATGGATGGATGGAGGCAAATACCACCAGTTTAGGACACACACCAAATGAGAGAAGAACAGCAGAGTGAATGAGGGAGGTGTAAATGGCGCGAGAATGACAGAGAGGGAAGATTTATGATGATGGGATGGTATACAGTATAAGATAGTAATAGGCAGTGAAAGAGAAATGGCAGCATAAATTTTAGAGATGGGCACAGAGACAGGCAGCCGGAGTGAGATACAGAAATAGGGAACAGGGATTCAAAAAGTGGCAGCTACAGAGTTGATCATTTCAGGCCAGCTTGTAGTGTAATACCTCGAGCACCCCCGCCGAGCCGGTAATCCTCTGCCTCGACAAAACAGAAAATAGAGGAATTCTAAGAAATGAACTAGATGCTGACTCCAGTGCCTCTTGGAAATAAGAGGGTTGCAAATATTATTGGATTATTTAGCTGATTTCACATGCGGGGAGAGACCAGGCGATAACTGAGGCTTTTGTTCCACGGACCACAATCTGACCCGCTTTTCAGCCGCTTGCTGGAAATGGTAGCTTGCTCATGTCGTCTCTCTTCCACACACACACACACACACGCACCTGTGTTTCGAGCAAAAGTCAAACACTTCCTACAACTGACACAGTTGACTCATAATTGTTTTCCCCAAATATGGGGGATGACCTGATTAGAACTGGAGCACGTTGTTGCATAACTTTACATATTAATTCAAGTGGAGAACAGTGGCAGTTGCTAATTGTTCTAGGATGGAGACAGTGTGACGTAGAAGTTCTTCTGACTGATGACTCTATTTGCGTAATTGGTTGCATTCAGTGTAATATCTCATCATGATGGTGCTGCATTGGGCAGCTCAAGTGCCTCTTGTCTCCTTTAATGTGTACTCTGGACATGTAATGTCATTTGTAAAGTGGTTGCTTCTCACCTGGAGAATTGAAGTACAGTTGGGTGAAGGTGAGGTTATGCCTGAGTAATCCACTGGGTGGTTTGGTTGCTACGGCTCGGGAGCCAATGGGAGGACGTAGCTAGCGCCCTCTTGGCATGATAAACACTCAGAGCGCAGGGCAAATAGTGGCATGGCTGGTCTGAAGAGAGGGAACGCAGGGCCTCATTCATGAAATGCTTTTACGTACAAATGCGCTCCTACAGAATCAATTTAACCCTCAATTTAGCTTTACAGGGAGTTACTAAAGCCTGATTTTAATCTCCTTGCCCTGAAACCTCTTAGGGGTGCAACAGGATATCATTATCCGTACCTGTTCGGCCATTATGTTTTCAGTTTCTGTATCAGTATTCAGATAGGAGACCACAATTGGAATAGTTCACCCACAAATGAAAATTTTCTCATTATCTTGTCACACTGGTGCTGATGGAAGGTTCAGGTGAACTTTTTTCCTTTTTTTTCCCTTTTCTTTTAGTGCACAAAACACTGCTGGAGTTTCACAAGAAACTCCGCATCACATTGAGTTGAGGATATTTCATTTTGAACTCCCTTTTAGTTTGAATTATTGACTCTTAAGTGTTTGTAGATCCAGCAGCTTCTCCTGTTTCCTTGTTTATGATGTGTTTTAAGTTTGATCACTTCCTGTTTTACTTTTGAAAGATCTTCAATCTTGTATTTTTGCTTGCTTTACACTTCCAGTCTTTTTCCTGCCGTTTTTCTGGGTCACTCACCCGTGTCTCCTCAGTTGGTTAGCCACGGTTGGCCCCAGCCCTGCTCCGAGTAGCCCCCCAGCCCTCCTGTTCTCACACCTGTTGTGTCATGAGCTGAGTTTGATTGTCTGAGTCAGCGCTCATCATAGCCTCCTGTCACCCTGCATCGTTTTCTCCAGTGCTCTGTTTATTTCTGATTATTAAAAGTTCAGCGGTTCAATCCTGCCTCCTCTCAGCACTTGGGTCCTGCTCCGCCACACAACTCTCCAGCTTCAGGACACTTTTATATCTTAGGAGAAGCAGTGTTGGGATATTACTACAAGACCTTTCTCTGCGGCATTACAACAGTGTTTTGCAGACTGAAAAAAAACCCCAATCTTCCACTGGTGTGAGGGTGATTAGATAATGACCAAGGGAACTTTCCCTTTAAACAATGCCGGCTGCATAAATCACCTGCTATCTAAAAACCATGAAGTGGCCAATCTTCAGTAGTAAACCTCTGGGTTCTGAGCTGCTTTTTTGATCGATGTATGTATGTAAATCTGTATGGATTTATGAGAATTTTGGCCACTAGCCTGGCGCGTGCGCACACAAACACACACACATAGAATGAGCATAGTACTCTTCAGTTTTGTGGCGCTATCACTGTTTCTGTTCATCCTGTTCAAATTGGTACCTGGTACCTTTTAATTATTATATTTGATCTGAGTAACACTGTTCAGAAGACAAATTTCTTCCTGAGAAGTGACTTAACTATCCAATTAAGAGAAATATTTCCTCTGACCTATTTTCCCTGCCTTTCCAAAACTTGGGCTCCAGCTGATTTTACTTCCTGCTAATAGTGGTGGATTGCCGCCACACAAATGTTGTCGGAATTTACTTCTGTGTTTGAAGTAATCTAATCGATCCATCAAGCTCCTCTTGTAACCTTTAGTTCTTTGCGAGCCTGTGTGATTGCCAGTTTAAAGAAGTACATGACAAACGTTAGGAGCCATGAGTAATCAGCCTTTTATTAATAATGACCACAGGGAGGACAGAAATGCGAGGACATCACATTAAAATCTGTGCATGAAAGCAGGACTGGACTGCTCAATTTTGGTGAAAGGGAACTGTGCTGTGATGGTCGCTGCAGGAGACCATCACTTCAAGTCAAAAGGGTTTTTTTAAAAAACAAAAAAATCCTTTAAGCTCTGTTTGGTGGCAGGAGGATGTCGTCTCTGCTCCTTGCGGATGACGTGGTCCTCTTAGCTCCATCAAGCCACGACCTCCAGCTCTTGCTGGGACAGTTTGCAGCCGAATGTGAAGCAGCTGGGATGTAGAATCAGCACCTCCAAGTCTGAGGCCATGGTGGCCTGCCCACTCCAGGTCGGGGGGGGATTAAGTATCTCGGGGTCTTGTTCACAGGCGGATTGGGGCGGCATCCGCAACTAAACCAGTCCGTTTTGGTGAATAGGAAGCTAAGCCAAAATGCAAGGCTCTCAGTTCACCGGTCAATCTACGTTCCAACCCTCACCGATGGTCATGAGCTTTGGGTAATGACCGAAAGAACAAGATCGTGAATAAAAGCTTCCATTGATTCAGAGGCAGAGGTTCAGTTGAGCTTGAGTTCATCGTGCGCTGTCATTTTTGCCAATTTACGAACGGATATTTAGGTTGACATGGTTTCTTGGGGGGGGGGGGGTGTCTAATATTTACTAACTATTTTAATTGGAATTCTAAATTCTATGGCAAAAGACTCCTTTTATATACCGAGCCTTTTCATTGAGTCTCCAGCTCTGAGGGGGTTTAGTTTTACTTGTCTGAGTTTAGCCGCCAGTTAAATATTTGTTGGTACGGATCCACAACCTCAGACAGCTGTGTTGATTTTAGCTAATGGGATAGTGCTTATTGTCAGTGACCATCTGTCTGGATAAACACGATCTCATTATGAACAGAGAAAAGCAAGCTGTTGAGTGCTGGTCACGTTCGGCAGGGCACAGACTGCCGGTAGAGCGTGTGCAAGTGTCAGATTATTAATCTGCTGTAATGGGACTCGAACCAGAAATAAAAGTATAGAGCCATCAAATGTCTTAGTTCTTATTGTTCTTTTAAATCAACTATACAAAAGAAAAGCATTTATCTTTCTCCTTATATTGCCTTTTAATAAAAAACTTTTGCCCAACTGGTTGATGAAAAGTTTTTGTTTCATCATAACCACTGAATTTCTGCTGAACTGGCATGTTTGGTGGCATTTTTCAGACATCCCTACTTGGACTGCAATAATATTATCATGGAATATTGTATTTCAGGATCTTAAGTTTAAGCTATTGGTACATTTCTAAATATTCTGTAATTATTATCATGGAGAACTTGTTAAATTATATGAAAGACAACGGAATAGTCAATAGGTCATGGTGCAATATGGAATTTCCCCCCGTTGAGTAGACATGTATAACGGTTACGCACTTGGGAGCTATGGCGTTTTGCACGTGACCAAATTTGTCTGCAATCATGTTTAATATTGTATTGGCGTGTTTAGTCCATCACGCTGTCAAAGCTTTAAAAATTACAGATAGAAAACAAAACAGAAGATGTAGGCTTTAGATGAAGCCATCCAAATGTGTTTGGTGGAAATTAGTGGCAAAATGTGCCAACAGAAGCAAAAGAAATGTTCAGGGAACAATCAAAATGATGGGAAAAGAACATTCTCTCGGTTGTAAAGCTTACACCTAAGTGCGCTGGTGTTGGACAAATGGGCAGAACACAAGCAGATAAAGGTTCTTCAAAAGGGTAATTGATAAATGTTACCACGAGGAAGACCTGTGTGATGGGAACAGCAACGACCATTGAAACAGATACAGCTGCGGTGAGTTTTTTCAGTGTGTCAATTCTATTCTTTTTTCTGAGGGGAACATTCCATCTATTGACTCTCCAGCATACATTTTAATGCACCTCAGTACATCTTCTCCATATTCAGTAAGTAAAGGTACGATCTGGGATATATACAAACTATAATATCTGTTCTGCATACCAAAATAGGCACCACTGATAACTTCAGCGTGTAGAGGAACCTTCTCCAAATTCATCAGTGTTGTTAAGGAGATTGTGGGACTGACTGTATATCTCCAGGTCCTCTGCCCGGATACCTCCTGGCCATAATGCACCCCAAATCTGTCAGCCTGTTCGCCGCATTCTGACATTCCAACAGCGTACTGACATCCCACTTTTATCTCTCTGAGTCTTTAACATCCACGGAGACAGACGCATCAAATTTTAAAGAATAGTCTTACAGTACATCCTTCTCTCCAGTAACTCCGCTCTGCTTTCAGTTTGATTTGTTCACTCATTTCCAGCATTCAGTTGATTTGCAAATACCTCCACTTCTTTTCTTGCCATACACAGAAACTTTGTGGTAATAAATATTTATGACAGAACTATCGACCTCTTAGTCCATCTGTATATGCACACAGGGGCGTAGCACCAAATTCTAGGCCCTGTACACTCTCAATGTCAGTTGATCGAAGCGAAGTAAAATCTGGTCAACTGGACGTAAGTACTTACGTCCAGTTGACCAGATTTTACTTCGCTTCGATCTACGATGACCTGGATGAATGAGAACCTACACAGACTCAATGTCAGTGGGCCCCTATCCATGCCAGTGCACAAGGTGCGTGAGCAAAAAAAAAGGGGGTATTTCCATCCATTCATCCATTGTCTTCTGCTTATTCCTACATGAAGGGTCGCGGGGGGCTGGAGCCTATCCCAGCATCAACGGGCGAGAGGTGGGGTTCACCCTGGACAGGTCACCAGTCCATCACAGGACCAAGACATAGAGACAGACAACCATTCACACTCACAGTCACACCTACAGTCAATTTAGAGTATCAATCAGCCTCGTCCCCTCTTGATGTCTTTGGACTGTGGGAGGAAGCTGGAGTACCAGAGAGAACCCACACAGGAACAGGGAGAACATGGAGACTCCACACAGAAAGATCCAGTGATGGAGCTGGGGCTCAAACCCAGAACCTTCTTGCTGTGAGGCCACAGTGCTGACCACTGCACCACCGTGCAGCCCAAGGGGGTATTTATTTAAAATAAAAAAGCATAAATAGGCTTTTAAGCTACAATCAGATCAGATTATATTGATGAGTGGTTCTTTCATTCACCACCTGAATCATTCAAAATAAAAACACAACAAAATAATCAGGATTTTCATGGGCCCATCTCCCTACTCGGACCCTGGGTAGTCAGGTCTACCTCCCACCTCCCCACTACCACGCCCATGTATGCACAACATGGTGAAACATTTAAGTGATGTATTTATGGCTGTAGATGTAATCTGTTTCACTATATTTGTTGTTCAAGCCTCTATTACAAAAATCCCCTAGTAGAAATTCTGGCTGTCATCAGAAGGACAGTAATCTTAACCTGGCTTTATCGGATGTTGGATACCTCCACTGAAAATGGCTGCATCTTTGATTAGATAATACATTGTGCATATTAATGGCACAAATTTGTTATAAATTAATGTAAATATGGCTGATTTTTAATCTTCAGCATCTTTTATCCTCCCTGCGATGGACTGGCAACCTGTCCAGGGTGAACCCCCCCTCTCGCTGGATAGGCTCCAGGTTACACAGGCTGACTAAGACCACCCTACCATGACCCCAGAAGACAGAGCTATTTGAATACAATGTTTATCAATGCTTTTACATTAAACGTCAATGCTAAAATGTAGTTTTATTGTCACACAAAGCCTTTGTTGAATGAAAGAACATGTATGGTGGTGGTATGTTTGAAAAGTGTTACACATTGTGCTAACGTGACATGTTGGTGATTAGCGTGAAGCTAACGTCAGCAGGACCGCAGGGATGATGGCTTCTGCTCTGAGTCAATATTAGCATTTTCCTGTTCCTGCCAGTGTCATCTGCTAGATAAATAAAAATGCACATGAGTTGGTGTAATAAGCATCTGGCGGCGATGAGTGACAGCTATTGATTAAGTATAGCTAATGTTTGCAGAAGTAATTACCTAAAATAGCTCACAAAGGGGCATTTTAGATGAGACTGCAGATTTTTAAATGTTGTACCTGAATGTAGTAAAAAACTGATTTAAAGTTCATAAAATGGTTAGTTTCCCTTGATATATAGACACTTGACAAAAAAAAGGCTAAAGCATCAGTATAATTTTCCCACAATTTATGGAATTAATACCGATAGACAAGAGTGAAAGTAGTCAAACATATTTCATAAGCCATTACCTCTATTTGTAAGAAAAATATGGTGTGCGCACAGAGACCGTGTATGCTGCTAACAAGTGATGTAACACCAAACTTCCAGAAAGTCTTCTTCGAATTAAACGTGTCATTAACAATAAATATAAGATAAAGTGTTACCTTTGTGTCCACTCTCCTGCTGCTGTCCATGTGTACGCGCTGATTTGTGGGTCACAGATCCCTCAAGAAGGGAGCATTCTGGGGCAGTAGATGGTTCTGGCAGCCCACTCCACAGCTGGCCACAAGGGCTTCCAGTACAGAGAGGGCTTATGGTTCCATCTGTTACTGTACCACATTGTTCCACCAACGGTGTTAAAGCTCACGCTGTGTGAGAAGTACAGTGTCCACACATCTCTTTTTGAAGCGAGAAGAGGGAGCTGAGCATCAGGTGCAACCATATCAGAGGGCAGAACTTAAGCCAAGAGCAAGAAATGGGTCGCTGGACTTATTTCAGGACAGAAAATCCAGTCAGGCAGTCAAACATCCTCACAGTGTAAATCGATGTGGGGAAATGAATCACGGAGCCACCCTATACACTGGTCCTCTTCTGCAGGCAGACTGCTTCCTGTCGCAATGACATTAGTTTTCAACTACATCCTCTGATCGGCCCTCCAATAAGTGGCGCTAATGTCACTGGAGAACGATCTCTGTACCAAACCTGGAAAGATCTCTACTGGTCCTGTTAGCTCGGAGTCATTTTCCAACCATTCTACTTGAGGATAGCTATCCAGAAAATAGTGCTAAAGGAAAACATTCGTTCTCACTTCAGACCCATGTTTATTTTGGTGTTTTTATTCATTTATTTATTTTCCTCCTCAGCAATGAAAGCCGTGGGCATGATGTTTTCAGGATATCCATTTCTTCGTACGCTGCATTTATTATTAAGGTGATAGCTCTGGAAAGCCTCAAGGGCATTTCTTCAAAAACAAATGTCAACTGAAACTAAAGAATTGAAAAGATTTTGTGGTCAGTTTCAAGGTCATTGTCATCTCACATCGAAGGCACATAAATTCTCTTAATCTGCCACAATCGTCCAGCGGTACATGAAAATAAAATGAAAATATTTGGGGGGGGGGGGGGGGGGTCAAAGGTCACTGACACCTCATGAAAACAGTATTCTACAAAAGGATGTTGTTTCTTCAAATGAAGTTGTTATGAGAGTGTCAGGCTACGACGTCGGGGGGGGGGGGGTTGCAGCTTACTTTTCTGCCAGTTGGGGACAAGAAAATCGACCAATACAAGACACTAATGGGAAACGCAGACAACCTGAGGTTCATTTCACCATGCGAACTGTGAAAAATGACCAATTTTAAATAAAGAGGACGATACCAACAAAGAAGAGGCAAGTCGGTCCGAACCACGACAAAAGCTGGCACACCTACAGAGGAGAAAACACAGGTGTCAAGAGGTGCCTCAGAGACAAATTATAAGTGACCTCGAGATATGGACGATAAAACACACCCACGCAGAGACAGCGAGTGCAGGGAATGTGCTTCAGGTTACACGCTTGCTAACCTTAAGAGGTAAAGATAAATGATGCTCTGTGCCTAGATTAGCCTGCGACCATAACACGAGGACAAACATCCACCGGGACTTGAGGATGACCTGGAAAGTGTTGGTGGTCAAAGGTCAAGGTCACTATGACAGGCTCACAGTAGCGAGACATGCAACTGCAATTCTACACTTACACTTTGTTGAGTTGCACAAGAATTCAATCTGTTACAGCTACATTTTAGATGGTTTTGCTGTTTTCACTGAATTGTGAAACACGGTGACAAAAAATAAAGATAAAAATTGAGGACATAAGACATCTGAGGAGACAAGACAAAACAAGATAGAGGAGAGAGGATTTTCTTCCTCTGCCCAGTCTGGGGTTATAGACGAGGAACGTGAGCCAAAGGGGGATTGGGAAAGAGCATCTGTGATGACCAGCGCAGGAATCTGAGATAAATCTGTTGTTGTACAGTACAGTAATGCTTCTTAGACAGCAGTACAACTCCCACTCTGTTTATTTTCACGGGTGCGTTCCTCTGTTCCTGCTGCAGTTGATTCCTTCCCTGCCCACCTCGTCATGTCGTAGTCACTGTACGGGACGGCAGGGTGACTCATCAATTCATTTGTAGGTTATGTATGAAATTGGATCAAATCTTTATTTTTATAGGAATGTTTTCTCTGTCGTCTTCGGTGTTTTCTCCGAATGAAATCACCACCAGGAACCGATTAGATGTGTATCCCCGCAAGTGACTTTAATCATCTTTTAAACATTTTCTAAATTAGTTTCTCCGTCTAATGCAGCTTCATACGGGACAGGAGCTTTGGTTCGTATGTAAATATCACATTTACCTTCATCTCGAACACCCCATAAGATGTTGGAAAGGATATCTCCGACCATGAATTGTTTAAAATTAAAAGGTTTCATGACCTGCTGACCATTTTGTTGTTTTAATCGACTTGGATGCTGCCAGTAAACATTTCATCGCCAAATATTCCACGTTTCTCATCAGAAAGTAATTTGTTCAATTCAAAATGGCAGACATGTGAGACGTTGCTAATAAACTTTGGGATTGTGGGCGATGTGTTTATTCTCTGTAAGGTCACAAATAAACCAGTTTTCTTTTTTTCTTAACCAAGATTGATATGCTATGACTTGTAGGCTCCTACAGGATCAGGATCAGGTACCATCGTATCACAACCTGCTCACTGGAGGTGAGGCGACCTGGATTGGTTACGACACTCTGGCCAATGTGGGCGGTCACTGTCAGGGTGTATGGGGACACCCTGCCGG
This sequence comes from Aulostomus chinensis, assembly GCF_037954235.1. NCBI lineage: Eukaryota > Metazoa > Chordata > Actinopteri > Syngnathiformes > Aulostomidae > Aulostomus > Aulostomus chinensis. The sequence goes on along the minus strand of NC_141338.1, from coordinate 15,071,263 downwards.
CTGGAGGTTGGCAGGCAGCCTGCTGGCTCTCGGTTGGAAAGGGAAATTTGAGGTGGCTGCATCTGTAGCAGCTTGATGTAGTTAAAAGCAAACTGATGAGCGGATTAAATCATTCATCCAATGTTTACTTGTGCCAACTCGGATGTGTCAAGGCTTCCACGCGAACCTGAGTAATAGCTTTAACTCCAAGGGCGGATTTCCTCTCAAGCACCATAGTCAAACACTTCACCTGAGCCCCAATCATGATCCGTTTGTACTTGATTTCCAATCAGATTCAAACAGCTTCCTCAAAAACATGTCAAACAATCTTGTAAAGAAGTCCTTTGATTTATGAAGCATGCAGCTTGCGCACTTGAAAGAAGTTAAAGTTTTCCTCACTTCCTTTGACTTTTTTTTTTTTTTTAGTTTTCCAGAAGAAAGGGCGCAGTGGCCGTATTTGATCATACAAATCAATGCACCTGTATGCATGGACGGATCTGTGTGACCTCTGCAGACCCATCAGGTGCTCTCACCTTGTGGGGTTTTAGAGAGAGAGGGAGAGAGAGAGAGAGAGAGAGAGAGAGAGAGTGAGTGTGTGTGTGTGTGTGTGCTCACCTTCGGGTTTCATCTGCACATAAGCCCCAGCACTGGAGGGGGAATTGAACCATGGAGGAATTCACTTGGCAGGTGTAAAGGTCAACAAAGACTCCCTACGTATCCAGCAGACAGAAAGAGAGAGACTACGACAGGCGGGTGTGGGCAGGTAGAGCAACAGACCTCCAGACAGTTACGCAATGAGGGGGACAGAGGAAGAGGACAGGCTGCTGGACCCATCAGCGGGTGAAAAAAATGGTCTGCAAGTAGGACAAGCAGTCACACAGACGCACGGATGAAGATACGATCAGACAAGGGTCGGACAAACATTCAGGCGGGGCAGACGTGTAGGTGTAGGTGGACGGGAGGATGAAATCAGATCAACCTGCAAGTAGGAAGACAAAAGAATGGGTGGCAGGAACAACAAAGAGAGAAAACAGGAAGTTCAAGATAATGAAAGCACACAGACCCACTCACTGATGGTCAGGAGGGAAAACAAGAGTAGACAATCAGGTAGAAAGATTGAAAAACATTGAAACATAACTCCTCCACTGGCTTAAATTCAATTTATTTCAAGGAAATCACTCATGGATATTTACAGAGATGTTGCATTCACCTGAAGGAGAAAGTCTGCTCCCTTTTATCTGAATGAATGACAAACAATTTTAATGGGAAAAAAAACAACATGTTGCTGGTTTTCATATCAGAACATCTGACATCTACAAAAATACGAGTCATTGCAAATGTATCTCACTTCAGAAATGAAGCAGGTCCTTTATTTTCTTCTTAAAAAAAAAAACTTTGGATTTATATAACTTTTGAACAACAGAGTGAGTGTTTTGTTTTGTTCGCAGAATGTAATTCGTAACATTCCACTAGGAAAACAGACATGGCGTTAGAAAAAGTTGAACTAGAGGCAAAAACTTCCCCTAATATCAACAAGAAAACATCAGCTTTGAATGTGGTTTTTGTCCTTTACAAAAATGTGATTAATTTGAGACACACACACACACACACACACACACACAGTTTCCTAACATAGCAAAGCAAATAAAGCAGTTTGTGCTGCCAGCGTCTTCCTCGATGTTCTCAAAGACTTTCACAATGTAACAAAGTGGGAAATACAAGCAGGAGCGCAGTTCGCAGTGGTATAAGGGCACCTGACAGAGGAATTAGCGCCACCTACTGTTAGTTCTGATGATCCACCTCTTAATGTCAGTATAACAGTGGTAAATGGAAAGCTGCAAAAACAGCTTATGTTTTTTTTTTATACACTTTGACACGTGGAATCCACCCATGTGCTGACATAACTGCAGAGTGAGCAATAACCTGCTAGCTTGTTCGTAGCCCGATAGCTTGTTTTTGCCAGTATGGTAGCATCCAAAATCCATGCCAAAAGTTGAGTTTGTTCTGCGTTCTTGAGGAACACACCTCAAATGAACAGAGATCACGCAGGGAATGAATGGACTTCTGGTGTCAAATTGGACTTATGGACACAAAAATGTACAAATGTAAATATGAGACATTCAAAGTTTTAGCAGGGTGGCACAGCAGCCTTCCACATCCATTGTGTACATCCGACCCCACTGAGCCAATCACCATTCAGCTACAGGGATGGGCCTGCTAGCGAGCAGACTACCGCGGTCAGTTCTATTACACACAGATGTCCCTTGATCGCAGAGCCACATCCATGAGGGCCAGGAGAAACTCGACTGGGGGAACTTCTGCTCCACCACTTCTGCTAATGTAACCCTCCATCTTGGGTTAGTCCAATCAGTCCCAAAACAATGAACTTTACAGTATAAGGCGCTTCTGGTCCTTGGCAACAACCGAGGGATACAGCACCCCGCAAAGAAAAAAAACCGAAGCCAAACTTTTGGAATGTGACGGGTTTGGATCTGATTTAACCATAAAAAATGACCTGGTACGTAAAAAGGAGTTAGTGATGTCATAGTTTTACTTTCGAGTGCTGACTTGTACCATTGTTTTATTGATTGATTCCCACTTCAGTTCACAATATAACAACCTCATCTGATTTGCTCCTTTGCTCTAATCAGAAGCCCGCACCAGGACCTCTCCTGCTGGGTTTGTTTGGGACAGATCTAACCGATTCAGTGTGTTTGTTCCTCGGAGGACAGATTCTACAATCCATATGTTCTGTCTGTGAATACCAACAAAACCCAAATGTATTGGTCCTCTGAAGCTATGCTGTTTGTGAGTTTGTCTCCTTTTTTTTAATAATTACTTGTCAAAACAAGCCATATTTATTATCCTCGTCAGGGAAATGTGGTTGTAGTCAGGCGTAAAACACACGAATGGATCGTCATAAATACAAAACAATCCCTCGTTCATAAAGCCTCAGCTAGAATTACTGCCTCGCGCTGGTGTACACCCACCAACACGGGTGACACGGGACACAACCTTAAGGGAGTTTAGTCTTTTTTTTTCTTTTTTTTTTTTTAATAAATCAAGAAATATAGCAAGAAAAGTTGTTCTTGTGTGAAGTTTTGTCATAATTCTTAGCATGTTACAGTAATTCTTCTTTGCACGGTAAAAACCACAAGGGGAGGCTTAAATAATATATAATTATTAATAAATTAACATGGACTAAGAAAAATCCTTGCTCATTTTAAAGCAGCCCCCTCAGCAAATGAAAAACTACAACACCCTCCTGGATCACCCCGAGACGTTTAGCTCCACTTTAAAAGTACCCCCCCCCCCCACCCCATTTTTAATTCATCATTTCTCTTTTGTTCCAGATCACACCATTGGGTTCATGTCAATTTTATATTAAAACAAAGTAAAATTAACAGAATGTTTTACAGGTTGAATCTTTTTTATTCCTCAGTTCCTTCGAGAGGTTCCAGCTGAAGCAGTAGAGACCGCCTGCAGACATCCTGTCTTCACTGGCTTCTTCTCCTCCTTCCCGTCTTAAGTATTTACCTCCCAGCACATCTTTCTTTCTTTCTCCCTTGCTCCTCTAGTTTTTTGCCCCGCTGTGTCTGACAGCAAATACCCCCCCCACACACACACACGCTGCCCAAAAAAACCTTCAGACCTGCATTACCCAAAACTGTCAAGATGCCTGTCCTACCCTCAGCCGCTACAAATGCTATTGCTACCTCTACGACTCCATCTCCAGCCCCCACCCCAGCTCACCTCCACCACCCCTCCCATCTAAATCCAGCTCCCCTGTCTCACCTCCCCCCTCCTCCTGGAGATCATGCTATAAGATCAATCAGGCTCATTGATTCTCCAATATTCAGGAGGGCGTGCCTTTCATTTCTAGCCAGACCATTAGCCAATCGTTAATCTGGATCAGAACATTAGCCGGTCATTAATCTGCATCGCTATTTTAACGGACGCCGCTGATTGGCTCAGTGGTGACCTCTGGTTGTGGGTTACCAAGCAACCTGTAGGGCATCAGTTAAACATCCCAGCTGCTAATGATCTGGCTGAGTGTAATGATCAGATGGAGCTTTGGTTGTGTTTGGCTGAACACACTCACACACACTCACACACACACACACACACACACACACAGCGAGGACCTTCACCTGTATGAAGCCTCTTACTCCAACCTGAGGTGCTACAACCTCAAACCTTAATCTAATCTGAACCTAGACCTTCAGTCCAAACTCAACTCAAAATCAAGTCTTAACCATTCAAAGGGGTGTCTGAATGTTTGGACCCACCCAAGTGTTACAACATTTTCCAAATGTCTTCACTAAGGTGCTTTGGTAGTCCTCACAATGATAGCTGTCTGAACACACACACACACACACACACACTTATTTCGTGATGACTCTTTTATTAGGGCCTGAGCCTGAAGGTGCTTCAGGCGAAGACTGTGTTATGTTTGTTGATCCATTCATTGCTGACGCCAAAAATGAGGATTGACCATTTTAACCTGCATGAAGGTAAAAACAATGAACAGAACCAAGCGAGAGTTTTGTTTTAGTTTGAGACAAATTCACTGAAAAATGTGTGATTTCCACTGAGCTTTAACGAAGCAACAATGCCCTTGAAACAAATAGATTTTTTGTATGATGTAACCCGAGTGTGCTCACCAAAAACTGCCTGTTTACACATTCTTTCAATCTATCTATCCATCTATCTATTTATCTATTTATCTATCTATCTATCTATCTATCTATCTATCTGTCTGTCAATCTATCTATCTATCTATCTATCTGTCTATCTATCTATCTATCTGTCTATCTATCTATCTATCTATCTGTCTGTCTGTCTATCTGTCTGTCTGTCTATCTATCATCTATCTATCTATCTATCTATCTATCTATCTATCATCTATCTATCTATCTATTTTGTTTTTGATGATTTTTTTCTTCTTTGACCCTCCACGTTACGCAACGTCTTCCCGTGTCCCCCCTGACACTATGGGGGTGGGGGGGTGAGGACGGGACTTCATCTGGTTGGAACGTGCGCACCAGTGCGCGCTCTGGTGCCGGAGGTCTCGTCGGTGCAAGTGTCAGTCCAGAGGTTGAGTGGAACCAGGCGGCGTGTTCAGCGGGCAGCTCCTGCGCTCCCTGACAAGAGGAAAACATTATTTTCTTTCTTTCTTTCTTTCTTTCTTTCTTTCTTCCAGGTACCGGAGCCAAGCAGAGGCCTGGTGGTGTTCGGGCTCCTGCCTCGCAGCTGATCATGGGAGCATTTTCCTTCGAAGCCATCAAGCTATATGGTGCGTGCAGCGGTGGATTTCTCTGCTCTGGAATGATGCGCAGTAACCTGTTTTTCCTCCTTCACTGGGTTTACCTTCACGCGCTCTGTCCCTTCAGTGGAATATGTGGGAATGTTGTCGATTTTGTCCGGAATCCAACGGCTTGAATGATGAAAATCTTTTGAGATGAAAAACAGCACTTTTGGGGGTCATTTTTTGCTTGTGCGCGGCTCGTGCCTGATCGCGCGCCTCAGCAGCCTGTTGTCCACGGAGAAACGCACAACTTTGCCGCGAGCTGGACCGGGAGCCGGAGCCGGGGCATCAGCTGGTCAGAGCGGCTCACCAGGGCCACACTCAGGGGGCCAGGAGGGGGACCGACGGGTCGGCTCCGGTGTTCGTCCGATCCGTGGTTGGACGGGGCATCCGGTGCAGCTGTGGAGCGGAGATGATGAAGATGGGGGTGATGATGATGATGAATGGCCCGGCAGCTCGAGGAGGCACCGGGGTCTCGCCTCCGTTATGTTTACTGATGTGCGCTATCGTCTTTCTCCCGCCAAGCTCTCACTCGCACCCGCAGCCGTGCCAGGTGCTGAAACGGATCGGACACACGGTTCGGGTCGGGGTTCTGCATGTGCAGCCTCGCCTGGTCTCCACCGTCGGCGGTTCTGATTTCTGGGACCCCGAGAGGGATCTGGCGGAGACTCGAGAGCGACGGCTGGAGTTGGGAAAACAGGTCAAAAGAAGTGCCGGTGCGCCTGAGTACGGAAGCCTCCGGAGCAGAGGCGCCGTAACCGGCCAGCGGGGCGCGAGGAGTAAAAGCCAAGCACGGCAGCGGGAAGAGAATGTCTCGTGGGAAAACCGCGTGCTCGCACCCCGAGATTCGATTCTGCTCGCGGTCGAGGCTCTGAACCGAGCCGGCGTGCTTCCCTTCAACCTCTCCCTGGAGCTCGTCATGGCCGTCGGGTCCGGACTCGGCGAGCTGCCCTCATTCTCCTTCGCTTCCCCGGGAAGCCCTGAGGACGAGGACCCGCTCTCCTTCCTGGAAAGCGTGTGTCACACCGTGGTCGTGCAGGGGGTTTCCGCCATGATCTCATTCCCGCGGAACCGGGACGAGTTTGTCAAGCTGGAGTTCGTGTCCCTGGCGCTTCAGGTGCCGGTCATCAGCGTTGTTCCGAGGACGTTCAGGCGACGGAGTGAGGTAAAAAGTTCTAAACTGTTGAATCCTGACTGTGACACACACTCACACTCCAGAAGTGATCACACAAAAATTGTATATTTACTCGCAAATTCTTCTGTTTAGTTCTTGTGACTCCAGAATGCAGAAAGAGCCAGCTACGTAGGTGTAGCTTCAAGCAAAAGCGCACCGATGGCTAACAACAGCAAAACTGTCCTCTAATGTCAATTGTAATCCTTCATTTTTATCTCATATCATTTTTATCTCATATCAACGTGTTTGTATATTACTGAGCAGCTTTCTAAAGACCTGGAGTATTAGTGGTAGTACTCGTACTAGTAGTAGTACTTGTAGTTACTCCTGATGATGTGCTAGACAGTTTGTAAACAGATGTTTTTTGACAGTTTTGCTTTTCTCTGCAATGGTTTGCCATCAGATGCTGTCAGCTTCAAGCTAAAAATGTGTGACTGGCTCTTTCTGTATTCTGGAGTGATACAGAAGATGCAGGAGGGGATAAACATCACCGTTTCCTTGAGAGACCTGTCTGAGTTCCTCAAATGCTAAAATAATCCTGTAAAGGGGGGGGGGGGTTGTTTCTTTACCAGCTTGGTTAAGAACAAAACAGAGTCAGTAAATGGAATCCCTGCACCAGGCTTTCAAATTCAGCATGAATGAACTCTTCTCCTCCGTTCAGCATTGATTTCCTCCAGGTTAGTTTAACAGTTTAATTTAAGGTAAAGTGGAGGAAGGAGCAGATGATGACGCGACTGTCGAGCGCCAGAAATACGGCGGAGACGTCGCGCAGCACCGCAGAGGGCTCAGCAGCTGACTCTGTCCGTGGTCCTGTCACTTACCGCGTGGAGAGGGGAGCAGTGCAGTTCCTCTCCTGATGCCCAACGACTCTCAAGTATTATCTTTTTTATGTACATACGAGTCAGTGAGCATCCAGGAGCAGAAGCCCAGAGGGGAATGTGGGTCGTAAACAAAAGCTTTGTTTGCATTCAGCAGCTCGCTGTGTTTACATCAGACATTCAGCTCCACGTGAAGAAGAACCAAGACCAGATTCAAGTACTTAATATTCCCCTGGACTCAATTGAGTAAAATTCACTTTGGCATCTATATGTTGAGAGCTGACACACACACACACACACACACACACACACACACACTATGTGCTGACAGCTACAGTATTGGTGTGATTCCTTTTAACAAACAGAACCCTCTCTCTTCATCCAACAGCGTCAAACACAATTGGTCGATTAATCGGTTGAAGCCACCCAGCAATGATTGTAGTGTAACTGATGATAATTGAATTATTCCAATCATTTTTCAAGTCAAATATCGGCGGGGGGGGGGGGGGGGGCATCACCCTGGCCCTGAAATCTGAAAATTTGCCTCCTTTCTTGATTGATTTTCATTGTACCATTGATGTTTTCAGGGATTTTCAGTGGTTAGTTCAAGTGATTTCACCCCAGGGAGTTAACGTGGGCATGGTTACACTATTTCTGATATTTATAAACTTATACTCACGTGATAAAGGGAACCTCAGCCAAAGAATGTCTTACTCTTGTTCTTTTGCTGTATTTAGAAGGATTCGCGTCCAAGTCTGTTGGGAGTTAGCTGGGTATTAGCATCCCACAATACCGTATGAAACACATCGCCACGCGCTACGCAAGTAACGGGAAATGTCAAAATATAAACATGAATAATGAAATCAGTCATGAGCGGCAACAGCACGTGTTTGCATCAACAGCTGTGAATCTGATTTGTCTGATTTAAATGGATTAAACTTCAAATGTGTCGTAAGTTGGAGACATGACGTGATTCACTAAAATAGTGCAGCGTAATGGAGAGAAATACAGTCAGATATCTGAGTTGACTTTGATCTACTACCCTCTGGTTGTATCATAAGTTAGAATTACTGTTCGAGAGAAGTCGGAAAAAATGACTTTGAGCCGTCCTTGACTGTTTTTAGAGGACAAGTTGAGCCTTTTCAGTTTCATTAGCTGAAAGGCTAACCCCCTGCCAAACGCGCTAATTGAAGAGTTTTCACCTGGGATGAGAGAAAGAGGTGAAATTAGTTAAAAGTGTAAACACTGTAAAATCATCACAACAAGAGCTTGTCAGTTCAAACTCCCCGGAAAAGACATTTTACAAATAGAGAAGTAGAAGAAGAAGAAGACGACGGCCTCAGACAAGCAGCGATTCCTCTGGATAATTCTGTTCCAGGCATGAACCGCAAACAAACCTCGTAATTTGAGCCACAGACAGGACAGTTACTCTGAGGCCCACAGTTGGTGTGTGTGTCTTTGATATTCCACACACAACTTTGCTGGGGGGGGTCAAGAGCATCACTGTTTTCTTCCAAACACACACACACACACGCACACACACACACACGCACACACACACATATCTGGACCATTAGTTAGGCTGAAGGGTTCTGGGACAATTGCCACCCACTAATAGTAGTGTGTGTGTGTGTGTGTGTGTGTGTGTGTGTGTGTGTGTGTGTGTGTGTGTGTGTGTGTGTGTGTGTGTCTCCTGGGTAATTTCCTGCTCTATGCACAAGGAAGCGTTTCCCTGTAAGGAGTCAGCAGGTGTTTAGAGTCTGAACTGCTTCAACAGACAAACATAAAGAGGGCAAATCATCAGACAATTAAATTAAAAAGGCTTCATTGATCGGATGGATGAGGGGGGGGGTGGATGGATGGATAGATGGATGAGGGGGGGTGGATGAATGGATAGATGGATGAGGGGGGGTGGATGGATGGATGAGGGAAGGTGGAGGGGTGGATGGATGGAACATTGACTTGGACAGGATTCTACAGTGTTCCCATCTGACTGAGCTTGCTAACAAAACTGGCTGAAGCGTAAATGAACAAGGGAGACACGTCTTTAGCCAATTTGACACTGACTTCACTTTTCTTTTTCTCTTCACATCCAGAATAGAAATAATGGGTGAAAAATATGCAAGTAACCATCAAATATCAGTAAAAAAAAAAAATTTAAAAAAAATTGTTACTCTCTTATTCCAGCAAATGCAGTACAATCCATAGATGTGGAAATGATAGTAAAAATAATGGTAAAAGGACTGCTGCCAGATTATTGGTAGTTAATGAAATTCTAGCGGGGGAAACACATTAGCAGAATGAATACACAGGAATAAATCATAAAGATATATGTTTTTTATTGGCTTTATGTCACAGTATGTATTTTTGTATGAATACATATAGAAACATCATCAAGAATAGAAACACCTAAGGTCATTTTGACCTAGAAAAAGAGATTAATTGGCTGTATTTTATGAAAAGTGAGATCTGAACCTATGAAATGTAACCGCACATTCAGTCACAGTCACCGCTAATCTACCTCGACCGCTTGTCGCCTGCATCCTCGTTTCTCTGTCGTAATATTGAATGGGGCAAGAAACGGCGGGGACTGTCTGCAGAGACGCGGAGGCTGGAAATACTGACGCGTCCACCACTGCCAGGGCAGCGCGATGTAGACCAGGGATGTGAATCTTAAGGCACCTCACGACTACGATTCAGTGGCTCCGATCTGATGATAAAACGATCGTTGTTGCATCTGGATTTGATGCATCTTGAGTCTGGGAATCATTCGGCCGTTTATCTTTTATTATTGCAGCCAGTCAAGGTGATGTGTCAACTGGAAAGTTAGTTCATTAATCACTGACGTACTGCATTGTTTCCTCTCAACAAGCAGCAGGACCACCTTAAACACAACTAACACCAGCAGGCCTGAAGAAGGTCACTTCGGGGCACGGTCGCTAATTAAAGGTGCTCCCTAAGCACCTCGCACAGGGCTATTGGTATTCAGCAAACACTACAATTTACAAATGTTCCCTGATTTGCCTCATAAGCAGCATACAGAGTGCAATGGATCTTTTTTTCAGCTCTCAACCTTCTTGTTATTCTTCATTAGAGCGGCTGAATTACTCTGGTTCTGCACGAGCACTCTGCTCTCTCCTTTCAGACTTTTCCTCACTATTCCCACAGTTGTTTAAACATGTCAGACCTGTTACTTACTTTAGCTCAGCGGCGCTAGCCTGTCTCTCTCCTTGTTCTTATACTGCTGTCTCCTTTATTTATTTTATTCATTTGTGTTTCATGTCATTGTTTGCTATGTTGGAGGCAAAGCGTGCGAGCCTCTAGCTGGTCCCTCGGTAGGTGCTGGGCACCCACCCAGCTGATGGGGTTATTCCAGATGATTTGAAATGAGGAAATCAGGAAACCATTTACTTTATTTGTTGGCTGCGTATTGATGTGTTCTTCAAGATAACTGTGCCACATCTTCCTAGAAACTGCTGCATGCGGAGTTCATGATCATAAAACACCGACCCGTCTCTCATCTACCTGCCACGCCAGCAATTTGTGCACCTCCCAGCATTACGTGCAAACGAGGCGAGGAGCGATTTCAAAGCCGTCAGTGAGCAACAGGTCTGTAGGGTTCCACCTGAAAAAAGAAAAAAAAATTGGAATATAAGATCAGTTTACAATTTAGCTGGTGACTCCTGGAAATGTAGGATGACAAAATGATCAAGTTGAATGAATGGAGCCACACGTAAAGGACCTGAGGAGTAGTTTAGTAGGGAGCAGACGATTGAGAATTTAGTAGAGACAGAATATGAGACCAAGAACTTCCTGGGAGAGGAAACTGACTTGGAAAAGGTTGTACGTGTGTGTGTGTGTGTGTGTGTGTGTGTGTGTGTGTGTGTGTGTGTGTGTGTGCATTATATCTATGAAACTCACGCTTTCACCTGCTCTCTTATTTGTTTGGCCATCACACTCATTTGTCATATATTTTGTCTACTTGTATATTTGTCACCTTAGTTACAAGAATGTCCATTGAGCAAAATCTACACACACTCAACACACAGCCAAATCCACAATCCAGCCCCCCCTTCTTTGGAAATGCAGTCTGTAAACTGTACAGAAGCAAAGGTACAGAACAACTGCACTCATTCAAGGAGACGAAATAATGATATTTTGTTAATGAACTGATGTTATTTGATTTTTAGTTTTTTGTTATAATATCACCAGCAATGTGATCATGAACATACATTTATATTATTATTATTATTATTATTTCCATTTAATTTCTTTCTCTCATTCAGTCACTATGGTCTGCATCACCGATGATGATGATTGACAACAATTATTAATGAAAGAAATTGGACGAATGTATGAAGCATTGACATGCTACTACTAGGACCACCACAACTTAAGATAAGCACCTGCTGGTGGGGGGGTTTGGGTATGATGGGGCATAAAAGTAAGCGCTTTTTATTCATCCCAACTTTGTGTAAATAAACTTGTAAGCTAGAATTTCCATTTCAATAGCAGGCAAGTGAATTAATTTATAGATTATGCTGATAAGGTTATTGGATTGTGTGTGTGTGTGTGTGTGTGTGTGTGTGTGTGTGTTGGGCTGAGAACTATGAGTATTTCGTGACTAAATCAACCGTCCATTATTACAGGGTCATGATGGTCCTCGTCAGTAACAAACAAATTCATATTCATCTATTTTCATACTTTCCACAATCATTCATGTGCTCAACTGGAGATCAATAACCCACTCATTACTAGTTTATTTCATTTGCCCGCTGGCTAATGATTAGGTCGCTCCTGGTGGCTTTAACATACAGCCAGCGTTGCGGGGTGGGGTGGAGGTTTGCGTAAAAGAAATGGCAGCAGATGTATTTTGTCAGCGGATGGTGATGAAAGAAGGCACAGTGACAACAGAACTGGGATTTCCTGCGGCAAATAAAACAGCCGATGTGTGTTTTTATGTAAGAGAAGGGGTAGCAGCACTTCCTAAGCTCATTTCTTTCCCTGTTGCGTATTTACATGAGGTGTACGGATTTATGACAGTGCAGAAGTTGAGAATAAATTATGCATTAGTCGGGAGTGAAGTTAAAAGGTGAGAGTCTGATGCCCCCATGGACTTTATTACCATTTCTTCCCCAGAAAAAAAAAGACCTTTAAATCAGAAAAGGTGTTGTATTTCCTTCGTGGAGGCTCTAATCCATCGCCATAAGAATTATTATCTTATTTGCATGCATGCTGAGGAGGGAGATTTATGAAACAAATAAAATTAACCGTTACATTGCTGTAATGGACTTGTGGTGCAAAGCTTGTGTGAAAGTTAATTAAAAGCTTTGTAAAGGCCTTGTAAGTAGGTATAGTTCTGCTTCTGCTCGTGAGTGCACACGGACAAGAAGGCGCTCAAAAGACTTTCACTGTAATACCAGGCATTTCAGGATTTATGTGCACACTTACAGAAAGTGGCTGGTGTTCAGCATAAGTCATGTCCTGCTGATTCTCACAGGCACCCAACGCACCCAAGTCATGTATATAGTGGTGAAACTATGGCAGCACAAGTGTGGCGTATGCGCCGCTGGAGTAAGAATGGAGTTCCTTTATTAAAGTAAAAGTAGAAATGTCCACGTAAAATATACTCTGGTAAAAGTTTCCATTAAAATTCTGTGTAAGTACAAGTATTTGTTATGGTACTTACTTGCACAGCAAAAGCAAAATTACACTTTCAACAAATTGGTCTATCACACTGTTTGGGAGCACTCAAGTTCGGAACCATTGGTTCCCAAAGGTGATGTTAAGAAGGTGGTCTTAGCGTTGGAGTTCAGAAACCTGCATGGTTCTTTTTGTAAATAGTTGTAAATGAACTCAGCAAATTGTCCTAAAGACATTTGCTGTGGAAAATAGACATCCTCGCGTTATTGCGTAACGTAGACCGCGCATGGCCGATCTTGGTTTCACCACAATGCTAGTCTGCGGAGGGCTACATCACTGCATCCTTACCTTAACTCCGCTCACATCCATCATGATTGGCTGACACAAATACGGTGGAGGGATGTTTGCTGTGAGGACAAACCCCAGTCACCTCAGTGGTTGACGAGTACTTCTTCTACTACATTAGTGCGAGTACTGCTGACTCGACCACGAACCCTTCGCCAAAGTCATGACAGAAAGGTTTGATCCTCTCAGTCATCGTTTGATCCCCAGCAGCAACAATTTTGCACCTTCATGCACAATCCTACTTACCCGTAGAATGCTAACACACATATACGCACAGTTGAATAATCTTTCATATCTTTGTTGAGCATTAATTCATAAGTGTTATGGTTTTCAGCACACCTTACGATGAGCCCATAAAGGTTTTAGTGTTACACTCATTATCTGTCCAGGCCTCATCAATCAGTGGATGAATTTATCAATCTCAAATGAAAGGTGTGATTTAAATGATGCGGAAAAATGGGACTCTTTCATTTTTAGGCTATGTGAAATATGGCAATGCACATACACAACGACATAGATATTGGATTTGTTTCTTTGTGATGTGAATAATGATATTCATGGGAGCAGGTAAGTGGAGGTTGAAATCCATTTTATCCAGACCTGTGTTTGTTCTCAAGGAACAAATTGAATTCAAAGACGGAGAGTAACTCTAGCGTTGGATTTATAACCTTTTCCCTTTCTCACATTCTTCTCTACCACATGTGTTTCACCTTTGGGATGCCTCGTCTTCTTCTTTAACCTTCCTCTCCATTTCTTTTTAACTGCTTCTTCATCTCACCACTTGTTAATATTTCCTGTTTCCCTGCCTGATATGAAATCTAAATGGCAACACCATTGTGTATCACTCCAATCACCTGATATCTAATTTCTTTACTCTCTCCCTGCAACCACTCATTCCCTCCTTTTCTCTTTACCTCTTACTTCCCTTCCACCTCTTTCCTCACTTACTTTGACCCTTTATTCCACCTCTCCCTCTGTGTAATCCCTTACCACCCACATGCCCTTTTACCATCTCTTCACAGAATCCTCTCCATTTCCAAATGGCGATGCGGACCGTGGAGGCTCCACCATCGCGCCTCCTCTACTCGCTGCTCATGATGAATGGCTGGTGGGACATTAGCATTCTGCTCTGCCAGGAATGGAACATTAGTGACTTTCTTTTTCTCATCAAGAACAACACCCGTTTCCATCTTGGCACTCTTGTTAACCTGACAACTACAGCGTCAAACTCGTCACTGTCTTCATCATCCTCAGGAGTGGTGTTAGGTGCTGCTGCGACGGGAGCGGAATCACCACTGTCGCCATCATTACCATTTTTGCCCTTTTTTTCCTCTGCTGCCTCGTCTTCTACGTCTCCATCTTCTTCTTCTTCTTCTTCTTCTTCTTCTTCTTCTTCTAAAACAGACCATTTCCAAGCTCTCACACGTCAGTTGGAGGCCCTGAGAGAACCTTCATCCACAGTAGGAGTGGTGACGTTTGGGTGCGAGATCCGTGAGGTGCGCCGCTTATGGACACTGGCCACTCGAATGATGCTCCCAGAATTTCATTGGGTTTTAGGGGACAGCCAGAATGTGGCTGAGCTCAGAACAGAGGGATTGCCCCTTGGGCTGCTGGCCCATGGGGTCATGGGGTCCCCTTCTCTTGATCACTACGTCCACGACTCACTGGAGCTCGTGACGCGAGCCGTGGGCAGCGCAGCCCAGGAGAATCCTGCACTTGCGCTCATTCCTGGAACTACCAATTGTATGGATATACAGCAGAGCAACGGCAGCTCAGGAGAATACTTGGCAAGGTAAGGAATCGCCGGGAAACTTCACCCACTCAAATTATTACCACAAATCACATGCAAACGAACGATGTCACGGTTGTTCCGAGGTACAATGTATCTGTGTCTGTAGGCAATAGAGGACAAAAAGAGGAAAGGAGAGTGATGACTGAAAAACAAAAAACATCATTCTTCCAAGAAGTCACAGACAACATATATGAGTCTACTCTCTTTGCTTAGTCCGAACCAATTACAAAAGGACCTTCTCAACAATGGCCCGTACCAGGTGACAGCATGGACTAAAACACTTGTTTGAGAAATCCATGTGATATTGCAACTACATGAATTCATTGTTCTGGTTCAACCATCCTTAATTGATGAAAGCTAAATGCCTTGTTCGTGTTCTAAACAAATACAAATCAGTCCGCACAGTCTCCAGCTAAAACAAACATGCTAGATATGATTATTTTCAAACATGATTAGCAGTGAGCCATGCAGGTATAATAATGTCAATAAAAGCATGTGAAATGTCACAATCAAGCGGTAGTTACAGTCAACAGCAAGACATCAGGTATCGGTTTTCCTGTTTGGAGGAGGGGTTTTTTGTGTCTTGGAATTTACATACAGCAACGTTGCTTCATGCTTATTCCTGCTGGGAATTCCGTGAGCTGGGAAAACAAAGAAATTGTAAAAAATGTGTTAGCAAAGTTGTAGTTAATATTTAGCCTGAATTGTTAAGCCGGCATCCTGGTAGACCAATATTTGCATCAGTGTTAGACTTGTTTTGGTTCCTGCAAACTGGATTTGTCCAGACCAGGATTAGGATAGAACGTTCCTAATGGTTAGATGCTGTTGGCAAATTGATCATTTTGTCTGTGTGTGTCATCGCTGTGTTTGGCAGGTAAGCTGTGTTTGGTTTTTAGACCTTGTTCATCAAGAACAATTGCCTGTCGTTGAAAATTATTCTCACGAGGGGTCTGCACCTGGACCAGAACTGAGCTTGGAAACAATGAACTAAGTGGCCTGCAGGGTCTTTTCTCTCTGCCAAGAGGACGATGATGTCCAAACACTGAGAAACAGGCCAGTTTTCCCAGAGCTTGGTGAAAGACCACAAAAGCCCCCATCACAACTTGGACCAGAGTCTATTTTTGTGTAATTCCATTGGCCTTGTCAAATGAAAAAGCAGCACTGTAATCTGCAAGTGGGCCACTCAACTTTATATGCTGGGATATGAATGATGAAGACTGTGTGATTACACACCACTGCATTACAATTCCAGTTTGACCTTTCCTTCTTAAAACAGCTGAATCAGCCGAGTGTCCGTCCAAGGAGGAGAATCATTTAAACGTAGTGATCTTGGTGGGGGGTGGGGGGTGGTTGGGGGGTGATGATTGTGTTTACATTTCTTTGGTTTAGTTAAAGTGGCTCATGAATTATTGATTAATCTGTCAGAGGAAAGAAGAGGAATCGCAGTGGCTTTTACTAAGTTTAGTGGAGGCCTGTTGATCCAGGAAATGACAGAAATGTAGTTTTTCCATGCTGGACTCAGACACATTTAGGAAACTCAGCCATTCGTCTGGCACAGGGAAATGTGTCGGTTTAATGTCATCATTTAAGTTGAGGTGGCAGAAAAGACGCATGTCTGTAACCTGCAAAGACGAATAAAGACACTTCTCAATTAGCAGAATTTGCTAAATTCCAGACTTTTCTTTCACCAGGAACTTTAGCGCCATGTTGTTCGACACGTTAGTCCCTCTCAAAATCTGGCACCACCATGAGTAAAGCTTTTGGTTTGTGTTCCTCATGCTAAACAAGCTGTTAGTAATCAATACTTGTTGTCTGGCCATTTTCCTCTGTGCAGACACACACACACATACATACACACACACACACACACACACACACACATAATGATGATCATTCTTCATGTGCCGCTAACCCATCGACATCTCTGCATCACCAATATTGTCTCATCATTTTTCTGCATTACACATCCAGCCAGTTGTTGCCTACTAAACAAATTTGTCAAGATGCTAAAGATTCAGACAGTTTCAATCATCACTCATAATGTTCACCCGAGGCTCAGGGGCTGTCGATGGCTGAAGGAAGAGTAAGACGGCAAAAGGTTTGGCTTGAATGTCCTCCAGTCCCAGACTATATTTTAAAACCAATTTTGGCTTATTTTGCTCGAGGGCTGTTGACTATTGGACCAAGGACACATTCAAGTCTGATATGATTCAGTAATAATGCTACTGGTGTGAAGTCTCAGCTGAGTTCAGCAAGGGAGCTGCATCCATCTGGACGATACGAGTCATAGCTTTTGTTTGTTTGTCTTTGTTAGCCTTGTGCGATCATGTAGCCTCAGAGATGTGAAGATGATGAGCACAGCAATACGCTCGTGAAGTCTGGGAGGGCTCTCAAAAACAGGTCATCAAATGTTAGCTAAAGTAATTTTGTGAAAGAAGAGAGTCATTGTGAACGATCAAGAGTGAAGACATTCTAACAATAGTGGCAGACATCCGTGATGGCCACCCTTCTTTTTAAAATTCAGAAGGGAAATATTCCATCTTTGACATACTGTTAACCTAAATCAAGTTTAATGTCATAAACATTCAAAAGATTCCGTTAAATGCCAACAGCCCCCCCTGAAAAAGGAATCCATTCCGAGTATCTTCATGGTATTTTCCCCCTTCACTCTTATTTTAACCATTCACACGAGCTGTTTTGTTCCGCTGTACGTATCGCCTGGACACTCTTGGAGATTTACCTCTCACGCGAAAAGTTTTGTTATTTCAGTCCTTTTACAGATGCATCTGTCTTTGGAGCGACTGAATTTTTTTTCTTTTTTTTGGTGGTGAAGTTGTGGTATCAGGTGCTGGAGTCAGTGGCTGAGCTGACCGCAGGGGAACTGTTGACACCACCACAGTGTTGAAGCCAGAAACCTTGTGACAGATGAGCAGCATCGAGGCTGAAGCGTTTTACAAGGTGGACAATAAAAACCCTTCGGGGGAATTTATTGCGTGATGATTATAGACTTATGGTTGCAGCAGAGTTGCTGGCACGAGGGACTAGAGCTGATGTCATGCAGAGGTGTTTGTCATCCACTGGCTGAACCAGAGTCAGACTGGTGAGAAAGATTTCAACTGTTATGGAGTTCAGATCTTATAAATGAATCCCATTTACAGAATAGGTCACATTTAAGGACCAAAAAGATGAAATGAAATCTCGATACAGAGTAATTTGATTATTTGGTCGACGTGTTGGTTAATTAAATTTTGAGAGCAGCTTAAATGACAAACCTACAAACTGATCAGTGACTTCATGGCGGGTGCATCTAGCTCTGTCATTCGGCTGAATCCGACCTATTAATATTTTACAATCAGAGAATGAGGTTTTAAATGGGGTGGGGGGTGGCTCTCACAGTACTACACTGAACCTGAGAGCCGAGCAGGATGTGAATCTCCCCTCCGGAGTTCCCTCGGAACCTTCCATTTACAACGTGCAGGCCTGGGGCCAGACAGAGGAGCACTACCTCCCTGCCACTTTGATTTATCTCACATTCAAGCTTGTTCCAATGGATGAGGGTTGCTGTTGAACACAAGGGAGACTGACCAGGTTGTTGCCCTCTGATGCTGATGACGTCAGGTTCAATTCCTGTTCATCCGTTCAGATCTGGAGTCAGAAACAGATCTCCCTGGGCCTTGACTTTCAAAAGGTTCTTCTGCTATCCAGGGACAATAGCAAGCGTAAATAGCACCGAAATACGGATCAATATCCGATGTGTGGTTTACCGCCTTTTCCAGGTGTGCAACCGATTGCAGATCTGATTCATACCACACCTCATGCTCTGGTCCTGCGTACGTCTTACTCGTGTATTTGTTTTTGACGTCAGTAGCTCCAGCTTGACCCTATGGTTTTGTACATCCGAGTTCTGCCACAATGAGAAACAGACAGGTAAATTGAAAAAGAGCAAAAATTACTGGAATTCAAAAATAACACAAGGAAGATTTACACATAATTACAGAGTATTAACCAGGAGGACAGATGGAAGACAGATCCAAGGAAGGAACAGAGACAGAAGGACGAAACACCATGCCCCATGCCGTGGATTTATCATTTAACGGTGACCTGCTTATATTTAAGCAGCACAACTGCTGATAAGCTATTTCTGAACCATAGTCAGCGTCAGGGATTTTACAAATCGCTCAGACCTCAGTCTGATAAAGGATGAAAACATGAGGCTGACTAAACTAGCGGGACAGACAACCAAGGATAGAAGGAACAGGAATACACACTTTGATATTCGGTGATGCTGGAAGCAACACACGACAACAAACAGCATCAGTTTTTGGCTTGTGTCTGTATCACAGATGAAAGCCAACATCATCGTCACATTTAAAACGCTCCCGTCTGAAGTACATGTCTGCAACCATCAGCGACACCTGGCAGGATTTTTAAGCGACTGCACCGGCAGCTGCCAGTTTTCTATTGTGATACTAGAAGACTCATTGTGTGATGAGGAGGTAAAACAGGGTGCCGGGTGCCCTACAAAGGAGTACCAAAGGGATGGAGTCAACAACAGTACCAACGAGCAACAGTCCAGTCCAGCAGGAGCTGCTTGCTTCCAGGATAGACAACGCAATTTTGGGCAGGAACTGTGGTCATAACTCCAGAACGGCGCTCCTACTGAGAGGTTTGTTGGCTGTCATCATTGTCCCTTTCAACAAATATCTGACAGAATTATGAAATCTCGTCTGACCATCTCTAAGTGTGACAGCTGCTAACCTACGCCATCAAACCAGAGACCAGAAACACAGCGCGGCCTTACAGGCAAGCTGACGATAAGGTTTTTTACCTCAGTCTCTCTTTTCAAAATCAGCATGCATGGCCTCTTTTCCTTGTCCATTTTTAGTTTTTTCTATGCATCAAAGCCATGTGGAAGGACAGGTACCAAAGATGATCACATTTATGTCACATAGTGTGCTTGGCAGTTATGAGATTGTGAGTCTCACATGTCCAGGAGGCCTGCTACGAGAATCCATTGGTCAGGGATCGCCTGGTCTGCGGAAGACACAAACGTGACATTTATTTTTTGCTGAATTCAGAACACACAACTAAACTTTATTCCAAACATCAGTGGGCACCATGAGCCTGGCAGCAGGGCACCATGAGCCCAGGTAGCTGCACCCTTTGCCTCCCCACTCACTCTGCTAGAGGCCATAAACCCTGACGATGTAGATACGGAGATCAACTACGAGGCAAACGAACCAGATATCATTAGAGGAAATTCCAGCAGGTTATTATTTGTTTTTCTTCTCAAAGGAGTTCTTATTTAACAAAGTAACGCAGCCAACGGAGGTGTACATTAAGAGCGTGCAAATGTTCCTTTTCCCATTCAGGGAATACAGGAACACGTTGCAGTATTACGTGATTTGGTGCGTGTAAAACACGACTGTTTGCTTCGGGTAACCATGGGTTCAACAGCAAAAGATACAAAGACAAGGAAGTAAAAGGGCAGCGGCTGCAAATTCACTTAATTCTGTATCTTAAAATGAAGAACAAGTTATTTTGATACATAGAAATGTGTTCAATATATTTGTTGAATAGAAGAAAATGTCAGATTTTTTCATTCCGGTTGTTTGTTTTTTTTTCTCCTTTTGCACCATTTGGCGTCTGGTATTTCCAGTATTATGAGCATAAACACGACCTTGTGACTCGATAATGCGTAAAATATTCTCGAAGTGATTCAAGAGGCAAGAATGAGCTATGTAATATATTTGATTCAGCCAGTCATCACTCTGCAGCTTCAAATAGCATTTTCACATCACTCCGCTTCAAATGCCATCATTTTTTCCATTTCATGGGGTGGAAATGAATCCTTTTGTATTGTATGAAAATTAAATGAGTGTCGGGAGCGCTGCAGTTCATCAGGAGGCTACAGGGTCTTATTTGACGGTCAATGACCCTTCAGTTGTTATGGTTACTTGTCTGAAAATGTTGCCTGCTGAAGTCAAAGGAAGAATTTGTCTGGAACAGACATTAAAATCACGTCATTAGCCCTTTAAATAAATGAGCTGCATGATTATATTTTCCCTCAAATAACACGAGCTGAGCTCCCTTTATTTTGACACACACATATAAGAAGTAGGAGCGTGCATACTGTGACGCTGCTCAAAGAAATGTTTTGAGTGCGTGATATGATAAACTGACGCCGAATAACCAGGATATCAGCACGCTCAACGGCGAACATATCACAAGATTATTCTACCACTCCAAGGCAGTTCAGGGTTTCATTTTCTTCACAAAGGCTCATTGCCGGTGCTGCCTGGTGCCGACTGTGAAGGCAGTCCAAAGTTCAAACACATCCTGAAGTCCTCACAAGTAGGCAGTGGTGACGATGTGCACGTGTACTTCATGTAGTTGTGTAAAGAGCGGTAAACTCATAAAAGCTATTTAAAAAAAAACCAGGCTAGGAAATCCACTTGAATTCTTTGAAAATTACAACCTGTTATTTTTATGCAAAGCCAAACGGAAGCTATTGTACGACACGTTAAACACCTACCGGTGCCGGTGCCACCTCAGCCAAACCCCGTGTGCAGCAAACTAAATACAGTATGTTTCCAGGATACAGGATCTTCAGCTTCATTTATATACCACATTTTTACAACCATGGTTAACGAAGTGCTTACATAAATAAAATACAATCAGAATTCGTAATAATGAAGAGTCACAACTCTTCTGGATCGCCCTCAAAGGAGTTCCTTCGCAGCCCGTGCTGAACCTCCTCACCCAGTTTCGAGGTCTCCGAAGTTTTGTTCAAACCTGCGAACAGGTATGTAGACAAACTGAATGTAAACCCTGAAAAGACTATTAAAAGCTTTCAGTAACAAAATTAAAAGAACGCACACATCTTAGCATTCATCAGTGAGGACGACAGCAGAGGCTGCGATCCAAACTCTTCCCACACGTCTGTGGAGTTCAGCAAAATATTACTGAGCCAGATGTTCACGGTGGAGCTGCTGTGTCTCCTACGTGCAGCCGTCATCACTGATCAACGTTGGCGTTTCATTGACGAAAGCAACCCTGGTGACCGTGTCTCAGGGATTTCAATCAGAAGCGCATTTTCTGACTTTTTTTTTTTTCAGATCAAACTAGTTTGTTCCATTGATCAGGTGATGCGACTTTTTCAATTTCCAGGTCAGAGGAGTTCCTCGTCTTGGCTGGATTATTCTTCTCTACATGCCCTAACATGGTGGAGCGAGGCTGCCAAACCAGAATATATCAGGGCGTGACATTTAAATGACAGCCGTTTTCAGTCACTGCATTCATCAACGGCTGGTCAATGGTGCGACGTGATCAATGAGGTATTATTAAGAGGTATTATTAATCACACGTGAGTTCGATCAGACGCTGATTCCCCAGATGTACGCTGGTTTCTTGGCTCCAATTATAAATGAGGGCCATTGTCACTTCTTTTGAGTTGGGAGACAGACGGAACTTTCAAACTGTAAGCAGAAAGATTGAAAATATCACAAAGTAAAATTTTTGAATTTCCATCCATCCATTGTCTATACGGCTTATCCTGTTCAGGGTCACTGGAGCCTATCGCATCTGTCACTGGGCGAGAGACGGATACACCCCCGTCAGTCCATCACCGGGGCGACATATAGAGAGAGAGACACGCACACACTGGAAACATAAGGTCTCCAATTCAAACCTAACCTGCATGTTTTTAGTATGTAGAAGGAAGCTGGAGCACCCAGAGGGAACCTAGAACACACAGGAACACCATGCAAGATCCACACAGGAAGGTCACTTTAGAACGCAGAACCTTGTATTGCAAGGCCAATGTGGCTCCATTCATTCCATTATGGGAAAAACATTTTTTTGAATATTTTTAAATACAGAAATCTGAAAAGTGAAGAGGCAAATTTGAATGGATTGAGTAAGTGGTCAAGAATGTAGGGAAGAATTATTAAAGTTTAGGTTCTCACTCATGTGAGTGTATAAGAATCTTCCCCGTGTTTTTCCACGTCATGTTGTTCCAGCGGTTGAGGCAGGCGAGCACAGCCACATCGGGTGTTCCACGCTTTGCGGTTCACCACATTCACAGAACTCACATGCATTCAAAGTCTCCTGAGGTCCGGTGAGGTAGAACCCTGAGGGCCTGTCATTGCAGAAGGCAGTCAGATCAGAGGAATTCAGTCATTCACCAACACCTGTAAGTCCCTTACGATTCCAGGATGTTGTAATTCTTGGTCTTTACATTTGTTCGCGTGGAGCAGCAGAAACACCCCCCCCCCCTTCTTGTTCATGCATGAAAGAAAGTGCTCCATCAATTCCATGGGGAAAAAAGTTTCTGAAAATCCACAAGGACACTCATCACACTGTGCAACCAAGTTTGTTGTATTGTAGCATGCCATGTTTGTTGTGTGTGTGTGTGTGTGTGTGTGAGAGAGAGAGAGAGAGAATGAGCACCATCAGGACAACCTTTAGAGTAAAAGAGACAGGCAAGAGAGGCAGAAGTGACTTTCTGCTGTAGACCGAGTCACGGAATCAACTTATGTACATCCTGCAAGTCTGACACTGCTGTGTATTAAGAACTAAAACAATTTGGAAACACATTTTCCTGAAACTTGACATTCCTCTTTCAACACACAGTAACCCCTTGCGCTGGAAATAGCCACGACCACTAGAAACATCTAGAAGTTGAACATTCTGACCTTCAGTCGAGCAAGCCAAGTAGCCAAGATAGTGGAAAAGGAAAATTCACAGTGAGAAAGGTGACACAAAGTAGATATTTGGGAAAAGTTCACATCATTAAGTCCTGAGGGCAAATCAGAGCTGGACCTGTGCACTGCATGCATTCATTCTCATATCGAAACATGTCCTCTCCAATCAACCAGGGCGTTTTTCTTGTGAGCGAGACCTACGCTGAGTCCACATGGAGTCAGGCAGATGGAAGATGGCAAACCAGAAACAATTTAAGTGAATGGGGGAAAATAAGGCGAGACAGGCAGAGAACCCTGGCGGCCATAGACAGCATTGCCATACAGAGCTGGGGGGTAAAACCAGATGGCAAATATGGAAAGTTTTCTCACGTTCTGGGGTGAACTTTAATTAAAAAAAATCTTTAAAAAAAAAACATTTTAAGTTCATGATAGCATGTGAAGCGATAACTTCCCTTCTTAGCTATTCTACATAAAAACTAAGGACAAAATAATGTTGTTAAGTACAGTTTTTCCATTTGTTTGTACATCAAAATTGCACCATACCCTCATGTGGGTAATATTTTGCCGTCTTTCAATACCGCCTGACTGTTTTTTTTCCCTTCCATGCTGCCCAGGAGGTGTCGTGTTCTGCCGTCTGGCTGACTCCATGTGAACGCAGCATCAAGCCACTATGAGGGCTGCAAATTAGACTGTAGAGATGTGGGATAGTGCTGATAATTAAGGACAAGAGCAGTGTCTTTAAGTGGTACAATGTCTATGTGTGCGTCAGGGGTGAGACAAGTTGGGGTAAAGTAAGTCTGAAGTAAATAAAAGTGAGTGTGTACGGGGCCCAGATAGTTTATGGGGACTAAAATTGTGGACCCCACCGTGTTTGAGGGTTGAGACTTTGTTTGAGGGTTAGAATTAGGCTTGGTTTAAGGTTATGTGTCCAGTTTTGATGTTTAAGTTTAGTGTTGGGGGACTTGATGGGATTATGTCAGTGGCTGGTCCCCGTGAGTCCTGCAGAACGAGGCTGAGTGTGTATGCGTGTTTGCTCTGATATCTGACACTCTCAGACAGCCAGTAGCATGGCTCACCGAGAAAGATGGCGTGATCACAGGACCGTGATCTGTCTTATGCTCACACACACACACACACACACACACACACTCTGAGTCCAGACTCCAGACAGGCACTGAGGCCACCGAGATAATATACCTCTCCGGTGCCGGTGTTACACCATTAAATTGGGATTCGTGTATAAACTAACCAAGAGTAAAATGTAATCGCACATTTAAGCCTGTAAATCCTGGCTGCAGAAATCCGAAAAGTGTCTCTGAAAGGTCAAATTCCTTTTAGAACACAAAAGAAAGCCAATGTTTTTTATTGGCTCAGCTTCTTGCAATAACTAAATAAAGCTGATAGACTGAGACACAGGAAGGAGGGTCTTCGCCTTGCGTATACTTGATGAGGATATTTACTGTAAATGTGGCAGTATATGAAAAAGAATTTGGATTTTTCACACGCGCAATTGAACATACGTGAGAGCACAACATGCGTGCCCTCAGCCAGCCCTCGTCATGTAAGTATGCTCTTCTCGTGTCAGACAAGTAAACAGCAGAAACAATGACATTGCATCAGTGAAGTGCTGAATTTGTCACATCAGAAATCCAGATTAATCAATAAAGAAATATGCCTCCTAAAAAAACATAATTACAAAAATGATTGCACCTAATCCGTCTGCCTGACTGTGACTCAATTACCTCAACAACCGCTCGTCTGATTGGCGTTAAATGTCTGTGTGCGCGTATTGCTAGAGCCTCCAGGAAGTGCAGTGTCAAGTTTGAAGTCTGGGGTCGTCAGGTCGGGGGAGTCTGAAGATCTCAGCTTTGAGATAACAGTCAGATTGATTCAGATCAAAGAGATTGTCAGGGAGGGTTTGTGACATCATTCAGCAAATGGCCCCACCCATCAAATAACAGGCACTGTCTACATAAAACAACTAAATATATACCTGTGTGTGTGTTCTGTTGCATGTACATAGTTTTGCGTGTGTGTGTGTGTGTGTGTGTGACCATCCTGTCCGGTGGCATCAATTGTCTCGCCTGTCTTAGTCAGTTACAGTTTTTTAATTTCAGCTATTAGTCAAGTCAATTTCATTTGTGTAGCACCAAATCACAACAAAAGTGAGCTCATGACACTTTACTAGTAGAGCAGGCCCAGTACCAAACTCCTTCAATGAATTTACACCCAACAATTCTCCTTCAGCAGCACATCCTGCAACAGAGGCGACGAAAACCTTCCTTTTAACAGGCAGGAACGTGGAGCAGACCCAGGATCAGTGGGGACGGACGTCTGCTTTGACCGGTTGGGGGAAAGAGAGCAGGAGAGCGGGGCAGAGGCAAAGACAGACAATGGAGGAAGACAGATATACAAGAGGAAAGAGAGGGACGGAGATAAAGAGAGAGAGAGAAAGGGAAGAGACTGATGGACAGACGGGGACGTGAGCAGGTGGAGCTACAGGTGGCAGCTTGAGCCTCTTCAGGTCCGTTGCCTCCCCCAGCAGCACTGAGGATCTGGGATGCGAGGAGCCCCAAGGCTCAGGAAAAGACGACGAGTTAGTGACACATACGAGCCTGTATTACAGCTGTTATCCAAACAAGGTGTCCTTCCCACCTTTCAGCAGTGAACACAGTGACATGATTCAACATCTCTTTCACCAATCATAGATTTTTTCCTCATTTTTTGTCCATAATTTAGTATTACAAGTGAATCCATCAAATGAAATTATTATTCATTGTGGGCTTTTTTGTTTTGATGGGAAAATTGCGACTAATTTTAGTCGTTATCCCTATGAATCACGACTTGTCCTTGCTAGAAAATGGAGATGTCACTGCACTCTGGCCAGAGACAATGAAACGTAGTTGTGGACGTTCACCATGCAGACAGACAGACTGGGCCCAGACTGACGTTATACTAAATTAGCACAGGTATTTTTCTGTAGTTGTGAATTGAATTAGAATTGATTTTGAATTGAAACAGAAGTCTTCTGCCTTGCAGCCTATATACAGGTGCTTCGTTGATGGCACCCTCTAACAACATGACCTCTGAGGATAATTGAAACTTGTGGCATTAGCATGCTTCGCTAATAACAGCTAACCAGCTAATGTTAGCTAGTTGGTGGAAAGATAACTCACTAAAACTATATATTTTTGTAACAGTAGCCGCTCATAAACAGGTGAAAAATACACCTTACATGTGTATAAGCATGAACTTAATATTGACATTTATATTTTCCTGTAGCTTGAGGCTTTCTTACATATTCATGAATAATAAGCAGTGCAGGATACACAGCTGCTACCTTCAAAAGCAGATGTTCAATTTTAAGAAGCCAAATTCATCTTTAAATTATTTAATATCTTGATTCCAACAATAAGTAAATGTTTGGTTGTTTCAAGAATTATTTCAAGTGACACACATACAACAGTGACGAAAAGTCAAAGCAAATCAGATCTTTTTCGCTCCTCTGCCATCATCATTTGCTTTTTTCTTTCCTTTCAGATTTATATCCAACGCATCATTTGAAGGCCAGAGCGGCTACATATCCAGAGACACTCAGAGCCAGAATGTTATCTCAGATGCCCATCACTACATCTGGTCCCTCCAGCTGGACCCCCTTGGCCAGCCAACCTGGACTCGCTTGGGACGCTGGCGCAGAGGGAAAGTCTTGATGGATCAGGGAGCCTGGCCAAACCACCAGGGTTCTGGAATTGGGGGTGACTGGCGCCGATCTGCAAGGCTGCACGTGCGGGTGGTGACGCTGGTGGAACATCCATTTGTGTTCACCCGTGAGGTGGATGGGGACGGGCTGTGTCCTGCTGGCCAGTTATGCCTCGACCCACTCACCAATGAATCTTCAGTTTTGGAAGGACTTTTCCAGAACCTTGCAGGGCCCAACGGATCTGTCCCCACAGATTCAAAGAAATGCTGTTATGGTTACTGCATTGACCTGCTGGAGAAGCTGGCAGAGGACATGGGATTCACGTTTGACCTCTATATTGTTGGTGACGGCAAGTACGGGGGCTTCAAGAATGGCCGTTGGACCGGATTAGTGGGCGATCTGCTCAGTGGTGCTGCTCACCTGGCCGTGACGTCTTTTAGCATTAATTCAGCAAGAAGCCAAGTCATTGACTTCACCTCGCCCTTCTTCTCCACCAGCCTCGGAATTCTTGTAAGTACCGATATTTGGATTTTTTCTAACTGCTTTTAAGCCTTGCTTCCTTTTGCTAACTGATTTATGTTTCAGTGCTGTTCGTCTGGCTGTTGGCAGGATTACGCAAAAACTATCGAACTGATTTGCTTGAAACTTGGTGGGAGGATGGGGCAGGGCCAAGGAAGAACCCATTAGTTTCTGGAGTGGATCCGAATAAAAGGACATTTTTAGGAGACTTTATCACTTTTTGTGAAATTTTGTTGATTTCCATCCATTTCTTAGAAACTACCAAATATATCATCATTAAAAAATGCGGACGTGTTTTACGGAAAATTCCAACAAAACCAGGATAAAGTTGCAGAGTTTATGGCTAAAAATAGTGACTTTTAAGGGGCTCATTGATACTGCTGCCAAGGAGGTACACTAATGGGATCACTTGTATTTTGTCAGTCTGACTGTTAGCAGGATAACTCTAAAAGTTGTTGATGGATTTTGATTCAATTTGGTCGGATGATAGATCTCAGGTCGAGATACGATCGATTAGTCTTTGGAAGTGATCCCAAACCAGATTTAATGATGACTTTATATCGTTTTGGTGGAGGTATACGGTCTGCGAGTGTCTTCTAGTGAGTCAGGGTGTCCAAAGGTAAGCGGAGGTGGGGGAATACAAAGTTTCTTCCCATCTTGCATGTTTCCAGCCACATCTGGGTCACACTGACTCCAGGATACCTTTCAGCATTTTGGACTGACAAGCTGTGAGATTTTATGACAAAAAACTAAGACGACAATATGGAAAACTAAGTGCATTTTCAGCAATGAGTTAATAATGATGACCCTGCCTGTTTTCCAACACTGTGCTCGCTGCCCAGGTTCGCACTCGTGACACAGCTGCACCCATCGGTGCCTTCATGTGGCCTCTCCACTGGTCCATGTGGCTTGGCATCTTTGTCTCCCTCCATGTCACCGCTATCTTCCTCACTCTGTATGAGTGGCACAGCCCCTTTGGTATGACACCACGCGGACGCAATCGCGACCGGGTGTTCTCCTTCTCCTCAGCCCTCAATGTGTGCTACGCCATTCTCTTCGGGAGAACTGTGGCCATCAAGACCCCAAAGTGCTGGACGGGTCGTCTGCTGATGAACCTGTGGGCCATCTTCTGTCTGTTCTGTCTGTCCACGTACACGGCGAACCTGGCTGCTGTCATGGTTGGAGAGAAGACCTATGAACAACTGTCAGGGATACATGACCCAAAGGTACCAACCTTTAACTGTTTCATTAAATCAAAAGAAAGAAAAGTTTTTGTAAACTTTGATGTCCTCCATGTGGGACCAGGTTCACCTCAGATTTGGTCAGAACTTGTTCATTGGTGACTGTGAAGACTGTCAGTTTTGGTGAACGGTGTCACTGTGGTAAGTTTCTCCATAAAATGCACATTTTCCCGTCAGATCTTTTTCAAACTTCACGTGTTTGATGCGAGCAACAGCCTGAAGACCTCCGGAAGCTGAATTTAAGTCACAGTCATAGCGCCACCCAGTGGTTACAAGAAGAAAACCTGTTGTAATAAACAGCTTTTGATGACAATTTTTCTTGATGTGATGCGCGTTTGCCTCGGACATCCAGTTTAACATTTTAATGGCAGGTTTTAGTTTTTTTTTTTATTACTGGTGATTCATTTGACAAAACGGCAAACCAGAAGGTGAGATGTTTTAGCGAAATATTATTTTGAGTAGTCTTTTAACGTCAGTAAATGCAATATTATGCCCCATTTATGAACCCACTCTGCCTATAAATGCTGAACAGCAGGACGTTTTATGCTTTTTGGGAGCATTTAAGATTGAAATTACTCGGTTTATTTTGTTTCTTTTGCAGTTACACCATCCCTCCCAGGGATTTCGGTTTGCCACAGTTAAAGAGAGCAGCGCTGAGGACTACGTCAAGAAGAGTTTCCCTGAGATGCACGAATACATGAGGAGATACAATGTCCCGGCAACACCAGACGGCATACATCATCTCAAGTAATTCAATCCTGTTGCGTACAGTTCACTTTTGGCATGCAGGTGGGAATTGCTGTCTGACCGCCCCCATGAACTCTCTCTAGCTGAGTAACGGAACAAAAGCAGAGAGGTTGTCTCTAAAAAGGTGAGGTGTATAGCCAGGGAAAGATGTTTCTTAAAACGGAGATGTAAAAACCCATGTGATCCCTGCTGCTGTCATTCTCTCCTGCAAGCGCTGTTCACATTCAGATCTCACCCTCCTCATCCTGCCATCGCTGTCATCCTAAGCTGCTTCCGCATTCAACCGCCATCGCCACAGAGCAGAACGGCAGAGGGAAGTGAGAAAAAGGCAGCTGGGATGTCGAGCGAGGACGGCTCGGACACAATGCGAGAGGAATTTTTTTCAGCTTGGCCTGCAAAATGATTAAAGAGTTCAAGTAAAAATGTCATCTTTCGATTTTTTTCCGAAAGAGTGAATTTACTCCTCAGGGGACCAGACATTATTATTTGGTTATTAGTATTAGTTTCATTGGTTACGCAGTTTTTAACAAGTGTTTCAACTTGTTTCACTCCATAATTGAAACAGCTACTAACCTGCAGCCAGGATGAAGCCTTCCTTGCAGCAGCGGCAGCAGGATTCAGCTGAGTTTGATGTGCCAAGACAGTACACAATCCTACACTTGTCTGGTCTCTCGAGGCTGTAATACATTACCTGGAGGACAAGAGGCCTGGAGAGAGGAGCGACGAGCCCTCTTCATTAAAAACTCCAGAAAACAAATCTTGTGCAGGTTCAGGTTCAGGGGTAGGAACCCTGTTGCTGAGTTGAGGTGCAGAATTATTGGAAATGATGGGCTTTTGTCTCTGGCCTGCTGGGTTTTAGCTCCAACTTCTGAGATGCAACAGTGTAGGAACATCTGTATCTGAGAGATGCAAATATGTGATTTTATATGAATGTAGGAGTGCAAATATGAATCCACGTACGGAGAAATTGACTTCGTCCAGTCTGTGTTCAAATTCTGACTCTGGATACTTAACGGAGCAGAGAAGCACCAGGGACTTGAAACAGAACCAGCCAGCACTTAGCACTGACCTCAAATTGTCACGTGACAGCAGAAACAAAGACAAGGCATTTCTATATACATATTTGGAGGTAGAGTACCAAAAATTAGAAGATGTGTTTTATTCCAAATGGTGACTTTCACCAGGTGTTGTTTTGGTGATAACGTGACTGTCGGAGACCCAAAGCCTTGTTTCACCCCTAATAATGAGGAGGCAGCCTGACGGTGGAAGCTTTGAAACACCGTCCTTGGTAACAAGTAAAAACCTTTTGGAGCGCGTGTATCCCAGAAGGCTTCAACTGCCAGTGAAGTCATCCTAGACTCGGGATGTAAAAGCCTCACCGAGTCTTGTGACTTATTATCTCACCCCTGTATAACAGACTTGGGGAAAATTACGAGTAAATTGGCAGACAGGCAGTAATTTTACTGGCACGTGGCCAATAAAAGTATGGGGGTGGGGGGCAGATAAAACTGGCTGAAGAAAAACGAGGTTCAGGCGAGGCAAAGGTTTGAGAGAAGTGTGTTTAATCATTTAGGTCCCATTTTCAGTGAGTGTGATGAACTGGCTCCAGAAAGACTCTCTAGAATCCCGGCAAGTTCACTGGAGAAAAGAGAGTTTCTTATCAAGTCAGACCGACAAGATGTGTTTGACTAGCAGCTCAACACACCATACCTGCATTTTAGAATTTTAGACGGAGACGATCCATTGATTTGATTGACGATTGACATGTTTGATCACTCAGGAGAGCTTGCATTATTTAATTCCAAATTAGCACTGTGTCTCAGGTTGATTGACAGTTGTATTATACAATGAATACATTAATTTCAATCTCGGTTGAGTTTCTGCAAAACCAACATTTCCAGAATTGTGGCGATAATTGTCCCCTTTCCATCATTCCAACCCTGAAATGACTCTGTGCTGCACGCAACTCCGGTCGGCGGCGGAAGGAGTCGGATAGCTGGCTGACAAGTGGGAAGTTGCAGCCTGTCACCTGCAGCTCCTCAGCTCGCTGCTCCTTCTCGCTTCTCCTCTCATGACAGTATTTCAAACTGATCCTCCCTCGTGCCAAAAATAACCGTTGTCTTGTTTTCGTAGGTGCATTTTTGATGAACAATAGCACTCCAGTACTAAGTTCCCTGACAAACATATTGCGTTATCTGTGACCACTTCATAATAAAAGTCAATGAAGTCATTTGTGAAATGTTGTAATGCACAAATACGCTCTGTAAGACTGAACAGGGAAATTTTAAAAAGTCTGACGCCGTCTTGGTGTGTGTTTTAAAGTTCAGCTTGGCTGATCGGGACATTTTTGACTGATCTGAATTGGTTTGTGCTCTGCTGCACTGAAACGAGGCGTCTGACTCCACCACGCTTGTTATTTGCCTCCCGTGTGTTCTTAGGGCCGACCCCCAAAGGCTGGACGCATTCATCATGGACAAAGCTCTGCTGGACTACGAAGTCTCCATAGATGCTGATTGTAAAACGCTAACAGTGGGGAAACCATTTGCTATAGAAGGTAACACATGGGTGCCTTTGACTGATGGCGCTAAATGAGATTTGAGATATTATTGACTAATCAGTGGTGATAAATCATTAATCAGTCCTGGAAAACGGTCAGTTAAACTGTATGTACACGTTTTGTGTGGGTTTTTTTTCACTCTGACGAAAAAAACTGAGCTTTTTTTTTTTTTTTTTTTTTTAAGAACAAGCCCAAAATATAATAATATCAATGGCTGAACAGTAAATAGTTAATCTTCTGGCTTTCAAAAGCTTATCATCTCCACTGTCTCCTGTTAATCTGCAGTCCATTTAGCCAGCGTCCGTCTCTCCCTCTCTGAAAATGTTCCCGTGGTGGTTCCTTCCATTACAGGCCACCATAGCCCCTGATTCCAGCGTTGCTAATTACTTAATGCACTCTTAAGCCATCGGGATACAATACAAATCAATCGG